>NW_025422176.1:3000000-3311448 GCF_011764305.1 Mustela putorius furo | reverse complement strand
CCATGGATTTAAAATTAGAGATGAATCTCCAAAGAAAATAAGTGCTGTGGTGGGCTTAAAGTTACCTTTTTTTTTTTTTTTTTTTTTAATTTTTTTATTTTTTATAAACATATATTTTTATCCCCAGGGGTCCCGGTCTGTGAATCACCCAGGTTTACACCACACTTCACCAGCCCTCACCAAATCACATACCCACCCCAATGTCCATAATCACACCCCCTTATCCCAAACCCCCTCCCCCCCCCGTCAACCCTCAGTTTGTTTTGTGAGATTAGAAGTCACTTATGGTTTGTCTCCTCCCAATCCCATCTTGTTTTCATTTATTCTTCTAATCTACCACTTAAGCCTCCAATGTTGCATCAACCACTTCCTCATATCAGGGAGATCATATGATAGTTGTCTTTCTCTGCTTGACTTATTTCGCTAAGCATGATCCGCTCTAGTTCCATCCATGTTGTTGCAAATTGGCAAGATTTCATTTCTTTTGATGGCTGCATAGTATTCCATTGTGTATATATACCACATCTTCTTGATCCATTCATCTGTTGATGGACATCTAGGTTCTTTCCATAGTTTGGCTATTGTGGACATTGCTGCTATAAACATTCGGGTGCATGTGTCCCTTTGGATCACTACATTTGTATCTTTAGGGTAAATACCCAATAGTGCAAATTGCTGGGTCATAGGGCAGTTCTATTTTCAACATTTTGAGGAACTCCATGCTGTTTTCCAGAGTGGCTGCACCAGCTTGCATTCCCACCAACAGTGTAGGAGGGTTCCCCCCTTTCTCCGCATCCTCGCCAGCATCTGTCATTTCCTGACTTGTTGATTTTAGCCATTCTGACTGGTGTGAGGTGATATCTCATTGTGGTTTTGATTTGTATTTCCCCTGATGCCGAGTGATATGGAGCACTTTTTCATGTGTCTGTTGGCCATCTGGATGTCTTCTTTGCAGAAATGTCTGTTCATGTCTTCTGCTGCCATTTCTTGATTGGATTATTGTTCTTTGGGTGTTGAGTTTGCTAAGCTCTTTATAGATTCTGGACACTAGTCCTTTATCTGATATGTCGTTTGCAAATATCTTCTCCCATTCTGTCAGTTGTCTTTTGATTTTGTTAACTGTTTCCTTGCTGTGCAAAAGCTTTTGATCTTGATGAAATCCCAGTAGTTCATTTTTTTGTCCCTTGCTTCCCTTGCCTTTGGCGTTGTTCCTAGGAAGATGTTGCTGCGGCAGAGGTCGAAGAGGTTGCTGCCCGTGTTTCTCCTCAAGGATTTTGATGGATTCCTTTCGTACATTGAGGTCCTTCATCCATTTTGAGTCTATTTTTGTGTGTGGTGTAAGGAAATGGTTCCAATTTCATTTTTTCTGCATGTGGCTGTCCAATTTTCCCAGCACCATTTATTGAAAAGGCTGTCTTTTTTCCATTGGACATTCTTTCCTGCTTTGTCGAAGATTAGTTGACCATAGAGTTGAGGGTCTATTTCTGGGCTCTCTATTCTGTTTCCATTGATCTATGTGTCTGTTTTTGTGCCAGTACCATGCTGTCTTGATGATGACAGCTTTGTAATAGAGCTTGAAGTCCGGAATTGTGATGCCACCAACGTTGGCTTTCTTTTTCAAATATCCCTTTGGCTATTCGAGGTCTTTTTCTGGTTCCATATAAATTTTAGAATTATTTGTTTCCATTTCTTTGAAAAAGATGGATGGTACTTTGATAGGAATTGCATTAAATGTGTAGATTGCTTTTAGGTAGCATAGACATTTTCACAATATTTATTCTTCCAATCCAGGAGCATGGAACATTTTTCCATTTCTTTGTGTCTTCCTCCATTTCTTTCATGAGTACTTTATAGTTTTCTGAGTATAGATTCTGTGTCTCTTTGGTTAGGTTTATTCCTAGGTATCTTATGGTTTTGGATGCAATTGTAAATGGGCATGGACTCCTTAATATCTCTTTCTTCTGTCTTGCTGTTGGTGTAGAGAAATGCAACTGATTTCTGTGCATTGATTTTATATCCTGACACTTTACTGAATTCCTGTATAAGTTCTAGCAGTTTTGGAGTGCAGTCTTTTGGGTTTTCCACATATAGTATCATATCATCTGCGAAGAGTGATAATTTGACTTCTTCTTTGCCGATTTGGATGCCTTTAATTTCCTTTTGTTGTCTGATTGCTGAGGCTAGGACCTCTAGTACGATGTTGAATAGCAGTGGTGATAATGGACATCCCTGCCGTGTTCCTGACCTTAGCGGAAAAAGCTTTCAGTTTTTCTCTCCATTGAGAATGATATATTTGCGGTGGGTTTTTCATAGATGGCTTTGATGATATTGAGGTATGTGCCCTCTAATCCTACACTTTGAAGAGTTTTGATCAGGAAGGGATGTTGTAACTTTGTCAAATGCTTTTTCAGCATCTATTGAGAGTATCATATGGTTCTTGTTCTTTCTTTTATTGATGTGTTTGTATCACATTGACTGATTTGCGGATGTTGAACCAACCTTGGCAGCCCTGGAATAAATCCCACTTGGTCGTGGTGAATAATCTTTTTAATGTACTGTTGAATCCTATTGGCTAGTATTTTGTTGAGTATTTTCGCATCTGTGTTCATCAAGGATATCGGGTCTATAGCTCTCTTTTTTGGTGGGATCCTTGTCTGGTTTTGGGATCAAGGTGATGCTGGCCTCATAAAATGAGTTTGGAAGTTTTCCTTCCATTTCTATTTTTTGGAACAGTTTCAGGAGAATAGGAATTAGTTCTTCTTTAAATGTTTGGTAGAATTCCCCCGGGAAGCCGTCTGGCCCTGGGCTTTTGTTTGTTTGGAGATTTTTAATGACTGTTTCAATCTCCTTACTGGTTATGGGTCTGTTCAGGCTTTCTATTTCTTCCTGGTTCAGTTGGGGTAGTTTATATGTTTCTAGGAATGCATCCATTTCTTCCAGATTGTCAAATTTATTGCCGTAGAGTTGCTCATAGTATGTTCTTATAATAGTTTGTATTTCTTTGGTGTTAGTTGTGATCTCTCCTCTTTCATTCATGATTTTATTTATTTGGGTCCTTTCTCTTTTCTTTTTGATAAGTCGGGCCAGGGGTTTATCAATTTTATTAATTCTTTCAAAGAACCAGCTCCTAGTTTCGTTGATTTGTTCTATTGTTTTTTTTGGTTTCTATTTCATTGATTTCTGCTCTGATCTTTATGATTTCTCTTCTCCTGCTGGGCTTAGGGTTTCTTTCTTCTGTTCTTTCTCTCAGCTCCTTTAGGTGTAGGGTTAGGTTGTGTACCTGAGACCTTTCTTGTTTCTTGAGAAAGGCTTGTACCGCTATATATTTTCCTCTCAGGACTGCCTTTGTTGTGTCCCACAGATTTTGAACCGTTGTGTTTTCATTATCATTTGTTTCCATGATTTTTTTCAATTCTTCTTTAATTTCCCGGTTGACCCATTCATTCTTTAGAAGGATACTGTTTAGTCTCCATGTATTTGGGTTCTTTCCAAACTTCCTTTTGTGGTTGAGTTCTAGCTTTAGAGCATTGTGGTCTGAAAATATGCAGGGAATGATCCCAATCTTTTGATACCGGTTGAGTCCTGATTTAGGACCGAGGATGTGATCTATTCTGGAGAATGTTCCATGTGCACTAGAGAAGAATGTGTATTCTGTTGCTTTGGGATGAAATATTCTGAATATATCTGTGATGTCCATCTGGTCCAGTGTGTCATTTAAGGCCTTTATTTCCTTGCTGATCTTTTGCTTGGATGACCTGTCCATTTCAGTGAGGGGAGTGTTAAAGTCCCCTACTATTATTGTATTATTGTTGATGTGTTTCTTTGATTTTGTTATTAATTGGTTTATATATTTGGCTGCTCCCACATTGGGGGCATAGATATTTAAAATTGTTAAATCTTCTTGTTGGACAGACCCTTTGATTATGATATAGTGTCCTTCCTCATCTCTTATTATAGTCTTTGGCTTAAAATCTAATTGATCTGATATAAGGATTGCCACTCCTGCTTTCTTCTGATGTCCATTAGCATGGTAAATTCTTTTCCACCCCCTCACTTTAAATCTGGAGGTGTCTTCGGGCTTAAAATGTGTTTTTTGGAGGCAACATATAGATGGGTTTTTGTTTTTTTATCCATTCTGATACCCTGTGTCTTTTGACAGGGGCATTTAGCCCATTCACATTCAGGGTAACTATTGAGAGATATGAATTTAGTGCCATTGTATTGCCTGTAAGGTGACTGTTACTGTATATGGTCTCTGTTCCTTTCTGATCTACCACTTGTAGGCTCTCTCTTTGCTTAGAGGACCCCTTTCAATATTTCCTGTAGAGCTGGTTTGGTATTTGCAAATTCTTTCAGTTGTTGTTTGTCCTGGAAGCTTTTAAATCTCTCCTTCTATTTTCAATGATAGCCTAGCTGGATATAGTATTCTTGGCTGCATGTTTTTCTCGTTTAGTGCTCTGAAAATATCATGCCAGCTCTTTCTGGCCTGCCAGGTCTCTGTGGATAAGTCTGCTGCCAATCTAATATTTTTTAACCATTGTATGTTACAGACTTCTTTTCCCGGGCTGCTTTCAGGATTTTCTCTTTGTCATTGAGACTTGTAAATTTTTACTATTAGGTGACGGGGTGTGGGCCTATTCTTATTGATTTTGAGGGGCATTCTCTGAACCTCCTGAATTTTGATGCTCGTTCCCTTTGCCATATTGGGGAAATTCTCCCCAATAATTCTCTCCAGTATACCTTCTGCTCCCCTCTCACTTTCTTCTTCTTCTGGAATCCCAATTATTCTAATGTTGTTTCGTCTTATGGTGTCACTTATCTCTCGAATTCTCCCCTCGTGGTCCAGTAGCTGTTTTGTCCCTCTTTTGATCAGCTTCTTTATTCTCTGTCATTTGGTCTTCTATATCACTAATTCTTTCTTCTGCCTCATTTATCCTAGCAGTGAGAGCCTCCATTTTTGATTGCACCTCATTAATAGCTTTTTTGATTTCACCTTGGTTAGATTTTAGTTCTTTTATTTCTCCAGAAAGGGCTTTTATATCTCTCGAGAGGGTTTCTCTAATATCTTCCATGCCTTTTTCGAGCCCGGCTAGAACCTTGAGAATTGTCATTCTGAACTCTAGATCTGACATATTACCGATGTCTGTATTGATTAGGTCCCTAGCCTTCGGTACTGCCTCTTGTTCTTTTTTTTGTGTTGAATTTTTACGTCTTGTCATTTTGTCCAGATAAGAGTAAATGAAGGGGCAAGTAAAATACTAAAAGGGTGGCAACAACCCCAGGAAAATATGCTTTAACCAAATTAGAAGAGATCAAAAATCGTGAGTGGGGAGAAAGGGGATAAAAAGAGGTTCAAAAAGGAAGAGAGAAAAAAGAAAAAAAAAAGAAAAGAAAAGAAAAGAGTTTTAAAAAAAGAAAACACCTAAGAAAAATGTAAAAAATATATATATATATATATATATATATATATATTAGATAAACTAGTAAAAAATCGTTAAAAAAGAAAAAGGTAACAGTTAAAAAAAAAAAAATTTTACCCGAAGGCGAGAAAAAAAAAAAATGAAAAAGAAAAAATTAAATTAACTGCAAGACTAAAAAAAATCACAGGAAAAAAGCCATGAGTTCCGTGCTTGGCTTTCTCCTCCTCTGGAATTCTGCTGTTCTCCTTGGTATTGAAACTGCACTCCTTGGTAGGTCAACTTGGTCTCGGCTGGATTTCTTGTTGATCTTCTGGGGGAGGGGCCTGTTGTAGTGATTCTCAAGTGTCTTTGCCCCAGGCGGAATTACACCGCCCTTACCCGGGGCCCGCTCGGGTTTGCTTTCAGGAGCTTTTGTTCCCTGAGCGCTTTCCGTAGAGTTCCAGAGGACGGGAATACAAATGGCGGCCTCCTGGTCTCCGGCCCGGAGGAGCCGAGAGTCCAGGGCCCCACTCCTCAGTGCGCCCTCAGAGAACAGCGCCCAGTTACTCCCGTCTGCCTGACCTCCGGCCGCGCTCCGAGCTCACCGAGCCTGCGACCGGTTCAAGGTAACACGGAGCTGCGAGCTTACTGTTGAGCTCTGTCTCTGTAGCCGGCTTTCCCGTTCCAATACCCGCAAGCTCTGCGACACTCAGACACCCCCGATCCTTCTGTGACCCTGCGGGACCTGAGGCCACGCTGACCCCGCGTGGGCTTCGCCCCGG
The DNA here is from genome assembly GCF_011764305.1 of Mustela putorius furo. Lineage (NCBI taxonomy): Eukaryota > Metazoa > Chordata > Mammalia > Carnivora > Mustelidae > Mustela > Mustela putorius. The sequence continues at coordinate 3,305,267 of NW_025422176.1, read as the reverse complement.
TTTAGCCTCTGGAGTGATGTCCCTCAGCGGAACAGACTTTTAAAAGTCCTGATTTTGTGCGCGGTTGCTCCACCGCTTGCCGGGAGCCGGCCCCTCCCCCCGGGGTCTATCTTCCCGTCGCTTTGGATTCACTTCTCCGCTGGTCCTACCTTTCAGAAAGTGGTTGATTTTCTGTTTCCAGAATTGCTGTTCTTCTTCTCTTCGATCTGCCGATGGATTTTCAGGTGTTTGCAATCTTTAGATAAGCTATCTAGCTGATCTCCGGCTAGCTGAAGCAGTCTCAGCTTGCTACTTCTCCGCCATCTTGACTCCTCTCCTTAAAGTTACCTTTTTAACTATCCCTTTATGTCAGGGTGGGGAATAGAGAACAGGCTGCTGTGCTCTCATGGGAAAGTCTAAGAGGTATTGTTACTCTGTCATAAAGCCTTCATGAGAAAGTGTGTCTGAAGAATGGAGTAGAAATCTGATGCATTGAAAGTCCGTGGTGGCATTTGTTAATTAATGTCTTAATAGAGTAAAGCGCTAATTTAAAGGGAAGGAAGCTGAGAAATTTTCCTCCTCTTGATTGGGCCAGACACCTTGTTCTAGTTTCTGTTGAACCATTTCTAGAAAAATAGCTCAGTAGATTTGAGAGGATATGTGCAAAAGTGTTCATTTGGAAAACTTCCATATTCAGATTATAATCTACTCTGAAGAATTATAACTTTTTTTTTTGAATTAACATATAATGTATTATAGGCCCCAGGGGTACAGGTCTGTGAATCGCCAGGATTACACACTTCACAGCACTCACCATAGCACATACCATCCCCAGTGTCCATAACTCCACCACCCTCTCCCTACCTACCTCCCCCGGCAACCCTCACTTTGTTTTGTGAGATTAAGAGTCTCTTATGGTTTGTCTCCCGATCCCATCTTGTTTCATGTATTCTTTTCCTACACCCCAAACCCCAACCCCCATTGCATCTCCACTTCCTCATATCAGGGAGATCACATATTTGTCTTTCTCCAATTGACTTATTTCACTAAGCATGATACCCTTTAGTTCATCCATGTCATCGCTAATGGCAAGATTTCATTTCTTTTGATGGCTGCATAGTATTCCATTGTGTGTGTGTGTGTATACACACACCACATCTTTATCCATTCATCTGTTGATGGACATCTGTTTTCTTTCCATAGTTTGGTTATTGTGGATATTGCTGCTATAAACATTCAGGTGCATGTACCCTTCAGATCACTACGTTTGTATCTTTAGGGTAAATACCCAGTAGTGCAATTGCTGGGTCATAGGGCAGTTCTGTTTTCCACATTTTGAGGAACCTCCATGCTGTTTTCCAGAGTGGTTGCACCAGCTTGCATTCCCACCAACAGTGTAGGAGGGTTCTCCTTTCTCCGCATCCTCGCCAGCATCTGTGCTTTCCTGACTTGTTAATTTTAGCCATTCTGACTGGTGTGAGGTGATATCTCATTGTGGTTTTGATTTGTATTTCCTTGATGCCAAGTGATATGGAGCACTTTTTCATGTGTCTGTTGGCCATCTGGATGTCTTCTTTGCAGAAATATCTATTCATGTCTTCTGCCCATTTCTTGATTGGATTATTTGTTCTTTGAGTGTTGAGTTTGCTAAGTTCTTTATAGATTTTGGGCACTAGCCCTTTATCTCATAAGTCGTTTGCAAATATCTTCTCCCATTCTGTCAGTTGTCTTTTGGTTTTGTAAACTGTTTCCTTTGCTGTGCAGAAGCTTTTGATCTTGATAAAATCTCAATAGTTCATTTTTGCCCTTGCTTCCCTTGCCTTTGGTGATGTTCCTAGGAAGATGTTGCTGCGGCTGAGGTCGAAGAGGTTGATGCCTGTGTTCTCCTCAAGGATTTTGATGGATTCCTTTCTCACATTGAGGTCCTTCATCCATTTTGAGTCTGTTTTCATGTGTGGTTTAAGGAATTGGTCCAATTTCATTTTTCTGCATGTGGCTGTTCAGTTTTTCCAACACCATTTGTTGAAGAGGCTGTCTTTTTTCTTTTCCTTTTTAAAAAGATTTTATTTATTTATTTGACAGAGAGAAAGATCACAAGTAGAGTGGCAGAGAGGCAGGCAGAGAGAGAGGGGGAAGCAGGCTCCCTGCTGAGCAGAGAGCCTGACGTGGGGCTCGATCCCAGGACGCTGAGCTCATGACCTGAGCCTAAAGCAGAGGCTTAAACCTGCTGAACCACCCAGGCACCCCAAAGAGGCTGGCTTTTTTCCAATGGACATTCTTTCCTGCTTTGTTGAAGATTAGTTGACCATAGAGTTGAGGGTCTATTTCTGGGCTGTCTATTCTGTTCCATTCATCTATGTGTCTGTTTTTGTGCCAGTACCTTACTCTCTTGATGATGACAGCTTTGTAATAGAGCTTAAAGCCTGGACTTGTGATGCCACCAACTTTGGCTTTCTTTTTCAATATTCTTTTGGTTATTCAAGGTCTTTTCTGGTTCCATATAAATTTTAGGATTATTTGTACCAGTTCTTTGAAAAAAATGGATGAATTTTGATAGGAATTGCATTAAATGTGTAGATTGCTTAGGTAGCATAGACATTTTCACAATACTTGTTCTTCCAATCCATGAGCATGGAACATTTTTCCTTCACTTTGTGTCTTCCTCAATTTCTTTCATGAGTACTTTATAGTTTTCTGAGTATAGATTCTTTGCCTCCTTGGTTAGGTTTATTCCTAGATATCTTATGGTTTTGGGTGCAATTGTAAATTGTAATGGGATTGACTCTCTTTCTTCTGTCTTTTTGTTGGTGTAAAGAAATGCAACTGATTTCTGTGCATTGATTTTATACCCTGACAGTTTACTGAATTTCTGTACAAATTCTAGCAGAGTTGTTGTGGAGTCTTTGAGTTTTCCACATATAGTATCATATCATCTGCGAAGAGTGATAGTTTGACTTCTTCTTTCCAATTTGGATGCCTTTAATTTCTTTTTGTTGTCTGATTGCTGAGGCTAGGACTTCTAGTAATATGTTGAATAGCAGTGGTGATAATGGACATCCCTACCGTGTTCCTGACCTTAGCGGAAAAGCTCTCAGTTTTTCTCCATTGAGAATGATATATGCGGTGGGTTTTTCATAGATGGCTTTGATCATCTTGAGGTATGTGCACTTTGAAGAGTTTTGATCAGGAAGGGATGCTGGACTTTGTCAAATGCTTTTCCAGCATCTACTGAGAATATCATATGGTTCTTGTTACTTTCTTTTATTAATGTATTGTATCACACTGATTTATTTGAGGATGTTGAATCAACATTGCAGCCCTGGAATAAATCCCACTTGGTCGTGGTGAATAATCCTTTTAATGTACTGTTGGATCCTATTGGCTAGTATTTTGGTGAGAACTTTCACATCTGTGTTCATCAAGGATATTGGTCTGTAATTCTCTTTTTTGATGGGATCCTTGTCTTGTTTTGGGATCAAGGTGATGCTGGCCTCATAAAATGAGTTTGGAAGTTTTCTTTCCATCTCTATTTTTTGGAACAGTTTCAGGAGAATAGGTATTAATTCTTATTTAAATGTTTGGTAGAATTCCCCTGGGAAGCTCTGTGGTCCTGGGCTTTTGTTTGTTTGGAGATTTTTTTTTTAAAGATTATTACTATTTTTTTAAATTTCTTTTCAGCATAACAGAATTCATTGTTTTTGCACCACACCCAGTGCTCCATGCAATACGTGCCCTCCTTAATACACTCCACCTGGCTTCCCCAACCTCCCACCCCTGACCCTTTAAAACCCTCTGATTGTTTTTCAGAGTCCATAGTCTCTCATGGTTCACGTCTCCTTCCAATTTCCCTCAACTCCCATCTCTTCTCCATCTCCCTATGTCCTCCATGTTATTTGTTATGCTCCACAAATAAGTGAAACCATGTGATAATTGACTCTGCTTGACTTATTTTGCTCAGCATAATCTCTTTGAGTCCCATCCATGTTGCTACAAAAGTTGGGTATTCATCCTTTCTGATGGAGGCATAATACTCCATAGTGTATATGGACCACATCTTCCTTATCCATTCGTCCTTTGAAGGGCATCTTGGTTCTTTCCACAGATTGGCGACCATGACCATTGCTGCTATAAACATTGGGGTACAGATGGCCTTTCTTTTCACTACATCTGAATCTTTGGGGAAAATACCCAGTAGTGCAATTGCAGGGTCATAGGGAAGTTCTATTTTTAATTTCTTGAGGAATCTCCACACTGTTCTCCAAAGTGGCTGCACCAACTTGCATTCCCACCAACAGTGTAAGAGGGTTCCCCTTTCTCCACATCCTCTCCAACACATATTGTTTCCTGTCTTGCTAATTTTGGCCATTCTAAGTGGTGTAAGGTGATATCTCAATGTGGTTTTAATTGGAATCTCCCTGATGGCTAGTGATGATGAACATTTTTTCATGTGTCTGATAGCCATTTGTGTGTCTTTATTGGAGAAGTCTCTGTTCATATCTTCTGCCCATTTTTTGATATGATTATCTGTTTTGTGTGTGTTGAGTTTGAGAAGTTCTTTATAGATCGTGGATATCAATCTTTTGTCTGTACTGTCATTTGCAGTATCTTCTCCCATTCTGTGGGTTGCCTCTTTGTTTTGTTGACTGTTTCCTTTGCTGTGCAGAAGCTTTTGATTTTGATGAAGTCCCAAAAGTTGATCTTTGCTTTTGTTACCTTTGCCTTTGGGGACATATCTTGAAAGAAGTTGCTGTGGCTGATATTGAAGAGGTTACTGCCTATGTTCTCCTCTAGGATTCTGATGGATTCCTGTCTCACGTTGAGGTCTTTTATCCATTTTGAGTTTATCTTTGTGTACGGTGTAAGAGAATTGTCAAGTTTCATTCTTCTACGTATAGCTGTGCAGTTTTCCCAGCACCATTTATTGAAGAGATTGTCTTTTTTCCACTGTATATTTTTTTCCTGCTTTGTCGAAGATTATTTGCCCATAGAGTTGAGGGTCCATATATGGGCTCTCTACTCTGTTCCACTGGTCTGTATGTCTGTTTTTATACCAGTACCATGCTGTCTTGGTGATCACAGCTTTGTAGTAAAGCTTGAAATCAGGTAATGTGATGCCACCTGTTTTATTTTTGTTTTTCAACATTTCCTTAGCAATTCGGGGCTCTTCTGATTCCATAAAAATTTTAGGATTATTTGCTCCAGCTCTTTGAGAAATACCGGTGGAATTTTTTTTTTTTTAAAGATTTTTATTTATTTATTTATTTGACAGTCAGAGATCACAAGTAGGCAGAGAGGCAGGCAGAAAAAGAGGAAGGGAAATAGCCTCCCCACTGAGCAGAGAGCCCAATACGAGGCTCAATTCTAGGACCCTGGGATCATGACCTGAGCAGAAGGCAGAGGCTTTAACCCACTGAGTCACCGAGGCGCCCCAATACCAGTGGAATTTTGATCAGGATGCTCCCAAATCAGTCAAAGACCCCACTGAAAAGGAGAATTTCAAACCAATATCATTGATGAGTATGGATGCTAAGATTCTCAACAAGTTCCTAGCAAACGGGATCCAACAGCACATTAAAAAGATAATGCACCATGACCAGGTGGGATTCATCCCTGGGTTATAAGGATGGTTTAGCGTTTGCAAATCAATCAATGTGATAGAACATATCAATAAGAGAAGAGAGAAGAACCACATGGTCCTCTCAATTGATGCAGAAAAAGCATTTGACAAAATCCAGCATCCGTTCCTGATTAAAATGCTTTAAAGTGTAGGAGGGATAGAGGGAACATTCCTGAACTTCATAAAATCTATCTATGAAAGACCCACAGGAAATATCATCCTTAGTGGGGAAAAGCTCACAGCCTTCCTGTTGAGATCAGGAACACGATAAGGGTGCCCACTCTCACCACTCTTGTTCAACATTTTATTAGAAGTCCTAGCAACAGCAATCAGACAACAAAGAGAAATAAAAGATATCCAAATTGGCAATGAAGAAGTCAAACTCTCTCTCTTCGCAGATGACATGATTCTTTATATGGAAAACCCAAAAGACTCCACCCCCAAAGTACTAGAACTCATACAGCCATTTAGTAATGTGGCAGGATACAAAGTCAATGTATAGAAATCAGTGGCTTTCTTATACATTAACAATGAAAATACAGAAAGGGGAGGAGTCAAGATGGCGGAGAAGTAGCAAGCTGAGACTGCTTCAGCTAGCCGGAGATCAGCTAGATAGCTTATCTAAAGATTGCAAACACCTGAAAATCCATCGGCAGATCGAAGAGAAGAAGAACAGCAATTCTGGAAACAGAAAAACAACCACTTTCTGAAAGGTAGGACCGGCGGAGAAGTGAATCCAAAGCGACGGGAAGATAGACCCCGGGGGGAGGGGCCGGCTCCCGGCAAGCAGCGGAGCAACCGCGCACAAAATCAGGACTTTTAAAAGTCTGTTCCGCTGAGGGACATCGCTCCAGAGGCTAAACCGGGGCGAAGCCCACGCGGGGTCAGCGTGGCCTCAGGTCCCGCAGGGTCACAGAAGGATCGGGGGTGTCTGAGTGTCGCAGAGCTTGCGGGTATTGGAACAGGAAAGCCGGCTACAGAGACAGAGCCGACAGTAAGCTCGCAGCTCCGTGTTACCTTGAACCGGTCGCAGGCTCGGTGAGCTCGGAGCGCGGCCGGAGGTCAGGCAGACGGGAGTAACTGGGCGCTGTTCTCTGAGGGCGCACTGAGGAGTGGGGCCCTGGGCTCTTGGCTCCTCCGGGCCGGAGACCAGGAGGCCGCCATTTGTATTCCCATCCTCTGAAACTCTACGGAAAGGGCTCAGGGAACAAAAGCTCCTGAAAGCAAACCCGAGCGGATTACTCACCCCGGCCCCGGGTAAGGGCGGTGTAATTCCGCCTGGGGCAAAGACACTTGAGAATCACTACAACAGGCCCCTCCCCCAGAAGATCAACAAGAAATCCAGCCAAGACCAAGTTCACCTACCAAGGAGTGCGGTTTCAATACCAAGGAGAGCAGCAGAATTCCAGAGGAGGAGAAAGCCAAGCACGGAACTCATGGCTTTTTTCCTGTGATTTTTTTTAGTCTTGCAGTTAATTTAATTTTTTCTTTTTCATTTTTTTTTTTTTCTCGCCTTCGGGTAAAATTTTTTTTTTAACTGATACCTTTTTCTTTTTTAACGATTTTTTACTAGTTTATCTAATATATATATATATATATATTTTACATTTTTCTTAGGTGTTTTCTTTTTTTAAAAATTCTTTTCTTTTCTTTTCTTTTTTTTTTCTTTTTTCTTTCTTCCTTTTTGAACCTCTTTTTATCCCCTTTCTCCCCACTCACGATTTTGGATCTCTTCTAATTTGGTTAAAGCATATTTTCCTGGGGTTGTTGCCACCCTTTTAGTATTTTACTTGCCCCTTCATTTACTCTTATCTGGACAAAATGACAAGACGTAAAAATTCAACACAAAAAAAAGAACAAGAGGCAGTACCGAAGGCTAGGGACCTAATCAATACAGACATCGGTAATATGTCAGATCTAGAGTTCAGAATGACAATTCTCAAGGTTCTAGCCGGGCTCGAAAAAGGCATGGAAGATATTAGAGAAACCCTCTCGAGAGATATAAAAGCCCTTTCTGGAGAAATAAAAGAACTAAAATCTAACCAAGGTGAAATCAAAAAAGCTATTAATGAGGTGCAATCAAAAATGGAGGCTCTCACTGCTAGGATAAATGAGGCAGAAGAAAGAATTAGTGATATAGAAGACCAAATGACAGAGAATAAAGAAGCTGATCAAAAGAGGGACAAACAGCTACTGGACCACGAGGGGAGAATTCGAGAGATAAGTGACACCATAAGACGAAACAACATTAGAATAATTGGGATTCCAGAAGAAGAAGAAAGTGAGAGGGGAGCAGAAGGTATACTGGAGAGAATTATTGGGGAGAATTTCCCCAATATGGCAAAGGGAACGAGCATCAAAATTCAGGAGGTTCAGAGAATGCCCCTCAAAATCAATAAGAATAGGCCCACACCCCGTCACCTAATAGTAAAATTTACAAGTCTCAATGACAAAGAGAAAATCCTGAAAGCAGCCCGGGAAAAGAAGTCTGTAACATACAATGGTAAAAATATTAGATTGGCAGCAGACTTATCCACAGAGACCTGGCAGGCCAGAAAGAGCTGGCATGATATTTTCAGAGCACTAAACGAGAAAAACATGCAGCCAAGAATACTATATCCAGCTAGGCTATCATTGAAAATAGAAGGAGAGATTAAAAGCTTCCAGGACAAACAACAACTGAAAGAATTTGCAAATACCAAACCAGCTCTACAGGAAATATTGAAAGGGGTCCTCTAAGCAAAGAGAGAGCCTACAAGTGGTAGATCAGAAAGGAACAGAGACCATATACAGTAACAGTCACCTTACAGGCAATACAATGGCACTAAATTCATATCTCTCAATAGTTACCCTGAATGTGAATGGGCTAAATGCCCCTGTCAAAAGACACAGGGTATCAGAATGGATAAAAAAACAAAACCCATCTATATGTTGCCTCCAAGAAACACATTTTAAGCCCGAAGACACCTCCAGATTTAAAGTGAGGGGGTGGAAAAGAATTTACCATGCTAATGGACATCAGAAGAAAGCAGGAGTGGCAATCCTTATATCAGATCAATTGGATTTTAAGCCAAAGACTATAATAAGAGATGAGGAAGGACACTATATCATAATCAAAGGGTCTGTCCAACAAGAAGATTTAACAATTTTAAATATCTATGCCCCCAATGTGGGAGCAGCCAACTATATAAACCAATTAATAACAAAATCAAAGAAACACATCAACAATAATACAATAATAGTAGGGGACTTTAACACTCCCCTCACTGAAATGGACAGGTCATCCAAGCAAAAGATCAGCAAGGAAATAAAGGCCTTAAATGACACACTGGACCAGATGGACATCACAGATATATTCAGAATATTTCATCCCAAAGCAACAGAATACACATTCTTCTCTAGTGCACATGGAACATTCTCCAGAATAGATCACATCCTCGGTCCTAAATCAGGACTCAACCGGTATCAAAAGATTGGGATCATTCCCTGCATACTGTCAGACCACAATGCTCTAAAGCTAGAACTCAACCACAAAAGGAAGTTTGGAAAGAACCCAAATACATGGAGACTAAACAGTATCCTTCTAAAGAATGAATGGGTCAACCGGGAAATTAAAGAAGAATTGAAAAAAATCATGGAAACAAATGATAATGAAAATACAACGGTTCAAAATCTGTGGGACACAACAAAGGCAGTCCTGAGAGGAAAATATATAGCAGTACAAGCCTTTCTCAAGAATCAAGAAAGGTCTCAGGTACACAACCTAACCCTACACCTAAAGGAGCTGGAGAAAGAACAAGAAAGAAACCCTAAGCCCAGCAGGAGAAGAGAAATCATAAAGATCAGAGCAGAAATCAATGAAATAGAAACCAAAAAAATAATAGAACAAATCAACGAAACTAGGAGCTGGTTCTTTGAAAGAATTAATAAAATTGATAAACCCCTGGCCCGACTTATCAAAAAGAAAAGAGAAAGGACCCAAATAAATAAAATCATGAATGAAAGAGGAGAGATCACAACTAACACCAAAGAAATACAAACTATTATAAGAACATACTATGAGCAACTCTACGGCAATAAATTTGACAATCTGGAAGAAATGGATGCATTCCTAGAAACATATAAACTACCCCAACTGAACCAGGAAGAAATAGAAAGCCTGAACAGACCCATAACCAGTAAGGAGATTGAAACAGTCATTAAAAATCTCCAAACAAACAAAAGCCCAGGGCCAGACGGCTTCCCGGGGGAATTCTACCAAACATTTAAAGAAGAACTAATTCCTATTCTCCTGAAACTGTTCCAAAAAATAGAAATGGAAGGAAAACTTCCAAACTCATTTTATGAGGCCAGCATCACCTTGATCCCAAAACCAGACAAGGATCCCACCAAAAAAGAGAGCTATAGACCGATATCCTTGATGAACACAGATGCGAAAATACTCAACAAAATACTAGCCAATAGGATTCAACAGTACATTAAAAAGATTATTCACCACGACCAAGTGGGATTTATTCCAGGGCTGCAAGGTTGGTTCAACATCCGCAAATCAGTCAATGTGATACAACACATCAATAAAAGAAAGAACAAGAACCATATGATACTCTCAATAGATGCTGAAAAAGCATTTGACAAAGTACAACATCCCTTCCTGATCAAAACTCTTCAAAGTGTAGGGATAGAGGGCACATACCTCAATATCATCAAAGCCATCTATGAAAAACCCACCGCAAATATCATTCTCAATGGAGAAAAACTGAAAGCTTTTCCGCTAAGGTCAGGAACACGGCAGGGATGTCCATTATCACCACTGCTATTCAACATCGTACTAGAGGTCCTAGCCTCAGCAATCAGACAACAAAAGGAAATTAAAGGCATCCAAATCGGCAAAGAAGAAGTCAAATTATCACTCTTCGCAGATGATATGATACTATATGTGGAAAACCCAAAAGACTGCACTCCAAAACTGCTAGAACTTATACAGGAATTCAGTAAAGTGTCAGGATATAAAATCAATGCACAGAAATCAGTTGCATTTCTCTACACCAACAGCAAGACAGAAGAAAGAGATATTAAGGAGTCCATCCCATTTACAATTGCATCCAAAACCATAAGATACCTAGGAATAAACCTAACCAAAGAGATACAGAATCTATACTCAGAAAACTATAAAGTACTCATGAAAGAAATGGAGGAAGACACAAAGAAATGGAAAAATGTTCCATGCTCCTGGATTGGAAGAATAAATATTGTGAAAATGTCTATGCTACCTAAAGCAATCTACACATTTAATGCAATTCCTATCAAAGTACCATCCATCTTTTTCAAAGAAATGGAACAAATAATTCTAAAATTTATATGGAACCAGAAAAGACCTCGAATAGCCAAAGGGATATTGAAAAAGAAAGCCAACGTTGGTGGCATCACAATTCCGGACTTCAAGCTCTATTACAAAGCTGTCATCATCAAGACAGCATGGTACTGGCACAAAAACAGACACATAGATCAATGGAACAGAATAGAGAGCCCAGAAATAGACCCTCAACTCTATGGTCAACTAATCTTCGACAAAGCAGGAAAGAATGTCCAATGGAAAAAAGACAGCCTTTTCAATAAATGGTGCTGGGAAAATTGGACAGCCACATGCAGAAAAATGAAATTGGAACATTTCCTTACACCACACACAAAAATAGACTCAAAATGGATGAAGGACCTCAATGTACGAAAGGAATCCATCAAAATCCTTGAGGAGAACACGGGCAGCAACCTCTTCGGCCTCTGCCGCAGCAACATCTTCCTAGGAACAACGCCAAAGGCAAGGGAAGCAAGGGAAAAAATGAACTACTGGGATTTCATCAAGATCAAAAGCTTTTGCACAGCAAAGGAAACAGTTAACAAAATCAAAAGACAACTGACAGAATGGGAGAAGATATTTGCAAACGACATATCAGATAAAGGACTAGTGTCCAGAATCTATAAAGAGCTTAGCAAACTCAACACCCAAAGAACAAATAATCCAATCAAGAAATGGGCAGAAGACATGAACAGACATTTCTGCAAAGAAGACATCCAGATGGCCAACAGACACATGAAAAAGTGCTCCATATCACTCGGCATCAGGGAAATACAAATCAAAACCACAATGAGATATCACCTCACACCAGTCAGAATGGCTAAAATCAACAAGTCAGGAAATGACAGATGCTGGCGAGGATGCGGAGAAAGGGGAACCCTCCTACACTGTTGGTGGGAATGCAAGCTGGTGCAGCCACTCTGGAAAACAGCATGGAGGTTCCTCAAAATGTTGAAAATAGAACTGCCCTATGACCCAGCAATTGCACTATTGGGTATTTACCCTAAAGATACAAATGTAGTGATCCAAAGGGACACATGCACCCGAATGTTTATAGCAGCAATGTCCACAATAGCCAAACTATGGAAAGAACCTAGATGTCCATCAACAGATGAATGGATCAAGAAGATGTGGTATATATACACAATGGAATACTATGCAGCCATCAAAAGAAATGAAATCTTGCCATTTGCAACAACATGGATGGAACTAGAGCGTATCATGCTTAGCGAAATAAGTCAAGCAGAGAAAGACAACTATCATATGATCTCCCTGATATGAGGAAGTGGTGATGCAACATGGAGGCTTAAGTGGGTAGAAGAATAAATGAAACAAGATGGGATTGGGAGGGAGACAAACCATAAGTGACTCTTAATCTCACAAAACAAACTGAGGGTTGCCGGGGGGAGGGGGTTTGGGAGAAGGGGGTGGGATTATGGACATTGGGGAGGGTATGTGATTTGGTGAGTGCTGTGAAGTGTGTAAACCTGGTGATTCACAGACCTGTACCCCTGGGGATAAAAATATATGTTTATAAAAAATAAAAAATTAAAAAAAAGAAAAAGAAAATACAGAAAGGGAAATTAGAGAATCGATTTCATTTACTATAGCACCAAGAACCATAAGATACCTGGGACTAAACTTAACCAAAGAGGTAAAGGATCTGTGCTTGAGGAATTATAGAACACTCATGAAAGAAATCGAAGAAGACACAAAAAGATGGAAGAGCATTCCATGCTCTTGGATCAGACGAATAAACATTGTTATAGTGTTTGGAGATTTTTGATGACTGCTTCAATCTCCTTACTGGTTAGGGGTCTGTTCAGGTTTTCTATTTCTTCCTGGTTCAGTTTTGGTAGTTTATATGTCTCTAGGAATGAATCCATTTCTTCCAGATTGTCAAATTTGCTGGCATAGAGTTGCTCATAATATGTTCTTATAATTGTTTGTATTTCTTTGGTGTTGGTTGTGATCTCTCCTCTTTCATTCATGATTTTATTTATTTGGGTCCTTTCTCTTTTCTTTTTCTTAATTCTGGTCAGGGGTTTATCAATCTTATTAATTCTTTCAAAGAACCAGCTCCTAGTTTCGTTGATTTGTTCTATTGTTTTTTTGGTTTCTATTTCATTGATTTCTGCTCTGATCTTTATTATTTCTCTTCTCCTGCTGGGTTTAGGCTTTCTTTGTTGTTCTTTCTCTAGCTTCTTTAGGTGTAGTGTTAGGTTGTGTATTTGAGACTTTTATTGTTTCTTGAGAAAATCTTGTATCGCTATATACTTTCCTCTCAGGACTGCCTTTTCTGTGTCCCACAGATTTTGAACCATTGTGTTTTTATTATCATTTGTTTCCATGAATTTTTTCAATTCTTCTTTAATTTTATGGTTGACCCATTCATTCTTTAGAAGGATGCTGTTTAGTTTCCATGCATTTGAGATCTTTCCAAATTTCTTCTTGTGATTGAGTTCTAGCTTCAGAGCATTGTGGTCTGAAAATATGCAGGGAATGTTCCCAATTCTGGTTGAGACCTGATTTACGACCGAGGATGTGTTCTGGAGAATGTTCCATTTGCACTAGAGAAGAATGTGTATTCTGTTGCTTTGGGAGGGAATGTTCTATATATATTTGTGATGTCCGTCTGGTCCAGTGGGTCATTTAAGGACTTTATTTCCTTGTTGATCTTTGGCTTGAATGATCTGTCCATTTCAGTGAAGGGAGTGTTAAAGTCCCCTACTATGACTGCATTATTGTTGATGTATTTCTTTGATTTTGTTATTAATTGGTTTATGTAGTTGGCTGCTCCCATGTTAGGAGCATAGATATTTAAAATTGTTAGATCTTCTTGTTGGACAGACCCTTTGAGTATGATATAGTGTCCTTTCTCATCTATTATAGTCTTTAGCTTAAAATCTAGTTGATCTGATACAAGGATTGCTACCCCAGCTTTCTTTTGATGTCCATTAGCATGGTAAATTGTTTTCCACCCCTTTACTTTAAATATGGAAGAATCTTTGGGTCTAAAATGAGTTTCTTGTAGACAGCATGTTGGTGGTTTTTTTTTTTTTTAATCCATTCTGATACCCTTTGTCTTTTGACTGGGGCATTTAGCCCATTTACATTCAGGGTAACTATTGAGAGATATGAATTTAGTGCCATTGTATTACCTGTAAGGTGACTGTTACTGTTTATTGTCTCTATTCTTTTCTGATCTACTACTTTTAGGCTCTCTCTTTGCATAGAAGACCCCTTTCAATATTTTCTATAGAGCTGGTTTGGTGTTTGCAAATTCTTTTAGTTTTTGTTTGTTCTGGAAGCTTTTTATCTCTCCTTTTATTTTCAATGATAGCCTAGTTGGATATTGTATTCTTGGCTGCATATTTTTCTTGTTTAGTGCTCTGAATATATCATGCCAGTTCTTTCTGGCCTTCCAGGTCTCTGGGGATAAGTCTATTGCCAATCTAATATTTTTACCATTGTATGTTACAGACTTCTTGTCCTGGGCTGCTTTTAGGATTTTCTCTTTGTTGCTAAGACTTGTAAATTTTACTATTAGATGACAGGGTGTGGACCTATTCTTATTGATTTTGAGGGGTGTTCTCTGTGCCTCCTGGATTTTGATACTTGTTCCCTTTGCCATATTTGGAAAATTCTCTACAATAATTCTTTCCAATATACCTTCTGCTCCCCTCTCTCTTTCTTCTTCCAGAATTCCAGTTATTCAAATATTGTTTTGTCTTATGGTATCACTTATCTCTCGAATTCTCCCTTCGGCATCCAGTAGTTGTTTGTCTGTTTTGCTCAGCTTCTTTATTCTTTGTCATTTGGTCTTCTGTATCACTAATTATCTCTTCTGACTCACTTATCCTAGCAGTAAGAGCCTCCATTTTTTATTGCACCTCATTAATAGCTTTTTTGATTTCATTTTGGTTAGATTTTAGTTCCTTTATTTCTCCAGAAAGGGCTTTTATTTCTCCAGACAGGATTTGTCTAATATCTTCCATGCCTTTTTCGAGCCTGGCTAGCACCTTGAGAATCGTCATTCTGAACACTAAATCTGACATTATTACCAATATCTGTATTGGTTAGGTCCTGGTCTTTGGTACTGCCTCTTGTTCTTTTTTTTGTGGTGAGTTTTTCCGCCTTGTCATTTTATCCAGGTAAGAATTTAAGAAAGAGTGAATAAAATACTAAAAGGGTGGTAAAGACCCCAGTAAAATGTGCTTTAACCAAATCAGAGGAGACCCCAAATTGTGGGGGGAAGAAAGGGGCTAAAAAGAAGTTCAGAGAAAAAAATTAAAAAGAGAAAAAAATAAAACAAAATATAAAAAAGAAAATATGTATATATTAGACTGGTGAATAGGATAAGTTCACTCACTTAATTTTGGGAGTATTTTGGTGTCTTAGAAGAAACTACGTCCCAGAATTTTTAAGAATGAAAAAAATATATAAGGGTAGACACAATGAAGGGATGGAATATGAGTATAAAGATGAAAAAAATGTTTTTTTAATTTCTAAAAAAGGTGTTGATAAGTTGTTTGGGAGAATAAAGAAAATGAAAGTAGAGAGAATTGCTCAGGCTGGAGACTAGAACAAAACCCTGTTCTAGATTTAGGGAATATTTTGATCTGTTAGAAGAAGTTGTATCCCAGATATTTTTAGAAGAAAAAAACCCTTTATGTATATAAAAAAAAAGTTAGATACAATGAAGGATAAAATGTGAGTATAATAATGAAGGTTCAAAAAAGATTTTTTTTGAAAGATGTTGTTAAGATAAACTAGTTAAAAAATGTTAAAAGAGAAAAGGGTAAAAGTTAAAAAAATTTAGCAGAAGAAAAAAATAAAATAAAAAAAATTAATTAACTTTGCAAGACTAAAGAATCATGGGGAGAAAGCCATGAATTCCATGCTTAGCTTTCTCCTCCTCTGGAATTCCACTGTTCTCCTTGGTAAGTGAACTTGGTTGTGGCTGGATTTCTTGCTGATCTTCTTGGGGAGGGGCCTGTTGTAGTGATTCTCAAATGTCTTTGTCCAGGACAAAACGGCAGCGCCCTTACCAGCGGCCAGGCTAAGTAATCCACTTGGGTTCCCTTTTGGGAGGTTTTGTTTCCTGAACACTTTCCATAGAGTTCTGGAGGACAGGAATGATAATGGTGACCTCCCAGTCCCTGGCCCGGAGTAGTGGAGAGCTCGGGCCCCACTCCTCAGTGCACCCTCAGAGAAAAGTACTCAATCACTCCCGTCTCCCTGGCCTCTGGCTGAGTTCTGAGCTCACCCAGGCTGTGACCAAGTGTCTCTGTCTCTGGCACACAGCCCTGCCTGGAGTCTCTGAACCCCGCAGATCCCTGAGCTCTTCCAGGAGAGTCTCCCCAGGTCTTTTGGGGTCTCGCTCACAGAGCAGTGACCTGTGCCACAGATCACGGTAAGGTAACCCCAAGATGAGAGCTCATTCCTCAGCTCTATCTCTGACTTAAAATTTCTGATTTTGTGCTCCCTTGCTCTGCCACTTGCTGGGAGCCGGCCCCTCCCCCAGTGGTCTATCTTCCCGCCGCTTTAGATTCACTTCTCTGCTGATCCTACCTTTTAGAAAGTGGTCGATTTTCTGTTTCTAGAATTGTTGCTCTTCTTCTCTTCGATCTCCTGTTGGATTTGTAGGTGTTTGGGATGGCTTGATAAGCTATCTAGCTGATCTGCTACCTGATGCCCTCTCAGCCTGCTACTTCTCCACCATCTTGACTCCTCCTGAATTATAACTTCTTAAAACAACTATTCACTAGAAGCTTTTATTTATTATGTTTATTTTTATTTTATTTTTTAAAAGATTTTATTTACTGATTTGATGAGAGAGAGAGATCACAAGCAGACAGAGAAGCAGGCAGAGAGAGAGGGGCAAGCAGGCTCCCTGCTGAGCAGAGAGCCCGAAGTGGGGCTCAATCCTAGGACCCTGAGATCATGACCTGAGCCAAAGGCAGAGGCTTAACCCACTAAGCCACCCAGGTGCCCCTATTATGTTTTAAAAAGATTTTATTTATTTAAGAGAGAGTGTGCATGTACAAGTGGGAGGGACAGAAGGAGAAGCAGACTCCCAGGACCTGGGAATCAGGTTTTTAGCCAAAGACAGACACTTAACTAACTGAACCACCCAGATGCCCCTACAAGCTTTTTATATACCAATTCAAGTTCAGATGATACAGTATCTGAATAGCATAGTATAGTGTATCTACTATTAGTATAATTGTGATAAGAAAGCTGGTGTTGGGTAAGACACTGATAATGGTATTTGATAACTTGGTTTAGTCAGTATGTAGCAATAATGTCTGTTAAAATCTGTGGCAGAGGGGACCCCTCGGTGGCTCAGTCATTTAAGTGTCTGCCCAGGGTCCTGGGTTTGGCTCCTGCATTGGGCTCCCTGCTTGGTGGGGAGCCTGCTGCTCCCTCTCCCTCTGCCTGCTGCTCTGCCTGCTTGTGCTCTCTCTCTGTCAAATAAATAAAATCTTAAAAAAAAATCTGTGGCAAAGAATTCTTGAGGATTATGTAGTACTTTACTTTTAGCACAATGGAAGGGCCCCAGTAGACACACACACACTTGATTTTGAAAAATTTCAAACCTATGGAGAAAATGCAAATATGCTGCAATTTACCAAATAACATTTGCCACACTTATTTTTTAATAGCTCTCTATATACACACACATTTACATGCACACATGTAATATGTATGTAAGTATGTGAAACTAAAAGGATATATATATAAAATTGCTGGATTTTTTTCCCTCATCCATTGAGAATAAGTTGCATTCATCATGACATATCACCTTCAAACACTATATATATATCTCCTAATAATGACGTTGTCCAATATAACCTTTACAATTATTATACCCAAGAATTTTAAAATTGATACAATGATGTTATCTAATATATGGTCAATATCTGTATTTTCCTAATTGTCCTAATGAGGTTCTTTAGAGCTTTTTTTTCTTTTTTGTAATCCAGCATCCAGTTATTGATTTTTTAAAAAGATTTTACTTATTTATTTACTTATTATTTATTTAGAGAGTGTGTGTGAGTGTAGTTGGGGGGTAGCAGAAGAAAACAGAATCTCAAGCAGACTCTACTCCTCAAGCACAGAGCCTGTCTTGGGGCCTGATCCCAGAACCCTAAGATAGTGACCTGAGCTGAAACCAAGAGTTGGATACCCAACCAACAGCCACCCAGGCTCCTCCCTGTTGGAGATTTTAAAAAATTCACTGGGCTTGGCAAACTTTTCTGTGAAGGGCCAGACAGGAAATATGTTAGGTTTTATGGCCTATGTGGGTTTCTATCAAATATTCTTTTTTTTTTTTTTCTTGAGGAGCCCTTTAGAGATGTTAAAAACATCCAAAGCTCCCAGGCCCATACCAAAGCAGACTGGGGTAGATTTGACCTGCACAGGACCGTAATTTGCTGACCTCTGGCTTAGTATACTTTCTTAGATTGTTTTTGTTGTTTGTCTTTAATGACATTGATATTTTTAAAAGACTTGGCCAGTTATTTTGCAGAAGTCTTAATTTGTATTTGCTTGTTTCTTTACATTTAGTTCAGTTTGGTCATTTGTGTTGAAGATTCTACATCTTTCTTATAAGATCCTCTTAGTGAATCACTTTTGAAACCTTATTACCTGTTTGTTCCTCAACTCGTGGTATCATGCTTGCCCATTTTAGAGTAAGATGGATTCCCACCAGTTTGCATTATCAAGGCAGTTTTCCTTCTTGTAGTTAATAAGAAATCTGTAATTTTAAGTTAGAGCACTTTCAGCACTCTAGAAGCTTCTTTTGTGCCAAAGTTGCAGTTAAGACTCCTCCAAATTTAATTACTATTTTGACTTCTAAGACCATAGATTAGCTTTGCTTGCTTCTCACCTTACATAAATGAAGATATTCGCTATGTCCCGTTATGGCATTCTCTGTTATATATGGTATGATATAGTTTTAGTGTGTGTGCTTTCACGTAGCAGCACATTTGTAAGAGTCATCCAAATTGTGTGAGATCATAAATCACTAATTTTCTTTATAGAATCCGATTATGTTAATGTTATACAACCAATTTATCTGTTTATTATTGATGAACATTTGAGTAGATTTCACATTTTAACTATTATGAGTAGTGCTTTATGAACATAACAAAAGGTTAAGAGCCTTTTGATGAACATAAAATACATATATACACGTTTTTGTTTGGTATATAGCTAGGAGTGAAATTGTTGGGTCTTGGGGGATATAACATACAGAAATGTATGAGAGTTTCAGTTCCATGTCTTCACCAACACTTGATATGTTATATCTTTTGATAGGAAGTAACTAATAAAGCTATTCTTCTCTGTTCCCTGTCTCTGGAGAAAATTTTTCAGTATTTACCCATTGAGCAACATATTTATTATATGTTACTTGTAGATGTTCTTTATCGGGTTTAGAAAGCTTCCTTCTATTCCTTGTTTACCAAGATTTTTAAAAAATCATTAATTAGTATTAAATTTTGTCAAATGCCTTTTCTGTGTTTCTTGAGATGGTCATGTGACTTTTCTTATTTTTGTTAATGTAATGATTTTTCAACTATTGAATCATTCATCCATTTACCTGTGTTTATTCTGTGAATTTTATTTGCTAATATTTTGTTAAAAATTTTTACATGCATGTTTAAGACATCAGTCTATTTTTTAAAGTTTTACTTATTTATTTGAGAGAGAGAGAGTGTAGGGTAAGGGTCAGAGAGAGAAGGAGACTCGCCAAGCAGGGAGCCTGATGTGGAACTCCGCCCTGGGACTCCGGAATAATGACCTGAGCCAAGGGGAGATGCTTAACCAACTGAGCCCCAAGACATTAGTCTATTTTGTGTTCTTTGTTCCATGAGTTATTGAGAGTATATTTCCTCCACACCCAGTGTGGAGCACATGCAAGACTTGAACTCACAACCCTGAGATCAAGAATCAGATGCTTAACCAGCTGAGCACGGAGATGCCCTAAAAGCTCATCTTTTAATACACTTTGTTATTCACCCATTGTGTTTCCATATAAATTTTAGAATTGGCTTGTAATTTTTCATAAAAATTGTTCGGATTTTTTTGGGAAATGTTTTATTTTTTTAATTTTATTTACCAGTTTTATTTTTATATTATTTATGATTGACAAAAACTGTATATATTTAGGTCATATAATAGGATGTTTTGGTATACATATACCTTTAGTGTCACAATCAAGCTAATTAACATATCCATCAGCTTACATATTTACCTTTTTTTGTGGTGAGACCTCTTGAGATCTAGAAGATTGATATTTTATTATGTTTTGTTTTGTTTTATTTAAATCCAAGTTAGTTAACAGATTGTTTGGATTATTACTAGAATTACATTGACTTTATATGTCAATTTTTACAGAAGAGACATCTTTATGGTATGGATCTTTGCACATGTTATATAACTTTATTTTTAAAAAAACTTTAGTCATTTAAGTTACCTGTATGTGTGTGGTTGTATGTGTTTTGTTTTGAGAGTGTGTTTTTTAAAATTTCATACAGATTCATTTGTGAATAAGAAAAGTACTACTTTTATTAATTTTTTATTTTTTAAAAATTTTATTTTTAAATTTATAATTTAAGTTCACAATGGTTTTCTAGAATACAATTTATTCTACAATTACTTTTCAAAATAAACCTTCTACAGAAATAATTTTGTCACTTATTTCCTCTCAAATTATTTTTAATCACTAGATTTCAAAATACAATTGAAAAACTCCCCTTGTCACAGTTTACTTTAATACACAGTTATTGTAATGATTAAATATTGTTTATAATGTGTTGCAACTTTTATAAAACACAAGAATTTTTGTGTAGCCCAGATATCCATTAGGTCACCTTGATATTGTTTTAAAATGAGTAATAATGTTTTAATTGAGTAATAATGTTTTAAAATGTATTGTGTTATGACAGAATTATGGTATTCATGGTACAGGTAGGGATAATCATTAGACATTTTCCATTTATGTGATGACTTACTGAGATTTTTTTCTCTACAGTTCGAGGCTTTTCTTCAGAAGCACAGTTTGAGAAGTATGTTCAGTATGAAAAGAAGCCTACGGTTCGTGTGGTGGCTGCTATTGTATTTGATCATGACTTCAAAAATAGCGATGACCGTTTGCCACTTCAGGTAAGAAATTTTTGTCTAAAGAATTTATAATTAAATGTTAGGTTTCAGAGGTTTAATGAGATACAGGTAACCTCCCCATTTATAAATGGGAAAAATGTTAAGTTGCCCAAGATCTTAACTTCTAGTAGATAACAAAACCAGGATTTGAATCCTGTGCCAATTTATTTTATTATATTTTACTTTTTAAAATGTTTATATATTTGTCAGAGAGTGCATAAGCCGACTGAGTGGCCGGCAGAGGGAGAGGGAGAATTAGGCTCCACTGAGCAAGGCACCCAATGTAGGACTGGATCCCAGGACACTGGGATCATGACCTGAGCCCAAGGGAGCTGCTGAACCAACTGAGCCACCCAGGTGTTTCTGTGCCAACTTATTTTAATACCTGTTGTTTTTACTGTGAGGAGAAAACGGTTACCTGCTACCTTATGGTCTTAAATTCAGAAGATATAATAATAGGAGCTTTAGTAAGGATATTCACTTTACAAATCTCCCTGGCCAGGCAGATCCTTCCAGTCTTGCTGATGGTGGTTAAGAAAATAACAATGTAGCTAGGTAAAAAAGATAGGTAGCAATGTCCGTTCCCTGTTCAAATGCCTTCTGGAATTTCACATAGTGCATATCTGTAATATGATATTTAAACTCTTTAATGAGCTAATTTTAAGTGTAATTGGCATTCTAACTTTGTATATGAAGTGACTTTCATAACAAAGCTATTATTATATGAAAGTTAAAAGTCAAAGTAAAAACAAGAACTGAACACTTCACTCATATATCTGGGTGTCTTTTAAGCTGAGGTAGCTCCCTTTCCTGGGACTGTGAACTCCAGAAGGCATTTTTATGTCCTCTTAGAACAATCCACTTGCTTCTTGTTTTGCTTTGGTGAATGCCCCCTGTTTTTTCCTTTGTATAAAGTTTTAATGTATTTGTTTTAGGTCTCCAAAGAGGTAATTGCTTTAACTTTCAGAATTCTTGATTATCACTGGTAGTGTGAATGGAAAGTTCTGTAACCCCACCAGTAACTGGTCTGGAGGTCCTTGAAATGTTAAAGTTTGGCCATTAAAAAAAACAAAAGGCATATGCGTATATACCAGCAGAGATTCCAGCATGAAAGACTTATTTCTTTTGAGTGAATTACCTAATTTCTAAATCTCTAGTGTCAGCTTTTAGGGTTTTCCAACTTGATTCAGAATTAGGACAGACCCCAGGAAAGACTCTGATAACATCCCTTAAGGAGAGAAAATGGGTAGTGTTCGAACTTTGGTAACTTGGTGTATCTCTTTACCACAAGTTAGAGATGAGCCAGCCAGGGTTGAGGGAAATGCTCAAACTATAGTATTTATGCACAGAGCTAAATCCTGTTTAGGATACAAGTTTGCAAATGGAAGGAAGGAAAGAGAAAGGAAAATCACTGGTAGGACAGTAGGTAGCCTTTCTTTCTGTTCTGTCCTCTCCTCACTTTTCCTAGTTGTGCCTACTTTACACTAATTATAGCATCAGAAGTATATGCTGATGGCGATACAGGTTCATTGGTATATGTAGAGCTTCTGGTTCAAATTTCAAATAACTTTGGTGCAGTACAAGCTTCCATTTTGTTGATGTTTCACTGTGTCTAGCATTTAGAATGGATACCTGACAAGATTTTTCCCCAGGTTATTTCCCTAGGTGTCTGTTCTCTTTTTCCACAGTTTATCAAACAAGATGTCTTACCTGTTATTCTGAGTTTGTGGCCAGCTCTACCCTCCCTGCCCCTGAAAACCAACTCTTCTGTAACCTAGCTGATTTTCCTGGTCAAGACCTCTCTCTACTATAGATACCACAATGATACACCAAGAACACAGAAAAGACCATGTCATTGTGCTGTGTAAAACACTCCAGGGGTTCTCCATGAACTACAGAAGGTCTTTTGTGTGGAATTCAAGGTCATTAGTAACCCGTTTTCTGAATAAGCCTTCAGCCTCATGTTGCCTCTTCTTTCTTTGAACTTCATGCTTTAGCAATATTGAACCAGTAGTAGTTGTTTGTATATATTATGTGGTCTATTGCTTCTCTACCTTTGATCACATTATCCTCTTTCCTTTTGATGCTCTGCCTGTCCCTCTTTTTCTGGAGTAACTCTTAGTATTAATTTCTATAAAACTCGTGCTGTAAGTATCTATCCAAATTCTCCCCTTCTCTCTTCTGTGCTTCCTGAATACTTGGTCACTTCCTTGAGCTAAAGAATTGTGTATTGATAGTATGTAGCTACTTAAAATGTTGCTTTTGAATTACTGAATTGTGTGAATGTTTGCCTAGACTTGGTGCACTTGCCTGTTCCTTCTCAGGCTATTGACTTCTTTCTCTGTTCAGCCTCTACTGGTTTTTGGCAACTGTAGGTTCTTGCTTTGTTAGGCTACTCAGATCTACCATAATTTACCCTGAGGTTGGCTCAGCTCTCTAGATAAATCATTTTCTTTTCATGTAATTTATAAAATACATAGCATTCTACATTTTAATTTTATTAACCCTACTTTCATTATATCTGGACCTTTTCCTTTTGTGTTAGTCACTTTTTAAAGGGGGAGATAATCACTATATCTGGGCTTTTTCCTTTTCTGTTGGTCACTTTTTAAAGGGGGAGATAATCTTTATCATAGTTGGCTAACATAATAGGAAAGAAAATAAATAGAATTGTTGAAGTAGTTAGGCAAGCCAGTTGTGGATGTAGAAAAATAACATTGGTAATCATCAAGGTACCAGTGTTGGAATCAATTCTCTAATTTCCCTTTCTATATTTTCATTGTTAGTGGATAAGAATGCAACTGATTTCTGTGCTTTGGTTTTGTATCCTGCCAACATTACTGAATTGCTATATGAGTTTTAGTAGTTTGGGGGTGGAGTCTTTTGGGTTTTCCATATAAAGAATCATGTCATCTGTGAAGAGAGACAGTTTGACGTATTCTTTGCCAGTTTGAATACCTTTTATTTCTTTTTTGTTGTCTGATTGCTGTTGCTAGGACTTTTAGTACTATAATGAACAAGGGTGGTGAGAGTGGGCATCCCTGTTGTGTTCCTGATCTTGATGGGAGGGCTGTCAGCTTTTCCCCAATGAGGATGATATTCGCTATGGATTTTTCATAGATAGATTTTATGAACTTTAGGAATGTTCCCTCTATCTGTATACTTTGAAGAGTTATGGCACCAAGAACCATGAGATACCTTGGAATAAACCTAACCAAAGAGGTAAAGGATCTGTACTCGAGGAACTACAGAACACTCATGAAAGAAATTGAAGAAGACATAAAAAGATGGAAAAGTGTTCCATGGTCATGGATCAGAAGAATGATCATTGTTAAAATGTCTGTACTGCCCAGAGCAATCTATACTTTCAATGCCATCCCAATCAAAATTCCACTGGCATTTTTCAAAGTGCTGGAACAAACAGTCCTAAAATTTATTTTGAACCAGAAAAGACCTCAAATCACTAAGGAAATGTTGAAGAAAAAAAAAAAAGCTGGGGGCATCATGTTGCCTGATTTTACTACTAATTTGTGATCACCAAGACAACATGGTACTGGCACAAAAACAGACACATAGACCAATGAAACAGAGTAGAGAGTACAGATATGGACCCTCAACTCTGTGGTTAAATAATCTTTGGCAAGGCAGGAAAAAATACCTAGTGGAAAAAAGACAGCGTCTTCAATAAATGGTGCTGAGAAAATTGGATAGCTATGTATAGAAGAATGAAGCTCGACCATTCTCTTACATGATACACAAAGATAAACTTGAAGTGGATAAAAGACCTCAACATGAGACAGGAATCTATCAAAATCCTAGAGTAGAACATAGGCAGTAACCTTTTCACATCATCCATGGCAACTTCTTTCAAGACATGTCTCCATAGGCAAAGGAAACAAAAGCAAAAATGAACTTTTGGGACTTCCATCAAGATAAAAGCTTTTGCACAGCAAAGGAAGCAGTCAACAAAACAAAGAGGCAACCCACAGAATAGGAGAAGATATTTGCAAATGACACTACAGACAAAGGGTTGATATCCAAGATCTATAAAGAACTCCTCAAACTCAACACCCAGAACATAGATAATCACATCAAAAAATGGGCAGAAGACATGAACAGACACTTCTCCAAAGAAGACATACAAATGGCTATCAGAGACATGAACAATTTTCATCATCATTAGCCATCATGGAAATTCAAATTAAAAAACCACATTGAGATACCATCTTACACCAGTTAGAACGGCCAAAATTAACAAGACAGTAAACAACAAGCATTGGAGAGGATGTAGGGAAAGAGGAATGGTGCAAATGCAAGTTGGTGCAGCCACTTTGGAAAACAGTGTTGTGATTCTTCAAAAAATTAAAGATAGAGCTACCCTATGACTGCAATTGCACTACTGGGTATTTACCCCAAAGATACAGATGTAGTGAAAGGAAGGCCCAAATGTACCCCAATGTTCATAGCAGCAATGGCCACAATCACCAAACTGTGGAAAGAGCCAAGATGCCCTTCAACAGATGAATGGATAAAGAAGATATGGTCCATAACTATAATGGAATATTATGTCTCCATCAGAAAGGATGAATACCCAACTTTGTATCAAGATGGACAGGACTGGAGGAGATAATGCTGAGTGAAATAAGTCAAGCAGAGGGAGTCAGTTATATGGTTTCATTTACTTATGGAGCATAAAGAATAACATGGAGGACATTAGGAGAAGGAAAGGAAAAGTTAATTGGGGTAAATCAGAGGGGTAGATGAACCATGAAAGACTGTGGACTCTGAGAAACAAACAGGCTTTTGGAAGGGGAGGTGGTTGGGGGAATGGGTGAGTCTGGTGGCGGGTATTAAGGAGGGTACATATTGCATGGAGCACTGGGTTTGGTGTATAAACAATGAATCTTGGAACACTGGGAAAAAAATGAACAGTAAAAAGAAATTTTTTAAAAAAGGTACCACTGTTGGCATCTTTGTAACTCAAAAATCCTAAAGATGATAGAGCAGAGATACAAATTTAATTGATTTCAAACTTTGTGATTATGGCACATGAGGCTTGCTTCTTGTCCCTTGCGTCAGTGATACTATTATTTCTTACCATTTAGAATACTGAATTGCTCACATTTCTTACCATTTAGAATACTGAATTGCTCACTCTGCTAAAACACAAATTTTAGCTTTGTATTTTCTTTTCCTCTCACTGTTGATACTTGCTTTTAGTGTTCATTGATCTAACATGTTGTTTGTATTCTATTGTCTATTCCAGGTAAAATATCATCTGCGTTTTGGTACAGGTACTGAGAGAACTTCGGATTTTCTAAGCTCCTTAGTAGATACTGGATGGCATACACACATTCTGTTTCCAGAGGTACCTGATATAGGACCCAGGAACCCATTAAGTAATGATGGGGGAGATCCTGGTGAGCTGTCCCTCAGAATTCTTACATTAATATTTTGCATTCAAGCTAGCAGTCATATCAACATGTGTGAATCATTTTTTTTCAGTGAGTGAAAAAGTTTATTCATTGTGGCAGTTCATCTTTAAAATTGAGTTTTTATTGTAAAAACAAGCATGTAGAAAACCTTATACATTTGAAAAATATCTTCCTATTACTGTAAATCATTTCCTGAATTTTATCAGTATGTATCCTTGCATTTATATAGTCTTCGTTAGTAAACATTGACTCTGCTGACGTAATAGACACATCTTCGTAAACTAACATTGTCTGCATATTTATGGTTCTAAATTTATTTTTTTAATTTAAATTTTGGATAGTTAACATAGGATGCAATATTGGTTTCTGGAGTGGAGTTAAGTGACTCATCACTTACATACAATGCTCAGTGCTCAGCACAGCACATGCCTTCTTTAATATCCATTGCCCATCTAGCTCATCCCCTACCCACCTCTCTGTTTGTTCTCTCTCCTTGCATGGCTTGTTTCCCCCTCTCTCTTTTTTCTTTCCCCCCTTCCATATGTTTATCTGTTTTCTTACTTACATTCCACATGAGTGAGATCATATAGTATTTATCTTTCTCTAACTTATTTCACTTAGCATAATATACGTTAGCTCCATCCACATCTTTGCAAATAGCAAGATTTCATTCTTTTATTTAAAATTTAATTTCTTTTCAGTGTAACAGAATTCATTGTTTATGCACCACACCCAGTGCTCCATGCAATACATGCCCTCCATAATACCCACCACCAGGCTGGTGGTATTATGGTAGAGATTGCCTTAAATGTGTAGATTGCTTTGGGTAATATAGACATTTTAATAATATGAGTACCTCTAGTTCTTAAAATATAGAGATTTTAATAATATGAGTTCTTCTAGTTCATGAGTATGGAATACTTTTCCATTTCTTTGTGTCCTCTTCAGTTTCTTTCCTCTTCTGTAGTTTTCAGAATACAGATCTTTTACTTCTTTAGTTAGATTATTCCTAGGTATCTTATTGTTTTTGGTGCAGTTGCAAATAGGATCAATTCCTTGATTTTTTTTTTTTTGGCTGCTTTGTTATTGGCATATAGAAATGTAACAGATTTCTACACATTGATTTTATATACTGCAACTTTGCTGAATTCATGTATGAGTTCTAGTAATTTTTGGTGGAGACTTTCAGAGTATTATGTCAACTGTAAATAATGAAATAATGAAAGTTTGACTTCTACCTTGCCACCTTGCCAATTTGGATGCCTTTTATTTCTTTTTGTTGTCTATTCAAACAGGCTAAGACTTCCAGTACTATGTTAAGTACCAGTGGTGAGAATGGACATCCTTGTCTTTTTCCTGACTGTAGGGGAAAGGCTCTCAGTTTTTCCTTACTGAGAATGATATTAGCTGTTGGCCTTTCATATATGACCTTTAGGATGTTGTGATATGTTCCTACTTTGTTGAGTTTTTTTTGGGGGGGGGGAAGATTTTATTTATTTATTTGACAGAGAGAGAGAGAGCCCAGCAGGGGGAGGAGCAGGCAGAGGGAGAGGGAGAAGCAGGCTCACCAACCAGGGAGCCCAATGCAGGACTCGATCCTGGGACCCTGGGATTATGACCAGAGCTGAAGGCAGATGCTTAACTGACTAAGCTACCGAGGTGCCCCAGATTGAGGGTTTGGAATAGGATGCTGTGTTTTGTCAAATGCTTTTTCATTTATTGACAGGATCATATGGTTCTATCCTTTCTTTAATTAATATGGTGTATCCTGTTGATAGATTTGCAGATGTTGAACCACTCTTGTAGCCCAGGAATAAATCCTGCTTGATTATGGTGAACAATTTATTAAATGTATTTTTGAATTCAATTTTCTAGTATTTTGTTGCATCTATGTTCATCAGGGATATTGACCTATAATTTTGGAATTTGGAGAATAGTATTAACTCTTCTTTCAGTGTCTGGTAGAATTCTCCTGGGAATTTGTCTGCCCCTAGGCTTTTGTTTGTTGGGAAATTTTTAATTACTGAGTCAATTTCTTTGCTGGTTATGGTCTGTTCAAATTTTCTATTTCTTTTTCAGTTTTGTAGGTTCATAGAAATTTGTCCATTTCTTCCTGTTTGCTCAGTTTGTTGCATATAATTTTTTATAGTATTCTAATTGTTTGTATTTCTGTGGTATTGGTTGTGATATGTCCTCTTTCATTTATTATTTTACCTATTTGGGTCCTTTTATCTTTTTGATAAATATGACTATGGTTTTATCAATTTTATTCATTCTTTTAGAGAATTCTTTGAAAAATGAGCTCTTAGTTTCATTAATCTGAAATCTCTTAATTTTGTTATATTTTTGTTTCTATATCATTTATTTCTGCTCTAATCTTTTATTATTTCCCTTTTTCTACTGGCCTGAGGCTTTATTTGCTGTTCCTTTTCAGGCTCCTTTAGGTGTAAGATTACGTTGTATATTTTAGACTATTTTTGCTTCTTTTTAAAAAATTTTTTTAAATTTTTTATTTTTTCATAAACATGTATTTTTATCCCCAGGGGTACAGGTCTATGAATCGCCAGGTTTACACATTTCACAGCACTCACCAAAGCACATACCCTCCCCAATGTCCATAACCCCACCCCCCCTTCTCCCAATCCCCCTCCCCCCAGCAACCCTCAGTTTGTTTTGTAAGATTAAGAGTCACTTATGGTTTGTCTCCCTCCCAATCCCATCTTGTTTCATTGATTCTTCTCTTACCCACTTAAGCCCCCATGTTGCATCACCACTTCCTCATATCAGGGAGATCATATGATAGTTGTCTTTCTCTGCTTGACTTATTTCGCTAAGCATGATACACTCTAGTTCCATCCATATTGTCGCAAATGGCCAGATCTCATTTCTTTTGATGGCTGCATAGTATTCCATTGTGTATATATACCACATCTTCTTGATCCATTCATCTGTTGATGGACATCTAGGTTCTTTCCATATTTTGGCTATTGTGGACATTGCTGCTATAAACATTCGGGTGCACGTGCCCCTTCGGATCACTACGTTTGTATCTTTAGGGTAAATACCCAGTAGTGCAATTGCTGGGTCATAGGGCAGTTCTATTTTCAACATTTTGAGGAACCTCCATGCTGTTTTCCAGAGTGGCTGCACCAGCTTGCATTCCCACCAACAGTGTAGGAGGATTCCCCTTTCTCCGCATCCTCGCCAGCATCTGTCATTTCCTGACTTGTTGATTTTAGCCATTCTGACTGGTGTGAGGTGATATCTCATTGTGGTTTTGATTTGTATTTCCCTGATGCCGAGTGATATGGAGCACTTTTTCATGTGTCTGTTGGCCATCTGGATGTCTTTGCAGAAATGTCTGTTCATGTCCTCTGCCTATTTCTTGATTGGATTATTTGTTCTTTGGGTGTTGAGCTTGCTAAGTTCTTTATAGATTTTGGACACCAGCCCTTTATCTGATATGTCGTTTGCAAATATCTTCTCCCATTCTGTCAGTTGTCGTTTGGTTTTGTTAACTGTTTCCTTTGCTGTGCAAAAGCTTTTGATCTTGATAAAATCCCAATAGTTCATTTTTGCCCTTGCCTCCCTTGCCTTTGGGGATGTTCCTAAGAAGATATTGCTGAGGTCGAAGAGGTTGATGCCTGTGTTCTCCTCAAGGATTTTGATGGATTCCTTTCTCACACTGAGGTCCTTCATCCATTTTGAGTCTATTTTTGTGTGTGGTGTAAGGAAATGGTCCAATTTCATTTTTCTGCATGTGGCTGTCCAATTTTCCCGACACCATTTATCGAAGAGGCTGTCTTTTTTCCATTGGACATTCTTTCCTGCTTTGTCGAAGATTAGTTGACCATAGAGTTGAGGGTCTATTTCTGGGTTCTCTATTCTGTTTCATGGATCTATGTGTCTGTTTTTGTGCCAGTACCATGCTGTCTTGATGATGACAGCTTTGTAATAGAGCTTGAAGTCCGGAATTGTGATGCCACCAACGTTGGCTTTCTTTTTCAATATTCCTTTGGCTATTCCAGGTCTTTTCTGGTTCCATATAAATTTTAGGATTATTTGTTCCATTTCTTTGAAGAAGATGGATGGTACTTTTATAGGACTTGCTTTAAATGTGTAGATTGCTTTAGGTAGCATAGACATTTTCACGATATTTCACAATATTTCACAATATTCTTCCAATCCAGGAGCATGGAATATCTTTCCATTTCTTTCTGTCTTCCTCAATATCTTTCATGAGTACTTTATAGTTTTCTGAGTATATATTCTTTGCCTCTTTGGCTAGGATTATTCCTAGGTATCTTATGGTTTTGGGTGCAGTTGTAAATGGGGTTGACTCCTTATTTTCTCTTTCTTCTGTCTTGTTGGTGTAGAGAAATGCAGCTGATTTCTGTGCATTGATTTTATTGAATTTCTGTACATGTTCTAGCAGTTTTGGAGTGGAGTCTTTTGGGTTTTGCACATATAGTATCATATCATCTGCGAAGAGTGATAGTTTGACTTCTTCTTTGCTGATTTGGATGCCTTTAATTTCCTTTTGTTGTCTAATTGCTGAGGCTAGGACTTCCAGTACTATGTTGAATAGCAGTGGTGATAATGGACATCCCTGCCGTGTTCCTGACCTTAGCAGAAGCTTTCAGTTTTTCTCCATTGAGAATGATATTTGCGGAGGGTTTTTCATAGATGGCTTTGATGATATTGAGGTATATGCCCTTTATCCCTACACTTTGAAGAGTTTTGATCAGGAAGGGATGCTGTACTTTGTCAAATGCTTTTTTAGCATCTATTGAGAGTATCATATGGTTCTTGTTCTTTCTTTTATTAATGTGTTGTATCACATTGATTGATTTGTGGATGTTGAACAAACCTTGCATCCCTGGAATAAATCCCACTTGGTCGTGGTGAATAATTCTTTTAATGGACTGTTGAATCCTATTGGCTAGAATTTTGGTGAGAATTTTCGCATCTGTGTTCATCAAGGATATTGGTCTGTAATTCTCTTTTTTGATGGGATCCTTGTCTGGTTTTGGGATCAAGATGATGCTGGCCCCATAAAACGAGTTTGAAAGTTTTCCTTCCATTTCTATTTTTTGGAACAGTTTCAGGAGAATAGGAATTAGTTCTTCTTTAAATGTTTGGTAGATTTCCCCCAGGAAGCTGTCTGGCCCTGGGCTTTTGTTTGTTTGGAGATTTTTGATGACTGTTTCAATCTCCTTACTGGTTGTAGGTCTGTTCAGGCTTTCTATTTCTTCCTGGTTCAGTTGTCATAGTTTATATGTCTCTAGGAATGCATCCATTTCTTGCAGATTGTCAAATTTGTTGGCGTAGAGTTGCTCAGAGTATGTTCTTCTAATTGTCTGTATTTCTTCGGTGTTAGCTGTGATCTCTCCTCTTTCATTCATGATTTTATTAATTTGGGTCCTTTCTCTTTTCTTTTCGATAAGTCTATCCAGGGGTTTATCAATTTTATTAATTTTTTCAAAGAACCAGCTCCTAGTTTCGTTGATTTGTTCTATTGTTTTTTTGGTTTCTATTTCATTGATTTCTGTTCTGATCTTTATGATTTCTCTTCTCCTGTTGGGTTTAGGGTTTCTTTCTTGTTCTTTCTTTAGCTCCTTTACGTGTAGAGTTAGGTTGTGTACCTGAAACCTTTCTTGTTTCTTGAGAAAGGTTTGTACCGCTATATATTTTCCTCTCAGGGTTGCCTTTTTTGTGTCCCACAGATTTTGAACTGTTGTGTTTTCAATATCATTTGTTTCCATGAATTTTTTCAATTCTTTAATTTCCTGGTTGACCCATTTATTCTTTAGAAGGATGCTGTTTAGTCTCCATGTATTTGGGTTCTTTCCAAATTTCCTCTTGTGTTTGAGTTCTAGCTTGAGAGCATTGTAGTCTGAAATTATGCAGGGAATGATCCCAATCTTTTGATACCGGTTGAGACCTGATTTAGGACCGAGGATGTGATCTATTCTGGAGAATGTTCCATGTGCACTACAGAAGAATGTGTATTCTGTTGCTTTGGGATGAAATGTTCTGAATATATCTGTGATGTCCATCTGGTCCAGTGTGTCATTTAAGGCCTTTATTTCCTTCCTGATCTTTTGCTTGGATGATCTGTGCATTTCAGTGAGGGGAGTGTTAAAGTCCCCTACTATTATTGTATTGTTGTTGATGTGTTTCTTTGATTTTGTTATTAGTTGGTTTATATAGTTGGCTGCTCCCACGTTTGGGGCATAGATATTTAAAATTGTTAGATCTTCTTGTTGGACAGATTCTTTGAGTATGATGTAGTGTCCTTCCTCATCTCTTATTATAGTGTTTGGCTTAAAATCTAATTCATCTGATATAAAGATTGCCACTCCTGCCTTCTTCTGATGTCCTTAGCATGATAAATTCTTTTCCACCCTTTCACTTTAAATCTGGAGGTGTCTTTGGGTTTAAAATGAGTTTCTTGTAGGCAACATATAGATAGGTTTTTTTTTTTTTAATCCATTCTGATACTCTGTGTCTTTTGATTGGGGGCATTTAGCCCATTAACATTCAGGGTAAGTATTGAGAGATATGAATTTAGTGCCATTGTATTGCCTGTAAGGTGACTGTTACTGTATATTGTCTCTGTTCCTTTCTGATCTACTCCTTTTAGGCTCTCTCTTTCTTTAGAGGACCCCTTTCAATATTTCCTGTAGAGCTGGTTTGGTGTTTGCAAATTCTTTCAGTTTTTGTTTGTCCTGGAAGCTTTTAATCTCTCCTTCTATTTTCAATGATAGCCTAGCTGTATTTGGTATTCTTGGCTGCATGTTTTTCTCGTTTAGTGCTCTGAATATATCATGCCAGCTCTTTCTGGCCTGCCAGGTCTCTGTGGATAAGTCTGCTGCCAATCTAATATTTTTACCATTGTATGTTACAGACTTCTTTTCCCGGGCTGCTTTCAGGATTTTCTCTTTGTCACTTAAGACTTGTAAATTTTAGTATTAGGTGACGGGGTGTGGGCCTATTCTTATTGATTTTGAAGGGGGTTCTATTCTCTGCACCTCCTGGATTTTGATGCTTGTTCCCTTTGCCATATTGGGGAAATTCTCTCCAATAATTCTCTCCAGTATACCTTTTGCTCGCCTCTCTCTTCCTTCTTCTTCTGGAATCCCAATTATTCTAATGTTGTTTCGTCTTATGGTGTCACTTATCTCTCAAATTCTCCCCTCGTGGTCCAGTAGCTGTTGTCCCTCTTTTGCTCAGTTTCTTTATTCTTTGTCATTTGGTCTTCTATATCACTAATTCTTTCTTCTGCCTCATTTATCCTAGCAGTGAGAGCCTCCATTTTTGATTGCACCTCATTAATAGCTTTTTTGATTTCAACTTGGTTAGATTTTAATTCTTTTATTTCTCCAGAAAGGGTTTTTTATCTCTCCCGAGAGGGTTTCTTTAATATCTTCCATGCCTTTTTTGAGCTGACTAGAACCTTGAGAATCGTCATTCTGAACTCTAGATCTGACATATTACCAATGTCTGTGTTGATTAGGTCCCTAGCCTTCAGTACTGCCTCTTGTTCTTTTTTTTGTGGTGAAATTTTCCGCCTTGTCATTTTGTCCAGATAAGAGTATATGAAGGAGCTAGTAAAATACTAAAAGGGTGGCAACAACCCCAGGAAAATATGCTTTAACCAAATCAGAAGAGATCCCAAATCATGAAGGGGAAGAAAGGGGATAAAAAGAGGTTCATAAAGAAAAAAAAAAAAGAAAAAGAAAAAGAAAAGAAACAATTAAAAAAAATGAATAAAGAAAAAGTATAAAAAAGAAAAAAAAATATATATATATATATTAGATAAACTAGTTAAAAAACGTTAAAAAAGAAAAAGGTAAAAGTTAAAAAACATTTAGCAGAAGAAGAGAAAAAAATTGAAAAAGAAAAAAAATTAAATTAACTGCAAGACTAAAGAATCATGGGGAGAAAGCCATGAGTTCCATGCTTTGCTTTCTCCTCCTCTGGAATTCAACTGCTCTCCTTGGCATTGAAAGTGTACTCCTTGGTAGGTGAACTTGGTCTTACCTGGATTTCTTGTTGATCTCCTTGGGAGGGGCCTGTTGTGGGATTCTCAAGTGTCTTTGCCCAAGGTGGAATTGCACCACCCTTACCAGGGGCCGGCCTGAGTGATCTGCTTGAGTTCACTTTCGGGAGCTTTTGTTCCCTGAGCGCTTTCCGTAGAGTTCCAGAGGACGGGAATGAAAATGGCGGTCTCCTGGTCTCAGGCCTAGAGGAGCCAAGAGCTTGGGGCCCCACTCCTCAGTGCGCCCTCAGAGAACAGCGCCCATTTACTCCCGTTTCCCTAGCCTCCAGCCACGCTCTGAGCTCACCGAGCCTGCGACCAGTTCAAGGTAACGCCGAGCTGAGAGCTCACTCCTCGGCTCTGTCTCTGTAGCCAGCTTCCCCATTCTAATACCTGAAGCTCTGCGACACTCAGACACCCCGATCCTTCTGTGACCATGCGGGACCTGAGGCCACGCTGACCCTGCGTGGTCTTCACCCTGGTTTAGCCTCTGGAGTGATGTCCCTCAGCGGAACAGACTTTTCAAAGTCCTGATTTTGTGCTCCATTGCTCCGCTGCTTGTCGGGAGCCGGCCACTACCCCCCGCCCCAGGTCCATCTTCCCATCACTTTGGATTCACTTCTCCGGCAGTCCTACCTTTCAGAAAGTGGTTGATTTTCTGTTTCTAGAGTTGCTGTTCTTCTTCTCTTCGATCTCCCGTTGGATTTGTAGGTGTTTGCAATCTTTAGATAAGCTATCTAGCTGATCTCCTGCTAGCTGAAGTAGTCTCAGCCTGCTACTTCTCCGCCATCTTGACTCCTCTTTGAGAAGTTATCTTTAAGAAATCATTCAACAGCAGACAAAAGCTATGTGTAATTGAACTATTATGAATAAAAATTGGCAACAATCAAAACCGTGTATAAGTATCTGGTTAAGAATATGAGGATATGTCAGTTTGGTAACTACCATGTAGTGGTTAAAAATAATCCTTATTAGGCCTAATAAATAGGGAACCATATATATAGAATCATAACTATGAGACGTATGTATAAACCTATGCAACAATTGGGATGGCTGTCCAAAAATGAATATAGTTAAACTAGAGTGATGGTATTGATTGCATGTTGTTATTTAATCTTATCAAAAACATCTTGAATATTTTTCCAAGAAAATGTTAAAAAGGAATCTCATGGTGCACCTGGGTGGTTTAGTGGGTTAAAGCCTCTGCTTTTGGCTCAGGTCATGATCCCAGGGTCCCGGGATCAAGCCCGGCATCGGGCTCTCTGCTCAGCAGGGAGCCTGCTTCCACCTCTCTCTCTGCCTGCCTCTCTGCCTACTTGTGATCTCTTCCTCTCAGATAAATAAATAAAATCTTAAAAAAAAAAGGAATCTGGCCTTTCTTACAATTAATCTTCTGCAAATTAAATGTAATTTGTGAGAGTAAGTTAATTGAAAATAGCATGATCTTGGTAGAAAAAGTAATTTAAACGAGAAAGAAGAATTGGTCACATAAAAATATTTTAAATAGAGCATTTCTTCTGGAAGGAGGTGTTTCCTTAAAAAGACCATTTTCTATAAAACAAGAAAGAAGATAATCAGGCAAATTCCAACGATTGAGTGATACTGCATAGCAAATTTACATTAAAAAATTGGTGTAAGGGGACACTCTGGTTAAAGTGTGGTGACTAGGAGTTAGGTGACTTGATGTATTTTGTTCAGACTCTATTAATTGGTAGCTTTATTATCCTAAACGTTCTGGATTAAGTTTCTTCATCTGAAAAAGGAATGTTTGGATGAGGTCACCATTTAGGTCCCTTTTGACATGAAGATTCTTTGATATTAATTATTAGAACTTTAGCTGATTAAATTAGCTGAGGATAGGTGATGAGAGAGAAGATCAGAATTAGTTCAGTGAAAT
This sequence comes from Mustela putorius furo, assembly GCF_011764305.1. NCBI lineage: Eukaryota > Metazoa > Chordata > Mammalia > Carnivora > Mustelidae > Mustela > Mustela putorius. Next base: position 3,268,772 of record NW_025422176.1, on the reverse strand, counting down.
TTAAAAGTGAGATTTTAAAATTGTAATAAGAACACTTAAGATGAGATATACCCTCTATCTTTTAAGTGCCCAATACAATATTGTTAATTATAGCCATGTTGTTGTACAATAGATTTTTTTAAATTTTATTTTTTCAGTGTTCCAAGATTCATTGTTTATGTACCACACTCAGTGCTCTATGCAATACATGCCCTCCTTAATACCACCATCAGGCTCACCCATCCCCCCAACTTCCCTCCCCTCCAAAACCCTCAGTTTTTTTCTCAGAGTCCACAGTCTCTGATTTCTAAAATTTTTAATATTGCAAACCTGAAATGCTATTCATTAAACACTTCTTAATATTTCCCTCTCTCCAGCTGCTGGAAACAAAGATTCTGCTTTCTGTTTCCATGAATGTAGGTCAAATGCCCAATATAAGTAGAATCATGCATTAATTGTCCTTTTGTGCATAATGTCTTCAGGGTGCATCCATGTTGTAGAATATGACAGAATTTCTCTCTTTTTAAAGGCTGAATAATATTTTACACTATGTATATGGTGTATTTTGTTTATCCATTCATCTGTGGAGGGACAGAGGTTGCTTTTGCCTCTTGGCTATTGTGAATAATGCTGAATGAACATAAGTGTGCAGATTATCTTTTTGAGATCCTTTCTTCGGTTCTTTTGGTTATATGCCAAAAAGTGGGATTGCTAGATCATACGGTAGTCATTTTTAGTATCTTGAGAAACTTCCATACTGTGCACCATTTTATATTCCTATTAACAGAGCACAAGGTTTCTGATTTCTTTACATCATCATTAACACTTGTTCTTTTATGGTTTTTTGGTAGTGGCCATCCTAACAGTTATGAAGTGATCTTTCATTGTGATTTGGATATGTGTTTCTGTGATAATTAGTGAAGTTGAATGTTTTTTCCTGTGTTTTTTTGATCATTCATGTGTTTTCTTTGGAGAAATGTCTTTATGAGTACTTTGCCCATTTTCTTTTCTTTGCCCATTTTAGAATCAGCTTATTTTTGTTACTGAGTTAGAGGAATTCTTTATGTACTCTTTTTTTTAAAGATTTATTTACTTTATTTTTATTTTACTTTTACTTTTTATTTATTTATTTTTAAACATCTTAATTTTTTTTTCAGTGTTCCAAGGTTCATTGTTTATGCACCAAACCAGTGATCCATGCAATACATGCCCTCCTTAATACCCACCACCAGGCTCACCCACCCCTTCCAACCCCTCCTTTTCAAAACCCTCTTTGTTTCTCACAGTCCACAGTCTCTCATGGTTCATCTCCTCCTATGATTTCCCCCAATTCACTTTTTCTTTATTTCTCCTAATGTCCTCAATGATATTCCTTATGCTCCTCAAGTAAGTGAAACCATATGATAATTGACTTTCTCCGCTTGACTTATTTCACTCAGCATGATCTCCTCCAGTCCTGTCCATGTTGATAACAAAAGTTGAGTGTTCATTAAATGATCTGTCTATTGCTGAAAGTGGTGTGTTAAGATACCCTACAATTAATGTATTCATATCAGTATAACTCTTTATTTTGTTTAACAGTTGGCTTCTGTAGTTGGCTGCTCCCATGTTGGGGGCATAAATATTTATAATTGTTAGATCTTCTTGGTGGATAGACCCTTTAAGAATGATGTAGTATCCTTCTGTATCTCTGACTAGTGTTTAGCTTAAAATCTAATTTATCTAATATGAGAATCACTACCCCAGCTTTCTTCTGAGGCCCATTGGCATGAAAGATGGTTCTCCATTCCTTTACTTCCAGTCTGGATGTATCTTTAGGTTCAAAATGTGTCTTTTGTAGACAGCATATGGACGGGTCTTGCTGTTTTATCCAGTCTGTAACTCTGTGCCATTTTATGGGAGCCTTTAGGCCATTCACATTGAGAGTGATAATTGAAAGATAAGTTATTATTGACATCATGTTGCCTGTGAAGACCTTGTTTCTATAGATTGTCTTTTTAAATTTCTGTTCTGTGTCACTCTTGGGTTCTTTCTTCTTTTATAGAACCCCCTTAATATTTCTTGTAGTGCTGGCTTGGTGGTCACATAACTTTTAAACTTTGACGGTCTTGGAGGCTCTTTATCTCTTTTGTTTTAACTTTTGCATGCAGTTTAAGGTAAGGATCTAACTTCATTCTTTGGCATGTGGATATCCAGTTTATCTACCACCATTTGTTTTGAAGAGAGTATCCTTTCTCCTGGTGGCCTTGTCAAAGACATTTGACCATGTATGTGAGAATTTATTTCTGGGATGTCTGTTCTGTTGGTCTCTATGTCTGTCTTTATGCTGCTAGTATACCAGTACTGTTTTGATTACTGTAATTTTGCATTATATTTTGAATCAGGAAGTACAAGGCCTTCAGCTCACAAGAGCAAGTACTCTCTTTTCTTGGGATTATTTTGGCTATTCGAGATTCTTTGCAATTTCATATGGATTTTAGGATTTTTTTTTCTGTTTCTGAAAAAAATGCCATTGGGATTTTTAAAAAAGTTTTTAAAAGAATTCTGGTTAGTTAACATACAGTGTAATATTAGCTTGGGTATACAATTTAATGCTTCAGCACTTCCATACATACACCTGGTGCTCATCACAAGGATTTTGATAGAGGTTGCATTGAATCTGTAGATAATTCTGGGTAATATGGATATTTTAACAACAGTGAGTCTCCCAATCCAGGAACAAGGAATGTCTTACATTTACTTGTGTCATCTTTAATTTCTTTCTGCAGTGTTTAGTAGTTTTCAGCGTAGAAGTAGAACCTCCTTGGTTAAGCTTATTCCTATGTATTTTATTCTTTTTGATGCTATTATAAATGGGATTATTTCACATCTTGTTTTGAGCATCACTTGTTTACATGTCGGGTATGTCTAGTATTGAGTTCTCATTTATTTTGGCTGATAAAATTACATAAAGCAACAGTATCATTTTCGTATAGTATTTTAGTTTTGAAAAGATAGTAATACAATTTCATGTTATCTATTATCTGTTTGTGTCCCAAATCACTATAGGTTTTGGGAAATTGTTTTGTTCTTTGAGTTAAAAGCTTTGAATTACCCAAATTGCCTTCTTTGTTTGCCTGGATGTTTCTTGGTATACTGAACTTGATCATCTTTGTTTTCTCATTTAGGGTACATCAGAGAAGGGTTCCTGCTTTTGCAGCATATCATAGACCAGGCCATCATTACATACCACAACGGTGAAGCTGCAGAACGAATGTTAAATGATGCCACCATTTTGCTTAATAGGTTTCCATACCCTGCTTATTATATGGATTCTTTTTGGTACAGTTTTTCAGCTCTCTTCCCTTTGATAGTTATACTTGCATTTTCTCTAACTGAACTTACCCTCATCAGGACCATTGTTTCAGAAAAGGAAAAGAGATTAAAGGTAATTTCACTTTCTTTGTAGCATTTTGGGCCCAAGGAACAGATTTTGTGCTCTATACCTTTGGCATTGGTAAATAATTATATCACAATAACAGTGTACAAATATACAAATTTTCTGATGGCCTACTTTTATCTAAATTCTTGATTTGGCCTATAGCTTTATTGACTAATGGCTAGTTAACATGAATATTATGGAGAGAGGTCATATATTAAATATGCTGAATCTTTTTTGGAATAAAATAGGCAACAAAGAAATAATCATATGAGGTCTTGAGTTAGACTGATTTAAGATGCACTACAATTCCAAGATTTGAGATGCATGTCAGTGTTGAGTCAAATTAAGACCAAATTGTAACAGTGGCTCTAAAGTAGCTAAGAATACATTATATGTATTTTTATACATATATTAAATGTATAAATTTTATATGTGGGGCTAAAATACATTATATGTTTATAAAAAATTTTAAAAAAAGGGAAATCCATTGATTCATCCATCTATCCATTAATCTGTTCATTTATTTATTAATTACCAACTTCTTATCAGGGACTTTGATAGAGCTTAATTTTAAATATTGGCTCCACCAATAATTAACTCTGTGATCACAGCCTGCTTCTTAAGATGTAAATTGAAGATAATACCAAATTTCTAGGGTTATCAGGGGGATTAAGTGACGTTTTGTTTTAAAAACTACCTAGGTCAGTCTCTCACCTATAGTAAGCACTCAACAAATGGCAGTTAAAAAGAGAGGACACAATTTCTACCTACTAGTAAAGGTTTAGTTGAGGAGATAGTAATAAACTGAGTTACTTTTATACTATTAAGTACCTACAGGTGTGGAAAAGCTATTCTTAAAGTATTGAGGTTGTACTGCTTGATCTGTGCAATGGGGGACGGCACCAGAGGATGGACTTTAAGACTATTGGTGTCCTATCAGTGCTGCTGGCAGAAGAATGACTCTGGAAAGGAATGTGGGGGTAGCATGGTTTAGATTAAGGGTTGGCAAGCTTTGTGTGGAAAGCACAGAACAGTAAATTTGTTAGGCTTGTGGGCCACATGCGTCTCTGTCACATATTTTTTTCCTTTACCCCTCCCCCTCCCATTTGGTCCATAGATGTAGTTGGCTCACATGGAGTTTAACTATGATATCAAGACTGAAGAGGTGGAACCAATTGTGAAGCAACTAGAGCAGGAGAAAAGCAGGGAGTGCCTATGGCAGGGTGATGTAGTATAAAGGAGGGAAGAGTTTAGGAAGTATTTGGGTGGTAGAAACCAGTGGAAATGGATATGTGCATAGTTAACTTCATATTCTGAAATTTTGCACATACTTTTTTCAGTAGCTTTCTTTTCCACAAATCATGTTGTTCTTAAGGTAGTTTGATCTTACTGTCTTGGGGTGAGGATATATGCTATGTTTCCTTAAGGGATGGTGATGGTTGGGTTTAATGAAGACAGAAAAATACAGAAAGAAAAATCATTCTTTTCTGAGGCAGGGTATTTTGCCCTCTTTCCAGATTGCCTGGATATGCTAATGAAACTTACCATCCTCCAAATCACTAAGGCTTGGAACCTCAGTCTTATCAGTATAGTATAGTATAGTACAGTATTGTGTAGTATTGTATATACAGTATTTAGAATGCTGCCATTCTCTGCCTCTATAACTTCTAGGTACGTTTCTTAACTTCTCTGTGCCTTGACAGTAAAATGGAGGTAAAAGTACTCCTATCACATAGGGTTATGGCAATGATTCAAGAGATACTGGCTATAGTATATAGAAAATGTGATGTAGATGTCCACAATAGTTATCTGTTTTCTAAATTCTGTTTCTTTCTATGTGTAGAAATGTCATTTTCTAGTGTAAACTCTTACTGATTTTTTACCATCCAGCAATTTCAGAAATCCTCTCATTGGTTTCCCTAACCACTGTTTTTCCTTAGTCTTATGTTACATTAAGCCCTTTTCTTTCCACCCCAAATGGTTAATTTTGTACCATTCTTATTTTTGTTTCTCTGACCAGCATGTCTTTTTCTCTCTTTTCTAAGTAGTAAGTAATCTCTTTGAAATCTATTTTTGACTACAATTTACTAGTTTTCTCTTTGTGTCTCCAGGTCATGTTACACAAACTTCAATCAGGTAGTTTAGATTTCTAATTAGTTTTTCATTTTAAAGTTTATAATTGAACTATAAAATACATACATATAAAATATACATACCTATGTGTGGATCACTGAGTTATCCAACATGAACACACCCATATAACTACTATTCCAGTCAAGAAATATAATGCCTGCAATCCAGAATTCCTCACATTCCTTCCAAATCACTGCACCTTCCCTCTTCCACAAAGATAATCACTAACTTCTAAAACCCTATGTCGGCATTAGCTGGTTTTAAACTTTATTTGAATAGGATTATACAATAGCTATCCTTTTGTGGCCTGTATAGTTATAACTCTGCCATTTTCTTTGCTGTGTACTATTACATTTAATGAATATATCACAATTTATCACTCTTCTGTGGATGGATGCATGATTGTTCCAGTATTGGGCTATTACAGTAAGCTACTGTGAATATTTTAGTGCACATGTGCACATTTTTTTGTTGGGCTTATACCTAGGATTGAGGTTGATGGAGTATACAGTATACATGTTTTCAACCCTGTTAAATGAGGCCAAATGTTTTGCCAAAATGTTTGTGTCAGTTTGTTCTCTTAATCAGTAATGTATGGGAGTTAACTCTTGGTCTGTATATATGCCGACACTTGGTGGTATTAGTCTTTTTAAATGTTAACCATTCTGGAAGGCATATATTGATGCCTCATTGTGGTTTTATTTTATTTTAATATTTATGTATTTATACATTTATTTATTAAATTTAAGTTCAGTTAGCCAAGGTACAGTATAATCATTGTTGTTTTAATTTGATTCACCTCATTAACTGATGTTGTTGAACATCTTTTCATATACTTATTGGCCACATGGATATCCTCTTTTGTGAAGTATCAGTTCAGAAGTCTTTTCCCCATTTTTCTGTGGGGTTGTGTGTCATTCATCTATTTACAAGCATTCTTTATATTTTTGAATACTAGTTTTTAGTATGATGTTTATATTGCAAGTATTAACTCCCAGTCTCTAGCTTGTCTTAATGGTGTCTGTGGATTTATAAAAGTTACTAATTTTAATATAAGTCTTTAACCTTAGGATTAGTGCTTTCTGTGTCCAACCTATGCTGGCTGAGTTCTCCCCAGGTCTTTAGATACTCTTCTTTTCTAATCTTTGTATTTAAGCTTCTTTTTTTTAAAATTTATTTGTTTTCAGCATAATAGTATTCATTATTTTTTTCACCACACCCAGTGCTCCATGCAATCCGTGTCCTCTCTAATACCCACCACCTGGTACCCCAACCTCCCACCCCCCTGCCACTTCAAACCCCTCAGATTGTTTTTCAGAGTCCATAGTCTCTCATGATTCACCTCCCCTTCCAATTTCCCCCAACTCCCTTCTCCTTTCTAACTCCCCATTGTATTTAAGCTTCTAAATTTCCCTCTAGTCCTAATTTTAGTTGCATCCTACAAATTGAAGTATAGTATTTTCTTTATCAAAGAGTTTCTAATTTTCATTTTGGATTTTTTCTTTGACCCATAAGATAATTAGAAAAGCATTTAAAAATTTTCAAATATATTAGGAGCCAGTATTTGAGTTAAATTTTTTGAAATTTTGATGGCATTAGCTTTGTGGGCTAGACTGTAACCCATTTTAGCAAATGTTCCACATGCATGTGTGCACTAAAACCAATGTGTACTGTGTGTTCAATGGGTGCAGTTTTCTCTGCATGTTATAATAAGTTAGTCATGTTGTTCATATTTTCTTTTTAGAGAGAGAGAGGAGGTTGGGAGGGACAGAGGAAGAAGGTGAGTGAGAATGTTAAGCAGGCCCTATGCCCATTGTGGAGCCTGATTGTGGAGGCTGGATCTCACAACCCTGAGATCATGACTTGAAACAAAATCAAGAAGAGCTAGACACTTCTCCAACTGAACCACCCAAACACCCCTGTATTGTTCATTACTTTTTAAAAATTTTTATTATCTTTTTTACACCCAGTGTAGAGATTACTTAAACCCCCAGTGGGGGTTGAACTCACAACCCTTACTTAGGTCAAGAGTCACATCATGCTCTACTGACTTGAGTCAGACAGGCTTATTGTTGATATTTTTTAAAGATCATATTTTTTAAAGATTTTATTTATCTGAGAGATAAATAAATCTCTCAGATTGTTCATATTTTTTAAAGATTTTATTTATTTATCTGAGAGAGAGAGAGCATGCACATGTGTCAGGGAGAGGGACAAATAGATTCCCTGCTGTGCAGGGAGCCCGATGCAGGGCTTGATCCTAGCACACCGAGATCATTACCTAAACTGAATGCAGATGCTTAACTGATCCAGCCAGGTGTCTCTGTTTAGATCTTTAACATGGATTTTTATGTTAGTATATCAGTTATGGGGAGAAGTATGTTGAAGATCTCCCTCTATTATTATTGATTATTGAGTTGTTGGTGTTCATGATTGATTGTTATTAGAGCACTTTTTTATGATAGCTGCTTTAAAGTCATTATTAGATAATTCTAATATCTATGTCATCTTGATTTGGCATTTGAGGATTTTCTTTTTGTTTTTAGAGCTTAGATTTTCCTTATCTTGGTTTGTTGAATAATTTGGGGTTGTATCTTGAATATTTTGAATATTGTGTTATAAATCCCTTGACCATTTTGAAAATTTTCCATTTCAGTTTCTAGTTATCTCTTCGTGCTTAGAATACACATCTTTGCAAATGGCAAAATCCCATTCTTGTTTTTGGCTGATTAATATTTCATTATATATATGCTACATCTTCCTGATCCATCTGTTGATAGGCACTTGGGTTGCTTGCATATCTTGGCTACTATAAATAATGCTGCGGTAGACATAGGGAAACATATATCTTTTGGAATTAGTGGTTTCATTTTCTTTGGGTAAATACCCAGTAGTGGAATTAGTAGATCATATGGTAATTCTATTTTTAATTTTCCGAGGAACCTCTACACTGTTTTCCACAGTAGCTACACCCATTTGCATTCCCACCAACAGTATGAGAGGGTTCCTTTTTCTTATTATCCTCACCAATACTTCTTTCTTGTCTTTCTGATTCTAGCCATTCTGGCAGATATAAAGTGTTATATCTTATATTTTGATTTGCATTTCCTGAGGATTAGTAATCTTGAACATCTTTTCATGTCTGTTGATTATCTGTATGTCTTCTTTGGGAAAATGTCTAGTCAGGGCCTCTCTCTATGTTTTAAGTGGATCATTTGTTTTTTTGGGTTTTGAGTTGTGTAAGTTCTTAATATATTTTGGGATGATAACCCCTTACTGGATATATCATTTAGAAAGACCTTCTCCCATTCAGTGGCTTGTCTTATTTTTGTTGATTGTTTCCTTTAATGTACAGAAGCTTTTTATTCTGATGTAGTCCCAATAGTTTATTTTTGCTTTTGTTTCTAGATATATCTAGAAGAATGTCACTATGACTGATGTCAAAGAAGTTACTGACTGTCTTCTCCTCTGGGATTTTAATGGTTTCCTGTCTCATGTGTGGGTCTTTAATCCATTTTGAATCTTTGTCTGTGGTATAAAAGATGGTCCAGTTTCATTCTTTTGCATGTTGCTGTCCGGTTTCCCCAACAGCATTTGCTGCAGAGACTATTTCCATTGTATGATCTTTCCTTTTTTGTAGAAGATTAATTGACCACGTAGTTGTGGTTGATTTCTGAATTTTCTCTTCTATTCTGTTGGTCACTGTGTCTGTTTTTGTGCCGGTACCATACTGTTTTGATCACTACAGTTTTGTAGTATAACTTGAAATCTGGAATTGTAAGACCTCTAGTTTTTTCTTTTCAAGACTACTTTGGTTATTCAGGGTCTTTTGTGATTTCATATAAATTCTAGGATTGTTTGTTCTAGTTCTGTGAAAAATGCTGGTGATAGTTTGATGGGGATTTCATTAAATTTGTAGATTGCTCTGGGAGTGTAGACATTTTAACAGTCTATGTTCTTCTAATCTGTGAGCATGGAATTTCTTTCCATTTGTGTCATCTTTAGTTTCTTTCATTGATATTTTATAGTTTCAAAGTATGGGTCTGTCAGTTCTTCAGTTAAGTTTATTACTAGGGTTTGTTTTTTTCTCCACATCCTTACCAACACCTATTGTTTATTATGTTTTTGATTTTAGCCATTCTGATAAGTGTGAGGTGATACCTCATTTGATTTGCATTTCCCTGATGATAAGTGATGATGAGCATCTTTTCGTGTGTTGTGGTTGTTTGTATTGTTTGTATGTCTTCTTTGGAGAAATTTCTGTTCGTGCCTTCTTTCTACCCATTTTTAATTGGATTTTTTGGCTTTTGGGTGTTGAATTTTGTAGGTTCTTTATATATTTTTGCATACTATGCTGACTTATGGTTCATGAAGCTCACTTTTAAAACTCCACTTCTAAAACAATCTTGCCCATTATGTTATTTGGATTTTAGTGTTCATAGATGAAGACATTGAGGCACAGAGAGGTCAAGGAGTTTGCTCAAGGTTATATTGCTGGTAAGTGGCAGGAAGAATGAGGATTCAAACTGGGGGAATCAGTCTCAGGTTTATTGTACCAGGGAAACTTAGCCTCAGAAATGTACAGAGACAGCATGATGGAAGGGGGGGAGCACAGAACAGGGAGCTCCTTCTGTGCAACTTTGTAGAAGCAACTCACCCTCTTTGAGTCTGGCTTTTATGATCTGTAAAATTAGGAGGGTGTATATAAATTAGGGAATGGCAAACTTTACCTGTAAACAAAACCAGATAACACATATTTCACGCCTTGCAGCCCTTACTACAGCTATCAGCTCTATTGTAGGATGAATGCAGCCACAGTACAGAAATGAGTGAGCAGGGTTCTATGCCAATAAAGCTTTAGTTATAAAAGTATGAGGCAGCCTGGATTTAGGCCATAGGCTGTGGTTTTGCCTGTCCCTGCTTTAATCTGTAATTGAATTAAAGCTTATATACCTTCATTTAATATTTCTGGAGGTAGTACATAATAAAAAGAAAGGTGGTCTTATTTTTTGTGTTTAAATTTTTAATTAAGTATTTCTTGTGTTAGAACCACAGTTGGTAAGTTATCAGGGAGAAGATCTGGACTCAGAATTCTGAGTTGGAATTGTAGCCCTGCTGCTCATTAGACGGATGGTTTTGGTCGAATCACTTAACTATTCTGAGACTTGATTTCTCTGTAAAATGAGGGTGATAATACTTAGCTTATGTAGGTTTTTGTGGGAAATAAGGTAGTTAATATTTATGAATGCATTTTGAAAACTATGAATTGTTTTTCATGACATTTGATTTGTGTTTACTCTCCTACAGGAGTACCAGCTCATGATAGGACTCAATAATGCTATGCTCTGGGCTTCCTATTTTGTCTCATTCTTTCTGATGTTTTTAATTATCATCTGTTTACTGTGCGTGATTTTATTTGTCAAGGCAAGTATGTATTTGAATGCAGTAGGCTGCATCTAAAGCTCGAGAGGGATAAAATAACTGGGGATGGGCTGAGTGAGTTTTAGGTTACAAAAGAATATATGCATTTTGCTTTGAGTCCCCTTGGGAATTCAGAAGCTGCTCAGTTTTATCAGCACACAAAACTATAGACCTAGATGGGCAACCCTTCCCCAAGAAAAGAGTTACTTAGTTAACTTTGCATCTCTCTGAGCAGTAACTCTTTCACTAGGGCTATTGAAGTGGTAAGGGTATTTTCTTTGGCCTCCCTTGTTTATCTATGACACCTCTTATAGTAGGACTAAACTGGCATCCCGGTTGTTTTGTTAGATTGCACCTGAAGTAGTCATCCAGTACAGTGACCCGTCTCTTGTCTTCGTCTTTTTCCTGTGCTTTGTCATCACCTCTATATCCTTCGGCTTTCTGATTTCCACACTTTTTGATACAGGTGAGTCTAAGACTCCCCCACTTGACAGATTCTCAGCATTTCGGTTGACAAAAGAGGATTTCGTTTGGGAGCTCCTTCCAGACTTCAGCTGCCAACTCATATCCAGCCTCTGCTTATTACACTTTAACAAAAAAGACAGATATCATATGCATGTAAAATGATTTGAGAGGAAGGACAAAGATCAGGAAAATCAATACAGCAGAGGATGCCCATAAGAAGAGGATAAAAACCAACATAAGATTACATGTGACAGTAGGGTATTGACTAAAATAGGGTGATGTGGAAATATTCATTCACTCACCTGCTCTTTTAAGTCTTTGGATCACTCTTCACATGCCAGGAACCATGTCGAGTATGCAAAATGCTCCTGAGAATCGACTTCCTGCCCTTCATGTTCTCACGTATGAGAGGGATGTGTAACTGGATAAATTCAGACTGGGCTAAGTTAGGAAATTTGTACAATTACTTCTCCAGTGGTCATTTTCTGTTATCACTTACTAAAAAAAAATGTCTTCTTTTTCAGACAACAAATATTCACCATTTTCATTTTTATAACTTAGATATTCTGAATAATTAGAGTATTACTTTCAGTCATTTAAGGTGTACGTACTATAAAACAAATTGCTTTATGGTAAAATTTACATTTCATAGGTATTTTTATTGTTTTCAGCAATAACACTGCTACCAGTTGGTGCATTCTTACAAAATAGAGAGTCATACCTACCACCTATCATGATGTATAGTAAAACTTTGAGTGCAGAGAATCATTATGTCAAAGTTAGGCTGAAGGTGACTTGCTGAAGAGCAGGTTAAAGTGGACTAATGCAAAGGAACAAATCATTGGCCAAAACAACTATGATACTGATGAAATATTTTTAAAAATTCCTTCTGTTTATAAAATCCAAAAATTAGGTGACCTAGAAGGTGATTGAAAACCAAAGATAGCTTTTGTGTTGGGATTTTCTGTTGAGCCCCAGAGATTTTGGTGTTTTCTTCTGCCAGCAATTCAGGAGCTAATGTAAGTCCAGAGAACCTGCCAAAAGTGGACTATGTAAGAAGACTCCTCAAATAAAGGTAAAACCTCAAAGAGCCGCTCTTGCTGTGCAGGTGAATGAGAAACAGAGGTGCCGCACAGACTGCAAATTCTTGCCTTCCTTAAATTCACCAAGGTCTTAAGATTGTGGTTTATGTGAGAAGGGCATCAGTGAATGCAGTCAGCAGATAAAAATTCCAAGTTTTAATAGCAGAAGATTAGTGAGTTATATAAAGTTTTATATTTTGGAAGTTACAGAAGTGCCTCTTTATCCCTCTTGCAATCTCCTTATATTCTGAAGTTTTTTGGTTGTTTTTTGTGATTCAGGTTTTAGTTGGCTTTTTGACTAAATGAAACTGCATGTACTATGTAGGGAATGATCTATATATGAAGTGGTATCATTCTGTTATTTTTCTACTGACGCTTTTCCATATCTGCTTTTTTATTATAAGTCCTTTAAGTTTTTTCATGGCATGAAATGGATAACAAATGCAAGAGGGTATATACAGTGTACCTAATAATAAAATGAACACCGAGGTGCTCACCCAAGTACCAAACATACCATATTGAAAAATTGCTAGTACCTAAGGAACACTTTAGGTGTTCCTTTCTAATAATAACCACTATTCTGACTGACTTTTCTTTACAGCTTTTCTACTTATATGTCTATCACTAGCTAATGTACTGCTAGTGTTATAGTGAAATTATACCGTATGATTTGGATACAACATGGTATTAATGATTTAAGTGTTATCTACATAGTTGTGATTTAATTTTTACTGCGGTATAGTGTTCTCTTGTACACTTATCAGTTTTATACTTCATAGGTATTTAGATTATTTCTAGTTAGTTATTGTTATGAATAATATTGATGTGAACATTCTTGTATATGTCAGCTGGTAGAGCTGTACAAGATTTTTTCTGGGGCACATAATTAGGAGTGAAATTTCTTACTCAGGTAGGATATGTGAGCATGTTACCTTACTGGATTATAGAAAAACTGTTTCCAAAGAGGTTGTACAATTTCAAATTCCTCCTAGCAGTAGGTAAGAATCTCCATTGTTACTAGCTTTTAAAATTTGTATCATATTTTGAGGTGTGAAAGGCATCTCATTGATGCCAATCATGTTTTTAGGTTAATAAGAACCCTGTGTGTTTTTCTCTATAAAATGCCTGTTTATATCTTTTGACCACATATTTTTATAGCTTTATAAATGTATAATATACATGCCATAAAATTCACCCACTAGTAAATTTTTCAAGTTATGCAACCATCACCAAATCTCATTTTAGAAATTTTCCATCACTCCTGAAATTTCCTTTGAGCTAATTTTTGGTCAGTCCTCATTTTTATCTCTCCGGTACAAGGCAACAAGTCAACTGCTTTCTCTCTACATAAATCAGGGTTATCTTGCCATTTGGTATATATAGATAAAATGTGGAGTCTTCTAAAACATTTAGTTTCTTTTACTTATAATGATTTTGAAATCCATTCATGTTTTAGGATGTATCAGTATTTCCTTTCTGTTAATTGTTGAATAATATTTTAATTATATGGATATACAACATTTTGTTTATACATCCCAGGGTTAAAGGACATTTAAATTGTTCACAGTATTTTGGGCCATTAATAACACTGCTATGGCTATTTACATACAAGTCTTTGTGTGGACATATGTTTTCACTTCTCCATGAAATGGAATTGTTGGATTGTGAGATAAATTTATATTTAACTTTTAGAGAACATCCTCAAATTTTTCCAGTGTGGCTGTATAATTTTATATGTATCCCTATCAGTCATTTAGGTGTGGGGCTCTAGGACCCCTAGGTTGGGGGTTTGATAATAATCCAATAAGGATTTAAGGTGATTGAAAAGGATCTGTTTCTGTTACATCCATACTTTAGATGTAGCCCTTCAGGGCACGTAGTAAAAGTTTGAGGTATTAATTATGGCTTCTTTTCTTTAGTATGTCTTAATTTCTGTATGCCTTTGACACTGTCAGAAACTCTGCTCAGTCCCTCAGACTCTTTTTAAAAAATTATTTTATGTCAGGCACCATACTGTACATTATGAGTTTTTGATGTAGTGTTCCATGATTCATTGTTTGCGTGTAACACCCAGTGCTCCATGCAGTCCAGGGTTTACTTAATACACATCACCCGGTTCAAATAGGCAGTAACCTCTTTGACATCAGCCACAGCAACTTCTTTCAAGACACACCTCCAAAGGCAAGGGAAACAAAAGCAAAAATGAGCTTTTGGGACTTCATTTTGGGACTCTCCTGTGCACAGCAAAGGAAATCATCAAGACAAAGAGGCAACCCACAGGATGGGAGAAGATATTTGTAAATGACACTATGGACAAAGGGCTGATATCCAAGATCTGTAAAAAACTTATCAAACTCAACACCCCAAAACTAAATAATCTAGTAAAAAAAAATGGGCAGAAGACATGAGCAGACACTTTTCCAAAGTCCCTCAGACTCTAAGCCATAGCTTGGATTTTACAAATGCTTCAAGGTGGAAATTAGCACCAAATTTTAGACTGATTGCTCTTGAGTTCTTGTCTTTTACCTTGATTTTGGCCGTATAAATTGCCCTTGCTTGGTAGCTTTCTGTCACTCAACATACTTAAAAAGTAATACTTTAACAAATCAATCAATCAACAAACAAACATAAAAAATAATTTTTCTAGATTTTTCTGTTGTCATTGCAAGAGTTGGTCTGAAATAATGCAGTCCCCATAATACAGAGCATCCTAATCTAGATGCTTCTGTTACACTTTTTCCCTGTCTTCTTAATGTACTGTTTTATAAAGTATTATAAATAAGTATTCAAAGTAACATAAATAAGACTGGAAATATATCTAAAACCACTGTCAACTTTTTCAGTTTTCATCTTCCAAAATTCCAAAATAAATGGAAATGTGTAGGTGTATTCATACGATGTAATTAGTGGTAGTGTACATCTCGAGATTGTTAGACTGAGTAGTCATGAATAAAAATGAAAAAGAATGTTTCTATAAACATAAGGATAAATCCTTTTTTAGATTAGTAAATAACCACAATCATAGCCTTAGAGGGAGGATAAATTCCAGAAAAGTTTATTCCTTGTATCATTCATTCATTCATTCATTCATTTGAGCAAATATATTTACTGAGCACCTGTCTATGTTCAACACTGTTCTAGATGCTCATGAGAGAGTGCTGACCAAGACTGTTTCCCTTCTTTTGTAGGATCTACATTTTAGAGCTCTTTTATAATAAGATGAAACTTCTACATTAAGCTTTTATAGTTTACTTGAACTGATTCTGTATTTTCCTTCTTTCTTTTCAGCTACTTTGGCTGTTTCTGTTGGAGGTTTCCTCTATTTTCTCACCTTCTTTCCATATATATTCATGCAAACCATATATACACAAATGGCCCTCACCGAGAAGCTGGTTTTCTGTCTCCTTTCAAATGTTGCAGTAGCTTTGGGGGCTAATATTATAAGCCAGATGGAAATGAAGCGTGAGTCTTTCCTTTATAAAATTAACTTTGATGATGATCCCAGGAAGAAAAGGCATGTTGTCTGGGGTTTGCCAGTGGAGTGGGTGGGGCAGTGGGTGAGAGATGATTGTAATGTTTCCTAAGTAGTTTTTCTGGATTGTATTTTTTTATCATAAAAATGCTATCTCTGTATTATATGTATGCATGCACCATATATATGTATACCTGTATACATGAACATGTATATGCAAATATGTATTTACATATGTATTTACATGTCTTTATATCAGTATGCTCATCTTGGTGGGCAGTTTTGCCACCTAGGGGATATTGAGAATTCTGGAGATATATTTGGTGTTTGATGATCATGTCTAGTGAAGGATTGCTACTGATATCTAGTGTGTAGAAGCCAGAGATGCCACTAAATATCCTACAAAGTACAGGACATTCCCTGAAACAGAAGTATACAGGCTCAAATGTCAGTAGTGCCAAGGATGAGACATCCAGCTAATACCCATATTTTAACATCTGTGAGTTCACACTGTTGGATCCAATTCCTATCTAGTATCAAGAGTTCTTCCTAGTTTTTCCCTATCCCATATATATACTTCACTGTCCAACCATGAGAAATGTTGCCTGCTACCATTATCAGTATAATTACACATTTGTTCAGTTTTTCCTTACTCTGGAAATAGGGAACCACTCATCCATACCACTGTAAACAACAAAAATATTAAGTGTGGTAATTGTTTGTAATTCTACATTTCTCCTTCAGAATCTTCAGATTCTCTCCAGAATCTTTAGGATTTTTCATATATAAGCTTAAGTCATCTGTGAGTAAGAGTAGTTTTAGTTCCTCCTACGTAATTTGCCTTATCTTTTTATTTGGCTTAACTTCTATGGCTGTAACTTCACGTGTGTACAGTGTTGAATAGAGGTGGGAGAGTGAACATGTTTATCTTGTTCCTGATCTTTGGAAGAAAGCTTTCTGTCTTTTACGGTTTTTTTTTTTTTTTTAAGATTTTTATTTGTTTACTTGACAGACAGAGCTCACAAGTAGTCAGAGAGGCAGGCAGAGAGAGCGATGTGGAAGCAGGTTCCCTGCTGAGCAGAGAGCCAGATGCCATGCGGGGCTGGATCCCAGGACCTTGAGATCATGACCTGAGCCAAAGGCAGAGGCTTAATGCACTGAGCCACCAAGGCGCCCTGTCTTTTACTTTTTTTTCTATTATTTAGTTGTGGGTTTTTCATAGGTGACCTTTATCCAATTAAGAAAATGCTTTCTCTTTCCATTTTTAAATGTTTTATTATTGTTGTTATTATGAAAGAGTATTGGTATTGTCAGATATTCTTTCTGCATCAATAGGAATGAGCATGTAACTTTTTTTCCCTCCTTTTTTCCAGCTTTATTGAGGTATAACTCATAAAAAATGTATATATTTAGGTTTTCAGTGCGATTCTTTAAAGTTGTACAGTGATACATGATGATTTAATATATAACATATAGACTGTGACATGATGATCAGAATAAAGTTAACACATCTATTACTTTAGATACTATATGTGTCTGTGTGTGCGTGTGTGGTAACAACTTTTAAGATCAATTTCTTAGCAAATTTCAAGTATACAAAAATTATTATTAACTATAATTACCATATTGTACATGAGATTCACAGAATTTATTCATCTTAAACTGAAAACTTATACCCTTTGACCAACATCTCACAATTATACCCAACCCACAGTCCCAGGAAATCATTCTTTTTTTTTTTTTTTGGAAATCATTCTTTTGCTCTCTGGTTCCATGAGCTTTTTAAATAAAATACATAAATGAGATCATACATTATTTGTATTTCTGTGTCTGGCCAGTTTCACTTAGTATAATGTATTCCAAATTCATTCATGTTGTTGCAAATAGCAGGATTTCCTTCCTTTTTATGGTCAAATAATATTCCTCTGTGTGTGTGTGTGTATGTACATGTATGTATATATACACATAGTTGACCCTTGAACAATATGGGGGTTAGGGCACTGACTGCCCATACAGTTGAAAATCTGTATATAACTTCTGACTCCCTAAAAATGTTACTAATAGTCTAGTATTGGCTGGAAGTCTTACCAATAACGTAAGCATTTGCTTAATTCATATTTTGTATGTTATATGTATTATAAGCTATATTCTTTTAATAAAGTAAGCTAAAAAAAGAAAATTTTATTAAGAAGATCATGAGGAAGACAAAATGCATTTACAGTATTGTACATATATATTTTTTAAGATTTTTATTTATCTGAGAGCACAAACATGAGAAGGGGCAGAGCGGGGAGAGAGAATCTCTCAAGCAGACTGTGCACTGAGTGTGGAGCCTAACATGGGGCTCGATCTCACAGTCTTGAGATCATGACTTCAGCCTAAACCAAGAGTCAGACACTTAACTGACTGAGCCACCCAGGCACCCCTGTACATGTATTTATTGGAAAAAAAATGTCTAAGTAGACCCACAGTTCAAACCCATGTTGTTCATGGGTCAAATGTGTATATATCACATATTTTCTTGGTTAATGGAATGGGTATTTTCTTTTTCCATTCATCTGTTGATGGATACTTAGGTTGTTTCCATACCTCGGCTGCCAGAATAATGGTGAAGTGAATTTGGGGGTACAGCTATCTTCAAGATCCTGTTTTCATTTCATTTCTTTTTTTATCTGTTTTCATTTCTTTTGGATATATACCTAGGAGAGGGGTTGCTGAATCATATGTTCTAAATTTTTGAGGAACTTCTACTGCTTTCTGTAGTGGCTGTATCAGTTTACTGTCCCATTAACAGTGCATCTGGGTCAAGAAAAGAATATGTAGGAGAGGGACGTTATTTTAACACAAACGGTAAAAGGGAATAAAATGGAAAGTTTGTCTACATTAGAGTTCAGTTCATATATCCTGATATAATTAAATCACATAAGTAGGAATGAATAGTTCTATATACATTTCCATTATTTCCCTGGGGGCTCATTCTAAATGCAAGTGTACATAGTGTAAGAACGTATAGAGCCTGCTCCTCTGGTGTCATTGCCTAGTAAAAAAGTAATAGTCACCACCAACAAAATAGTCTAAAAGCTGCCTCCAAAATTAACATTAAAGGGGTTCTCAGGGAAATCATTATGTAGTATGTTTGTTTTGTCTTTAACTATGTGTTTAACTATCACATTCAATAGGAGTTCATATACAATATAAAAATTTTTTAAAAAACAGAAAAACTCAGACTACCCTACAACACACAGATATAACAAAGTATACATGGTCAGAGATTCCATAAAGCATTTAAAGATGCATTTACTTATATTCTATTTTTAGTACCTAAAGTGTTTTGAGTGTCCATTTTTTAGTATATGTATTTTTAATCTACATATGGAGTATAGTAGTAACAAATCCTGTATTAAGTTCAATTCAAATTGGGTTTTGCAAGTTAGTAACTTAAGTGCTTTGACAAAGTTATAGAAAGTACATTTTCTTATTTTCTATTTTCATACAGTATATAATTTTTTGGTGTTTATACCTTTTAAAAGTTAAAGTCAACCAAATATTAAGCAATACGTACCCTAAAAGTTTAGGTGGTAGTTTGTATTTTAAAAGAAGCAATTTCCTTATGATTTGCCTCAAGTAAGTAGCATTAATAATAAAAATTGAGAAAAGCCCATTGAAAATACTGATTTAATTTGGCAACAAATGGTTATTCTTTGGAGACTAATGAAGGTAGACATGACCCATCAAGATGAAGTGGGCCCTTTCAAATACTCAGTAGTCTACATAAAATTAAAAAAAAATTTTTCTAAAGAAGCATCTGTAGCTACTAACAAAGCGATGCCATGTTTATAATAACTTGAAGCAAAACAAATGCTCATGGGAAAAAAGCTGTGTTTTAATATTATCTAAATACACATTTAGTTAATAGCCCAGTAACATTTTCCTTTCAGTGCAATTCTCTTTCTGTATAAGGCAGTTCCTGGAAGCCAGACAGTTTAGATAATGAAGGAGTTAAGTTAGGGAGTAATTGCTTGCAGGGTTTTTTTTTTTTTTTTTTTTTTTCAAGATTTTATTTATTTGTCAGCAAGAGAGAGAGAGATCACAGGCAGGGAGAGCTGCAAGCAGAGGGAGAAGCAGGCTCCCCGCTGAGCAGGGAGCCTGTGTCTAGGGCTCAATCCCAGGACCCTGGGATTATGACCTGAGCCAAAGGCAGATGCTTAGCAACTGAGCTACCCAGGTGCACCTGCTTGCAGTTTAAATAGCAACTTTTTGCTTTCCAGTCAGTTGTGCCTAACAAAAAAAAGCACTTCTTAAAAGGTACCATTTCTGTTTTTTTCATTATATGTAATCTTTGTATATGAATCATGGGAAACTACAAAATTAACAAATGTCTTATCCCTGAAATCCATGTATCTGTGTATTCAAATTCCATGTACTCAAATCCATGTATTTGTGTAGCACTTAACCTTTACAAAGAAAAGCGGCTCCAAAGATAGTCTTAGACACAGGAAACTGATCCTTTTTCACTTTGTACCCACCTCACAACCTGATTTTAATTGTCTTGGTCATGGACCTTTCCAAGAAGAGATTTTTATATTTCAGTTCCATAGTTGGTTATCAGGAAACCCTCCTTTTCCTCTCTTGAAGGAGTTAGGTCCAATATATTGATGTTGGTGTATCCCCTCCAATATTTTCACAGTTTCAGGAAGCATGTCCTCTGGTTCTCTGCCTTCACCTTCATTTAAAGCTGCTGCCACTTACGGGTTTGTGGAGCCAGAATTGGAAGTTTCTTTAATTTGGGTGTACTTGATCCAAGTTGAATGAATACGGCTAATTCTTTCTTTGTCATCTGACCCCACACCCAGACTTGGAGGTCTGCGGCTTCTCATTCAGCTGGTCACTTCTCAGCACTGTGACTGGAACTTTCCCTGGTTACTCCATAGCCTGCAGTTAGATGTGGCTTTTTTTTTACTTCTCTTTCTTACCTTTCTGTCCATCATTGTCGCTGCCCCATCCTCTCCTGTAGCTTTTACACCAAGGACTCTGGCATTTCTTTTTTATTCTTTCTTAGAATTTCCATCTCTCTGCACACATTATCCATCTGGTCTTGCATGTTGTATATTTCTTCCATTAAAGCACTTACCATGGGGTGCCTGGGTGGCTCATTCGTTAAGCTCTGCCTTCAGCTCAGATTATGATCTTAGAGTCCTAGGATGGAGCCCCACATTGGGCTCTCTGCTTGACAGGACGCCTGCTTCTCCCTCTCCCACTCCCCCTGCTTGTATTCCCTCTCTCACTGTATCTCTCCCTATCAAATAAAAGCACTTACCATGTTAATCACAGTTTTTTTTAGAAATTCCTGGTCTGATGATCCTAACATCTTTGTTATATCAAAGTCTAATTCAGATGCTTGTTCACTCTCTTCAACCTATGTTCTTTGACCTTCAGTATGCCTGATAATTTTTTGTTGTAAGATGGACAAGAGGGGGGCACCTGGGTCCTCAGTCAGTTAAATGTCTGACTCTTGATTGCAGCTCAGGTCATGATCTTAGGATCCTGAGACTGAGACCCCCGTCAGGCTCTGTGCTTAGCAGGGAGTCTGCTTGGGATTCTTTCTCTCCCTCTCCCCTTCCCACTTTCATTCTGTCTCTCTCAAATTAAATAAATCAAATCAAATATTAACATAAAAAATAATGAAAATAAAGTGAATCCCTTATAAGCAGTTAAAAAAAAAAAAAAAAAAGGTGGCCATGGAGTACTGGGTAAAAGGAACCACACAATAAATAGGCCTTTAGCGATGTAGAGATAAGATATGTAGCTCTATGACTTGGCTTCAATCACTTGGTAAGTTTGTACCCTTGGACTATGAACTCCATTAGTGCTTCTCAGTTTTTTGCCCTGCTTAGATGGGTCAGGATGGCTCGAGGGAACTAGAGTTAGGTATTTACCTTCCCCTAGGTGAGTTAGGCTCTGGTAAGATAGTTTCTTATGAAGAAAGGCCTGATTAGGAATGAAGTGCACAGGAACATTTCCAAATAGCTCTTTCCCTCTCCCTCCTAAGAGTATGAGGGGATTTTTCTCTGATATTCACTGTAAGGAATTGGCAGGGCTCCCAAAGGTAAAACTTGCAAAAGCCTCAATGACTTGATCCCGTGGAATATTTAATCCTCAGGCTTGTTTACCCTGGGTTTGGCAATTCATCAGTTATAGTTTAGGTTTTCCTACCCCAGTTCTCATTCCCTTGGAGGTTTTTGCTTGAAGTTTGTTTCATTAAATTCTCTGTGCCTGCCTGTCTGTCTCTCCAGTTGTGGGGGCAGTGGTTTGCCTTGTGACCTCATGTCTCTAATAGATCTAAGAAGAATTTCAGTTCACCTTTTTACTTCTTGTTAGGATGGAGCGGTGATTCCTGCATTCCTTACAGGCCAGACTTGAAACTAGAAGCCAAACCTTGTTTTTGTATTTATGAATGTATTTCCAAATGTATATATCTTACTGGTTATTTCGGTGGAGATTCACATGAAAGAGAATGGAGTAATAGGGCCGCCATCACAACCAGTAGGTCTGTTTATGGCTTTAAAGCTTACTTTATGGATTTTTTGTGACTATTTTTGTTTCAGTCACTACTAACTTTTAGTTGAGTTTGGCTGTAGAAAGAGGCAAATTGTTTCATTACTTACTTTATTATCGTCTTGGACAGCCTGAATTTCAAAGTATCAGTGAATAGCAAACAGACAGTACCTGTCTTCAGAGAATACCAATACTTTCTTATTGTTTAATGATGAAGTAGCTGGATAAGTTTGTTCTAGTCACAGTTGGGCACCTCAGGTAACTGTCTACTATTATGTTTCAGAATATGGTGTCCAGTGGGATAACATCCAGTCATCAGTGAGCCCAGATGATGATCTTCGTTTTGTCCATATTATGGGAATGCTTTTATTTGATGCTGCCTTGTTTGGCCTTATGGCCTGGTATATGGATGCTGTCTTTCCAGGGAGGTATGGTGTGCCCAAGCCTTGGTATTTCTTTGTGCAGGTAAGTTCTAATGATTCTATCATTGAGAGAAACCCCAGTTCTTATGTATTTAGTTTGCTAAACAGTGAACGTTGTTACCTTAAACACCCTCTCTGTGGTTCTCCAGTCTTATGATACTAATACAGTTTTTATTCTTTCTGAACTAAAACCATTACAAGTCAACTTTGTGACATGTGCAATAGAATCAGATAGCTTTCTACAGGAAAAAAAAATCACCTGTCTGAGTGAATGTGTGGTGGTGCCCTTAGATCCTAGTGAGGACGAAATGAATTGTGTCTCATATCTGGTTTATCAGCACCTGCTTTTTTTCTACTATTAGCCCAAATTACTTAGAATCAAAGCCACAGCAAAGTGAGAAGCATCTCTATCTTAGTCTATTTGCAGTCTACTTTTTTATTGTTCTGTGGTTCAAAGTGAATGGTTCCCAAACTCTTAGTCTCAGAAATCCTTTATACTCCTAAAAATTATTGAGCACCCCAAAGAGCTGTGATTAATATGGGTTTTATCTATCAATATTAACCATATTTAGAAATTAAAAGAAATTTTAAAAATATTTGTCAACTTATTTAAATATATTACTAATAAATGCATTGCATGTTGAGGTCAGGATTTTGGGGATAAATAGCTTTTTTTCAAAATTTAAAAATATTTGAAGAGTGTCCTGTTTTATAATTTTTTTCAAATATTTTTTATATTTACTTAATAAAATAACTAGATTCCCATTGGAGAGCGTATTTCTGCTTTTAATTTTTTGCATTATGTTTTTTTGCTTGAAATATATGGAGAAAATAAAACCTCACGCAGATATGTAGTTGAAAGATGAGGAGTATATCAGTAGCCTTTTTAACAAATTTGGGTATTTGCTGTGTCAAGACTAATGATAATTTTCTACCAGGTAGTTGAAGTTTGGAATCTGAAAACACATTAACAAGCATTTCTTATTCTGTTTCATAATAATATTCATTGGTGTATCTTGTGATCTGATAGATCTTTAACCATGCATAAATTTGTAACATCATATTTTGGTTACTTGAAAAATATTGGTTCATCAATACAAACCTTCCAAGTGATGACACATTTCATCATACATTATCAAAGCATCATTTATTAATATCAACATGATGTTATGATAGTTTTCAAGAATTATAAATTTGTCATGCAAGAGTAGGTATCAGTTTTTCAAAATTCTAGTTTTCACTTGAAAGTTCCAGTTACATCATTAGCAGCAAGTATTGTCAGTTCCTTTCTTTTAAGTAATAAGATTTCTCCATTAATTTTCTTTTTTTCATGGGTAAAGTGAAAGAAGTTTACTAAGTGAAGATACAGTAAAAGCTCTTAAGAGTGAGAGAGGTCCCGACAGGATTGCTAACAAGGGCCTTTACAGTTGGTCTTTTATAGAAAGCTAACCAGCGAACTTAAATCCTTTCAGCACCTTCAATGGCTTCCTTCCTTTTTAGGGTCTTCATTAATTTTCAAGAAAATGTCTGCTAGATATCCAAATCTAAAGAACCATAATTTTTGTATCTGTCATTCTTTCAGAAAAAAGTGGTTTCCATGAAAAAAGTGGCTAGTTCACAACTCAAATGACACAAGTAATTTTTCTTAGAGCTTCCATTATATTTTCATTTGCTATAGAAATGCTTTATTCATATTTCCCATTTCATCACACAGAATATTTAAAGTATCATATTCAAGGAATGAAACTTAATAACTAATTTTTACTTTTTCATAAAAGACACAATTAAGTGAAATAAATTGATTTATTACTGTGTCTAGTGGTGAAGAGGATGGTGATTGCTTAGTACACTTTTATGTTACTAATTTGATTAGCATTAAAGCACCAGGCATTTTATGCAACATTTCTTTTATACCACCAATGAAGATATCAATGCAATAAAAAGATGAATAATGTATTTTTAGAAGTATTTTTATGAAAAAGAATTTTGAACTCACAGACTCATGAAAATGTTTAAGGAATCTCCAGGTATCTATCTGTATACTGCATGTCCAAATAAAAACACTCAACTTAGAGTGATAGAATGCTTTTTGCCAAACCATTTTTAAGTAGATTTTATTTTGTTTTTCTTCTTGGACAGTGAGCTTTTAAATAACAGGTTTTGTGCTTACTGTGTAGAAGTTCACATTCTAGGTAGTTTGCTTTCAATTTTGTTTCAATGTATGTGGTTCAACCCATCTTGAAACCAAACTGAAATGAGCCAAAGTGTTAAGAGCGTTTCATTTTTCATTGACATCATTTCACTGACATCCTGATGACTATGGTTTTGGTCTTTTCTTAGAAGTCCTACTGGTTTGGTAAAGCTTTAAGCGTTAAGTATAAAGAAGATAAACGAATTATTGACAAAATTAAAAGTGATTATTTTGAAGAAGAGCCTGTTGATTTGGTGGCTGGTATTAGGATCCAACATCTATACAAGGTACTGTTCTCTAAGTCTCTTTTCCCCAATGCACAGAAAGTTAGTTGATGGTGTATAGTAAATGTTCTCACTGGCCATGGTCCTACCTCCCCACCATAAGATGTTAATAAAAGTTGTATTCAGCACATTCATTGACAAAATAAAAATGAAAGATGTGCAAATAAAGTAAAAATCCATGTATTTATCATTTCTTCAGAATGGAATACAGCTTTGTATTATGATAATGGTGTCTTTTACAGTATTCCCACTATAAGAGCTAATGTCTAGCTGGGACCATGATGATTTGATGCGTAAATATTAATTTATGTTTACAGTTATGGTTTTACTTGTTCTACCAATTATGCATTAGACTATTTGGCTGAATTCTCTTTTGTCCAAACTGTTGGTGAGGAGGTGTTCCTGGATATATTAGTTTATTTGGATCAATTAAGTGCCCCTATGTAGGCCTTTGTTGCTATAAACGTTGCTCTTAGTACAGCTTTTTGTTATATTATATGAGCAATTACTTGCAAAAAATGAAATGGACTTATTTCGCTAAGCATGATACGCTCTAGTTCCATCCATGTTGTTGCAAATGGCAAGATTTCATTTCTTTTGATGGCTGCGACCTGTACCCCTGGGGATAAAAATATATGTTTATAAAAAATAAAAAATTAAAAAAAAAAAATAAAATAAAAAAAAAAAATGAAATGGAGGAATCTGGAAGAAATGGAGGCATTCCTAGAAACATATAAACTACCAGACTGAACAGGTGGAAATAGACAACCTGAACAGACCCATAACCAACAAAGAAATGGAATCAATAATCAAAAATCTCCAAACAAAAGTCCAGGGCCAGATAGCCTCCCTGTGAAATTCTACAAAACATTTAAAGAATTAATACATGTTCTTCTGAAGCTGTTTCAAAAAAATAGAAATGGAAGGAATATTTCCAAACACTTTTCATAAGACCAGAATTACCTTGATCCCAAAACTGGACATAGACCATACCAAAAAGTAGAATTACAGACCAATATTCTGGATGCAAAATTTCTCAGCAAGGTACTAGCTAATAGGATCCAATGGGCAACATTTAAAGGATTATTCACCATGACAAAGGGGGATTTATTCCTGGGCTGCAAGCCTGATTCAACATCCATAGATCAATCAATATGATACACCACATTAATAAAAGAAAGGGTAAGAACCATATGGTCCTATCAATAGATGCAGAAAAAGCATTTGACAAAATACAGCATCCTTTCTTGATAAAAACTTTCTGCAGTGTAGGTGGTACATACCTCAATACCATAAAAGCCATATATGAAAACCCCACAGTGAATATCATCCTCAGTGGAGAAAAACTGAGAGCTTTCCCTCTAAGGTCAGGAACATGACAGGGATGTCCACTCTCACCACTGTTGTTTAACATGGTACAGGAAGTCCTAGCCTCAGCAATAGACAACAAAAAGAAATGAAAGGCATCCAAATTGACAAGGAAGAAGTCAGACTCACTCTTTGTAGACAACATGATATTCCGTGTAGAAAACCTAAAAGATTCCACCCCAGAATTGCTAGAACTGATACAGGAATTCAGCAGAGCCACAGGATATAAATCGATGCACAACAGTTAGTTATATTTCTATTCACTAACAATGAGGCAGAAGAAAGAGAAATCAAGGAATTGATCCCATTTTCATTTGCACAAAAACCAGTAAGAGACCTGGGAATAAACCTAACCAAACAGGTAAAAGAACTGTACTTTGAAAACTGGAGAACGCTTATTTTTTTTAAAGATGTTATTTACTTATTTGACAGAGAGAGCGAGAGAGCGCCAGCATAAGCAAGGCGAGTGGCAGGCAGAAGGAGAGGGACAAGCACTGAGCAGGGTGCCTGATGTGGGGTCTGATCTAGGACCTTGGGGTCATGACCTGAGCCAAAGGCAGTTGCTTAACAACTGAGCCACCAGGCACCCCTGGAGAACACTTATGAAAGAAATTGAGGAAGACACAAAAAATGGAAAAGCATTCCATGCTCATAGATTGGAAGAACACATGTTAAAATATCTGTGCTACCCAAAGCAATCTACAAATTCAGTGCAATCCCTATCAAAATACCATCAGCATTTTTTTCACAGCACTAGAACAAACAATCCTAAAATTTGTATGGAACTGGAAAAGACCCCGAATAGCCAAAGCAATCCTGAAAAAGAGAAGCAGAGCTGAAGGTATGAAATTCTGGACTTCAAGCTGTATTGCAAAGCCGTAATCATCAAGAGAGTATGTAATGGCACAAAAACAGACACATAGATCAATGGAACAGAATAGAGAGCCCAGAAATGGACCCTCAGCTCTATGGCCAACTAATCTTCAACAAAGCAGGAAATGATATCCAGTGGAAAGAAGACAGTCTTTTCAACAAATGGTGTTGGGAAAATGGGACACATGCTGAAGAATGAAACTGAAGCACTTCCTACACCATACAAAAAAAAAAAAAAAAAAAAAAAAGGATGAAAGACCTAAATATGAGACAGGAATCCATCAAAATTCCAGAAGAGAACACAGGAAGCAACCTCTTCTCCCTCACCGCAATGACTTTTCATCGGACCTTCCCCCTTTACCAGCAAAACACTTTTCCACTCCTCCTACTGGCCTGCATTGGCTTGGAGTCTCTGCTGGACCCAGGCCGTGGTGGCCGCCCACAGACTCTGTCTGCTCTCAGAGGTGATTAGTCTGGGGAATACATAAAAGCACTCAGAATACTACCCAGGCCCAGTATCATACACTTCCACTCCCCTTCCTTTTCCTTCCTGCCTGCTGGACACATCTCCAAAGGCAAGGGAAACAAAAGCAAAAATGAACTGAACATAATAAAAAAATTTTTTAAATTTACCCCAAAGATACAGATATAGTGAACAGAAGGGCCATCTTTACCCCAATGTTCATAGCAGCAACGGCCACAGTTGCCAGACTGTGGAAAGAGCCAAGATGCCCTTCAGCAGACGAATGGATAAAGAAGATATGGTCCATATATATGGTAGAGTTTTATGCCTCCATCAGAAATGATGAATACCCAACTTTTGTATCAACATGGACAGGACTGGAGGAGATTATGCTGAGTGAAATAAGTTAAACAGAGTCAATTATCACATGGTTTCACTTACTTGTGGAGCATAAGGAATAACAGAGGACACTGGGAGAAGGAGAGGAGAAGTGGGTTGGGAAATCGGAGGGGATGATGAAGCATGAGAGACTGTGGACTCTGAGAAACAATCTGAGGGTTTTGGAGGGGAGGGGGGTAAGGGTTGGGAGGGCCTGGTGGTGGGTATTAAGGAGGGCACATATTGCATGGAGCACTGGGTGTGTGCATAAACATTGAATCTTGGAACACTGAAAAAATAAATAAAAAAAGAAAAAAATTTAAAATAGAGACTTTAAAAAATGAACTATTAGGACTTCATCAGGGTAGAAAGCTTTTGCACAGCCAAGGAAACAGTTAACTAAAAGGCAAAATACATGTGGTGTGTGTGTGTATACACACACTCACACACACACACACTGGAATTTTACTCAGCCATATAAAAGAATGAAATCTTGCCATTTGCAATGTCATGGATGAAACTAGAGGGTATTACATTAAGTGAAGTAAGTCAGAGAAAGATAAATACCATATGATGTCATTCATATGTGAAATTTAGGAAACAAAACAGATAAACATAGAGGAAATGAAGGAAAAATAAAATAGGATGAAAATTGAGAGAGAGGCAAACCAGAAGAGATGCTGAACTATAGGAAACAAACTGAGGGCTGCTGGAGGGGACATGGGGTGGGGGATGGAATAATTGGATAGGGCACTGGTTGTAATGAGCACTAGGTGTTATATGCAACAGATGAATCCCTAAATTATACCTCTGAACCTAATCAGAAAAGCTATATGACTTCAAGGAGCTTTACTTGACTATTTTATACAAAGTAGCACCATCTACCAATGTTACTACGATAGGTAATCATTTACAGGTTTTTGATTTCTATGTGTTCCTCCTACTGGAATTTTTCTGTCACGAGAGCAGGAGCTATTTTGGTCTTCTTCATTAATGTATTCATAGTACCTTACACAATGTATGCCACAAAGTATGGGCCCACAATAAATATTTGTTGACTGAAGGGATTGATTAGCAGTGATTTGTTTTAGTAGACGAGGCAGAAGGAAGTGTGTAAGGTAAGTCAGTCTCAGGTTTCTCTCTTTATATCTGCGTGGGTTGTGGTAAGGAATGTGGCACGAGGAATACATTTTCAGGTATGCTAATGAGTAGTGTTTGGAGTACCTCAAGGAAAGTATAATGTGTGTCCACCATGAAGTTCTAGAACTTAGCAGGAAGACATAGAGAAGCAGACTGTGGTGTTATCAGCCTCAGGACAGTAGCTGGACTGAAGTGGGACTGACTGAGATGAGGAGTTTTGTAGACCTACTTTTAAGGTCTCTGCATATATTGCCTTTAAATATTGTTTATTTTTCAGTTTTATCTTTTTAATGCTTTGGCTTTTTCTTCTTTTGAGATTAATGTTCTTTTATTTTGTTCTTTTCTGGATAGTTGATAGACATACCTGCCCTTTATAAGCAGTAATAATAAACAGAAAGCTAGTACTTTTTAAAAATTTTCACAGGAATTCACAGTGGAGAAGGATACCATCGTAGCAGTAAAAAACTTAACTTTCAATGTATATGAGGGTCAAATCACTATTCTTCTGGGACCTAATGGAGCAGGAAAGACTACCACCTTATCGATTCTTACAGGTAAGTTTTTAGGGTCACCCTGATCACAGATACCATACATCAAACTCTGAAGCTTCTGTGTACCCTCTTGGCATTGACATCATTGTTATTTAAGTTATATACACAGTTGTTGATTAATTCACACTCTTCTTAAAGTGCAGAACATTTGTTACAAAGTTTAAAAATCAGTATTTGTTTTTGCATCTCACATGCCTTTTCTTCATAATATATTATTCCCATTGGTGAATGCAAACGCCCTTTAATTTTCAATTCTTACTCATTTATTCTTTCCTGTTCTTTTGTCTTACTTTCACTTTTATTCCCCTGTCCCCTTTGTAGGAAAATTATTCTAATTCAATTTACTTAGTTTTCATTGTAAAATATCTGATATATATTCTGATGAATGGATTATTATATATATTAAAAATTTTTCAGTCAACAAAACTAAAAGGCAATCTACAGAATGAGAGAAGATATTTGCAAATGACATTACAAATAAAGGGCTGGTATCCAAGATCCATAAAGAACTTCTCAAACTCAACACCCAAAAAACAAATAATCCAGTCAAAAATGGGAGGAAGACATGAACGGATACTTCTCCAGAGAAGACATACAAGTGGCCAATAGACACATGAAAAAATGCTCCACATCACTAGTCATCAGGGAAATACAAATAAAAACCACAATGAGATACCACCTTTTACCAGTTAAAATGGCAAACAAAATAGGAAACAACAAATATTGCAAGGATATGGAGAAAGGGAAACACTCTTACGCTGTTGGTGGGAATCCAAGCTGGTGCAGCTATTCTGGAAAACAGTATGGATCTTCCTCAAAAAGTTAAAAATAGAGCCACCCTACAGCCCTAGCAGCAGTGTCCACAATAGCCAACTTCAGAAGGAGCCAAGATGTCCTTCAATGGATGAATTGATAAAGAAGAAGTGGTACATATATGTACAATGGGATATTATTCAGCCATCAGAAAGGATGAATATCTAGCATTTACATCGACATGGATGGAACTAGAGGGTATTATGCTGAATGAAATAAAGTCAGTCAGAGAAAGATAATTATCATATGGTTTCACTCATATGTGGAACATGAAGAATAGTGCAGAGGACAATAGGGATGGGGGGGGAAACGGAATGGAATCAGAGAGGGAGACCAACCATATGAGACTCTTGATTCTGAGAAACTAAGGGTTTCAGAAAGGGATATAGGTGAGGGGATAGGGTAACTGGGTGATGGCATTAAGGAGGGTACATGATGTGATGAGCACTGGGTGTTATACTGAACTGATGAATCATTGAACGTTATCTTAAAAACCAATGATGTACTGTACCTTGGCTAATTGAAATTTTTTAAAAAAGATTTTATTTATTTATTTGACACAGAGAGATCACAAGCAGGCAGAGAGGCAGGCAGAGAGAGAGGGGGAGAAGCAGGCTCCCCGCTGAGCAGAGAGCCCAATGTAGGGCTTGATCCCAGGACCCTGAGATCATGACCTGAGCCGAAGGCAGAGGCTTTAACCCACTGAGCCACCCAGGCTCCCCTTGGCTAATTGAATTTAAGTTAAAAAATTTCAAACATTCATCCAAGATGAAAGATTGTGCACCCTTACCTACCAACTAGATTCTACTATTTTTGTATTTTGCCACACTTGTCACATGTCTATTGATCCCAATTTTAGGCATCTCAAAATTAATTTTAGATGTTAGTATACTTCTTACTAAATAATTTGATAATATCATTAACTATAATTTTCTTTTGTGTAAAACCTTATTATGATGAAACACTTAAATTTTGTGAGTGTGTGTGTGTTTTGCTGAATTTTGATATGTGCATACATCTCTGTAATCCAATTGCCTGTTAAGCTGGAGAAATTCACTACTATCCCAGAAGAGTCTCACTTTGCTCGAGTGATCCACTTGTAATTCATAGCAACTGATAGATTTCAGATGAGGCAATAATTTCGTTCATGTCATCACTGTATACTAATAAGCCAGGTGTTTGGGTTTTTAAAAAGGAGTTAAGGTTCATTTATTTATTTATTTTATTTTTCAAATTTTATTTAAATTCCACTTAACCTATAGTGTAATACTAGATTCAAGAGTAGAATTCAGTGATTCCTTACTACATATAAGACCCAGTGCTCATCACAGAAAATGACCTCCTAATACCTATCACTCATTTAACACAACCTCAGCCTACCTCCCCTCCAGCAGCCCTCAGTTATTCTGTGTAGTTTTTTGTTTCCCTTCCCCTATTTTCATCAGTTTTATTTATTAAGTTCCATATAAGTGAAATCATATATTTGTCTTTCTCTGACTTATTTTACTTAGCAAGATACACTCTAGCTCCATCCTGGTCATTACAAATGGCATTCTTTTTGGTGACTGAGTAATATTCTGTTATACATATATGCCACATCATCTATACCCATTCTTCAGCTGATTGCCATTTGGGCTCTTTTCACAGTTTGGCTATTGTTGATAATGCTGCTGTAAACATCAGGGTACATGTACTCCTTTAAACAAGTATTTTTGTATCCTTTGGATAAATACCTAGTAAGCACTTGCTGGGTTGTAAGGTAGTTCTATTTTTAACTTTTTTGAGGCACCACCATACTGTTTTCCAGAGTGGCTGCATCAGTTTGCATTCCCACCAACAGTGTAAAAGGGTTCCCCTTTGTCCACATCCTCACCAAAATCAGTTGTTTCTTGTGTTGTTTATTTTAGCCATTTAGACGTGTGAGGTGGTATCTCATTTTGGTTTTGATTTGCATTTCCCGGGATGCTCAGGTGATGTTAACATCTTTTCATAGGTCTGTTAGCCATCTGGCTATCCTCTTTGGAAAAGTGTCTATTCATGTCTTCTCCCCATTTCCTAACTGGCTTATTTGTTTTTTGAATTTGTTGAATTTGATAAGTTCTATATAGATTTTGGGTAGTAACCTTTTATCAAATATATCATTGCAAGTATCTTTTCCTATTCCAAAGGTTGCATTTTAGTTTTGTTGATTATTTCCTTCACTGTGCAGAAGCTTTTTATCCTAATGAAGTCCCAGTAGTTCATTTTTGCTTTTGTTTCCCTTGTCTCTGGAGATGTCTCTAGTAAGTTGCTATGGCTGATGTTATAGAGGTTGCTGCCTTTGCTCTCCTAGAGGATTTTAATGTTTCCTGTCTCACATTTAGGTCTTTCATCCATTTTGAGTTTATTTTTGTGTATAGAGTAAGAAAATGGTCCAGTTTCATTCTTCTGCATGTTGCTGTCCAGTTTTCCCAACCCCATTTGTTA
The DNA here is from genome assembly GCF_011764305.1 of Mustela putorius furo. Lineage (NCBI taxonomy): Eukaryota > Metazoa > Chordata > Mammalia > Carnivora > Mustelidae > Mustela > Mustela putorius. Next base: position 3,235,295 of record NW_025422176.1, on the reverse strand, counting down.
GACTGTCTTTCTTTCCATTGGTTATCCTTTCCTGCATTGCCAACGATTAGTTGACCATACAGTTGTGAGTTCATTTCTGGCTTCTCTGTTCTGTTCCACTGATCTATGTGTCTATTTTTGTGCCAGTATCCTACTGTCTTGATGACTACAGCATTTTAATACAGCTTGAAGTCCAGAATTTGATGCCTCCAGATTTTCTTTTCTTTTACAAGATTGCTTTGGCTATTCTTGTCTTTTGTGATTCCATACAAATTTTAGGATTGTTTATTTTAGTTCTGTGAGAAATGCTTATTGTATTTTGATAGAGACTGCATTAAACATGTGGATTGCTTTGGGTAGTATAGATATTTCAACAATGGGCAGTCTTTCAATCCATTAGCATGGAATGCTATTCCATTTCTTTGTGTCTTCTTCAATTTCTTTCATAAGTGTTCTCTAGTTTTCAGAGTATAGATCTTTTCCCTGTTTGGTTAGGATTATTCCTAGGTATCTTATTGTTTCTGTTGCAGTTGTAAACGGGATGGATTCCTTGATTTCTCTTCCTTCTGCTTCATTATTCAGGTATAGAAATGCAACAGATTTCTGTATGTTGATTTTGTATTGTATGACTTTCCTGAATTTCGGTATCAGTTCTAGCAACTTTTTGGTGTAATATTTTTGTTTTTCTGCATAGAGTATCATGGCATCTACAAATAGAGAAAGTTTGACTTCTTCTTTACCAATTTGGATTCCTTTTATTTCTGTTGTCTGATTGCTGAGGCTAGTACTTCCAGTTCTTTGTTAAATAACAGTGGTGAGGGAGGATATCCTTTTCTTGTTCCTGACCACAGAGGAAAAAGTTCTGTTTTTCCCCATTGAGGATAATATTTGTTGTAGGTCTTTCATCTATGCCCTTTATGATGTTGAGGTATGTTCCCTCTATTTCTACTTTATTTAAGGTTTTTAATCAAGAATGGGTGCTATACTTTGTCAAATGCTTTTTCTCCATCTATTGAGAGGATCATATGGTTCATATCCTTTTTTTAAAAAAATTTTTTTCAATTTATTTATTTTCAAAAAACAGTATTCATTATTTTTTCACCACACCCAGTGCTCCATGCAATCCGTGCCCTCTATAATACCCACCACCCGGTACCCCAACCTTCCACACCCCCGCCACTTCAAACCCCTTAGATTGTTTTTCAGGGTCCATAGTCTCTCATGATTCACCTCCCCTTCCAATTTACTCCAGCTCCCTTCTCCTCTCTAACACCCCTTGTACTCCATATTTGTTATGCTCCACAAATAAGTGAAACCATATGATAATTGACTCTCTCTGACTTATTTCACTGAGCATAATCTCTTCCAGTCCCGTCCATGTTGCTACAAAAGTTGGGTATTCGTCCTTTCTGATGGAGGCATAATACTCCCTAGTGTATATGGACCACATCTTCCTTATCCATTCATCCGTTGAAGGGCATCTTGGTTCTTTCCATAGTTTGGCGACCATGGCCATTGCTGCTATAAACATTGGGGTACAGATGGCCCTTCTTTTCACAACATCTGTATCTTTGGGGTAAATACCCAGGAGTGCAATTCCAGGGTCATAGGAAAGTTCTATTTTTAATTTCTTGAGGAATCTCCACACTGTTCTGTTTATAATAATAAATTATTATTTATTTTTTTTAGAGTGTTGTTGGGGAGGGGTAGTGGGAGAAAGAGAATCTCAACAAACTACATGCTAGGTGCAGAGCTCCACACAGGGCTTAGCCTCACAATCCCGAGATCATGACCTGGGCTGAAATCAAGACCTGGTTGCTTAATTGACAGAGCCACCCAGGTGCCCCTCAGAGTGTACTTTTTAAAGTGGAATTTTTTTTAAAGATCTATTTTATTTATTTTAGAGAGAGAGCATGTGGTGGGAAGAAAAGAGAAACACAAGCAGACTCCATGCTGAGCAGGAAGCTCAGCACGGGGCTCGATCCCATGACCCTGAGATCAGATCTGAGCCAAAACCAAGAGTCCAGTGCTCAACCACTTTAAGTGCCCCTTAGAATGGAATTATTGAGTTGTAGAACTTAAGAAGGAGTTTTGTAACTATCTTTAGTATATTATCCAACTGTTTCACCAGAAAAGTGGCCCAGTTGCCATCTATACATAAATGTTATACAAATATTTTTAGACTATTAACATGATTATGTTTTATCTTCCAACAAAATTTTAACTTCTAGAGGGTAGGGGGCCTACGTTCTGAATTTTTCATTTAAAAAAAATCACCAAGACAGCATGGTACTGGCATAAAAACAGACATATAGACCAGTGGAACAGAGTAGAGAGCCCATATATGGACCCTCAACTCTGGTCAATTAATCTTCGACAAAACAGGAAAAAATATACAGTGGAAAAAAGACAGTCTCTTCAATAAATGGTGCTGGGAAAACTGCACAGCTATAAGTAGAAGAATGAAACTCGACCATTCTCTTACACCGTACACAAAGATAAACTCAAAATGGATAAAAGACCTCAATGTGAGACAGGAATCCATCAGAATCCTAGAGGAGAACATAGGCAGTAATCTCTTCGATATCAGCCACAGCAACTTCTTTCAAGATATGTCTCCAAAGGCAAAGGAAACAAAAGTGAAAATAAACTTTTGGGACTTCATCAAAATCAAAAGCTTCTGCACAGCAAAGGAAACAGTCAACAAAACAAAGTGGCAACCCACGGAATGGGAGAAGATATTTGCAAATGACAATACAGACAAAAGGTTAATATCCAGGATCTATAATGAACTCTTCAAACTCAACACACATGAAACAGGAAAACATATCAAAAAAGGGGAAGAAGATATGAACAGACATTTCTCTAGTCAAGACATACAAATGGCTATCAGACACATGAAAAAATGTTCATCATCACTAGCCCTCAGGGAGATTCAAATTAAAACCACATTGAGATATCACCTTACACCAGTTAGAATGGCCAAAAATTAACAAAACAGGAAACAACATGTGTTGGAGGATGTGGAGAAAGGGGAACCCTCTTCCACTGTTGATGGGAATACAAGTTGGTGCAGCCTCTTTGGAGAACAGTGTGGAGATTCCTCAAGAAATTAAAAATAGAACTTTCCTATGACCCCGCAATTGCACTCCTGGGTATTTACCCCAAAGATACAGCTGTCGTGAAAAGAAGGGCCATCTGTACCCCAATGTTTATAGCAGCAATGGCCACGGTCGCCAAACTATGGAAAGAGCCAAGATGCCCTTCAACGGATGAATGGATAAGGAAGATGTGGTCCATATACACTAGGGAGTATTATGCCTCCATCAGAAAGGATGAATACCCAACTTTTGTAGCAACATGGACGGGACTGGAGGGTAAATTGGAAGGGGAGGTGAATCATGAGAGACTATGGACTCTGAAAAACAATCTAAGGGGTTTGAAGTGGCGGGATGGTGGGAGGTTGGGGTACCGGGTGGTGGGTATTATGGAGGGCACGGATTGCATAGAGCACTGGGTGTGGTGAAAAAATAATGAATATTATTTTTCTGAGAATAAATAAATTTTTAAAAAATTTATTTAAAAAAATTTTATTTAACAAATTTGTATTTACCAGACTGTTTCTTCTGTAGAAGACTCTGATAACTTTTTTTTAGTAATCCTAGAGTAGACTGAAGTTTAGGTGCTAATGGACAGTTGTCAGGTTCTCTCACAGAAGCTAAGCTTCTGTGATGTCTTCTGCTTAATTCCAGGTTTAACTCTTCCTACAAGTGGAAAGGTGTATATTAGTGGATATGATATCTCAAAAGACATGGTTCACATCAGGAATTACTTGGGCTTTTGCCCCCAGGATGACATATTGTTTTCAGAATTGACAGTATCAGAACATCTCTATTTCTACTGTGTGGTGAGTCAGAGTGATGTTCTTTTCCTCCACTCTTCATATGCTTCAGGCAGTGTGACCAAGGATCAACATCCTTACCCTAATTTAGTGGAAGCATTTTTGGCATTGTTCTTTTACCATAAAGGAAAAAACAAAAGGATAAAGAATTGTCTTATATATAGATAACTGTGTAAGAGAAGTTATGATATAAGAATTTTTTTAAGCATAAAGTTGGAAGCACCTTGTAAACTCTGGTCCTCTCTTTCTAGATAAAAGGAGTACCTCCAGAGATACGTGCCACAGAAGTTAATAACGTGCTGACTTCTTTTGATCTGCTGGAAAAGCGTGATGCACTTGCACAGTCACTGAGTGGAGGAATGAAGCGCAAACTCTCTATCATTATAGCACTTATAGGAGGCTCCAAGGTAAAGAATGGTTAACATGAGTCCCTGCTCCAGCTGATAAATGAAACTCACCTGACACAAACCTAAGAGCTGATATGAATCTAACTTTCTAAAAGGAACTTCTGAAAGATAAGCAGAGGGGGTTCCCATTATTGACCTGGTGGTGTAATGTGATTATGGGTTTTGAGATTATTATTAATTTTGCAGAGTTCTTAATATAATGTAGTATAGCTTTTGTATCTTAACTTACATAGGCACCCCACAAACAGTAAGTTATCCCATAAGAGACACAGCATGGATCATGAATTGTTCTTTTGGTCTTCAGGTGGTGATACTTGATGAGCCAACATCTGGCATGGACCCAGTTTCGAGAAGATTCACCTGGAGTGTCCTTGAGCAGTATAGATATGATCGTACCATCTTACTCACCACCCATCACATGGATGAAGCTGATGTCCTGGGTGACCGTATAGCCATCATGGTCAAGGGATCCCTTCAGTGTTGTGGCTCTTCAATTTTCCTGAAAAGAATATACGGTCTCTCTCTCTGATCATTGTTTGGTTACTAATGGCTTAATTATATTATTCTAACATGATTATTACAATTTTTTGTCGCTCTACACAGGTCTTCAAAAGCTTCCTGTGTCTTATGTTAGATCTAAACTATTTAAATCAACTCTTTGTAATTTAGACAGTTCCTATCTAGTTGACTACTTCCCATTATTACTTAACAAGTATATTCTAACTTGGAAAATATTCTTTTTTGACCCCACAAAGGTCATGTTTATTTCTTTCATATAGCTTCTACTGAAATGTTAATTTGTTGCAGGAGTAAGGTAATTCTTCTGAAGGATTTGGTACATATATTCATGGCTTGGAGAGGAAAAAATCAGTGACTAGATATTTCTTACCCTTTCCAATCAAATCAATATCAAACTCCCAGTATAATGAGTTAAATACTTTCAAGTTTATTTTCATGAATAATATTCCTGAGATGTGGCAGTTGATCAATAAGAATTTACTGAACAGAAAATGAACAATGGAATAAAATTATCTTGACTTTGATAAATACAGTCTGGTTAGTCAGTGAAACTAGTAAAATGAAAATGAACAATATAAAAACCTACATAACTTGTTCTGAAATTACATGGCTCAAAGCAGTGAGTGCTTCAAAATTGGGAGGAAACATGAGAATAGTTAAACATGGTGTTCCTTTAATCATGAATTCAGTATTTGAATTCATTCATCCAATCACATATATTATAGGTAAGTTATTATATTCATATTTACACACATTATCTCATCTAATCTTTATGAAATCACCATTTTTATGAAGCAGAACACTGGAGCTTTTACTAGGTAATGTATTCAAACCATGTGAGTAAGTGGACCTATGGGTCCCTCTGGCACCAAAACCCATGCTTTGTACTCTCATCTGCTACTGCTTCCCATGCAAGAGGATGTTGGGTTTAAATAGTCAGTTTGGTGAATGTCAGAAGGAGAGGGACTCATATTGTTGAATGCTTTTGTACTAACAGACGAGGATATAGAGATTGATATTCCCATAGTAGGTTAGTTATAGACACAAAAGTGTTACTCAAGTATATTGATTATCCATAGAATGTCTTTAGTTGGAGGCTCTTTAAAGGCAATGGAGAAAAGAACGTGATTTTTAAGGAAGTTGGATAAGTAAATGAAAGCAAGTGACTATATTACCCCTAGAACAATGAGTAAGTCAGCCTGGATCGTAAGGTTTTTTGGGAGGATCAATAAGAAATTAAGTGTGATGGTTAGGGATAGAAAATGGAAGGACATTGAAAAAAAAAAACAAGAGTGGTTTTCATTAGATGTACACATGTATATATAAGAAGTTGTTAGAAATAGTGGATTTCAAAGCTCCATTCTAGGATTTAACAGTAAGCCACCTTAATGTGATGAATTATAAAATAATAAGAGCAACAAGACCAGAAAAATGAATGTGTGTATATACACACATGTGTGCACATGAACATGAGCATGTGTATAAAATCCCAAAGGTATCAGGCATACTTGGTATTAGAAGCCCATATAGCCTGTTTTCATATGACAAAGTGAAGACTTCCTAGTACAGTAAGGTAAAATTTTATAGTTTTCATTCATTAACATGAATGACATGTGTCTGAAACTTTGACATGTCTGAAAAGTGGTGAGTAAGCATTAAGTATTTAAAGAATGATGGAAGGAAGAAAATCCAAATATAAAAGATATATAACAATAAAACTTTAACAAGTTTAAATTGTGGTCAGAGTAAAAAAACCTATATACCCAAAGGTTAAAGAGTCAGGGACTCACTAAGAGGAATGGATTGAAGGTAATTTGAAATCCATTTGCTCTTAAGCACAAACATGATTCCTCTTTAAAAAATGATATTTTTAACAGGCAAGAGCCTGTTTTTTATGGAGGTGTGTTTAATTTGGAAGGTTACCTTTTTAAATTTTTGATTTTTATTTATTTATTTATTTATTTTAAAGATTTTATTTATTTGACAGACAGAGATCACAAGTAGGCAGAGAGGCAGGCAGAGAGAGAGAGAAGGAAGCAGGCTTCCTGCCGAGCAGAGAGCCCGATGCGGGGCTCAATCCCAGGACCCTGAGATCATGACCCGAGCCGAATGCAGCAGCCCAAACCACTGAGTCACCCAGGCGCCCCAAAATTTTGATTTTTAAATGGTTGTTTTCAGGTGTGGGATACCACATAATTGTGGTGAAGGAACCTCACTGTAATGTTGAAGAAATTATTGAAGTGATTGATCAACATATACCTGAGGCCAGATTGGAGAGTGATGTTGCAGCTGAATTATCATTTATCTTACCCAAAAAGTACACACACAGGTACGGATCCAGAAAAATCTCAGATAAGTGATTTTGGGGTACCAGAAATAACTATTGCTTTTCAGGTTTTCTTGGGCTTGGCAGGCAGATTATTTCTCGTTGCCACTTGACAAGTAATAGTCAGTTTACTTTCTAGGGCACCCAGTGAGAGAGCCTATTACTAGTCTTTGGCTTCAGTGGGCTTTGAAGCCCCAGAAGTTTCAGCACAGTGAGCTCAGTTGGGGCAGGGTATAAATTGTAAGCCTCTACATTCTGTCCTGATGGAAGAGTTTTTCAAGTTGTATATGCTATTAAGGCTGTGAATAGTAGTATAGCTATTGGAATCAGATGTAAAGATGGTGTCATCTTTGGGGTAGAAAAGCTAGTTCTTTCTCAGCTATACAAAAAGGGTTCCAATGAATGACTTTTTAATGTTGGTCGGCTTTTGGAATGACACTGGCAGATTTGTTGGCAGATGCTTATTCCTTAGCAGACATTGCAAGAGAAGCAGCTTCCAACTTTAGATCTAATTTTGGCCATAACTTTCCATTACAATGTCTTGCAGATAGAGTGGCTATGTATATACATACATATACACTGTACAGTGCTGTTAGACCTTTTGGTTCTGTCTACATATTAGGGTCTTATAGTGTGAATGATGGTGCACAGCTCTACATCAGAAGTTTCATATGGAAATTGGGACTGTGCCATTGCCAAAGCAAGGCAAACAACAAAAAACAGAAACTAAGGGAAGAGGAAACTTATCATAAACTTCCAGGACCAGGCCAACTTCATCTTCTTGCAAGATGTAATTACTAGCTTCATATTCCTTTAAAGCAAGCTTGTTTGCATTCTCAAAAGAAAAGTAGAGGGGAACTTCTTCAACTGGATAAGGAATATCTACAAAAAGCCTGTAGCTAACATCATGCTCAACGGTGAGAAACTTGAAGCTTTCCCATTAATAGCAGGAACAAAGCAAGGAAGTCCTCTCTCACCACCTCTCTCAACATCATGCTGAAAGTCCTAGCTAATGTGATAAGAAAAGACAAGGAAATGTATGTAGATTGGGAAAGAAGAAATAAAACTGCCTTTGTTTACAGATGATATGATCATCTTATACAAAATGTCTGAAAGAATTGACCAAAAAAAACCCCCCAAACTTCTGGAATTAATAAGTGATTAAAGCAAAGATTCAGTATACAAAGTTAATATGCAAAAGTAAGTCACTTTCCTATATATTAGCAATGAATAAGTGTAATTTGAAATTATAAACACACTTCTAAATTTAGCACCTCCAAAAATGAAATGCTTAGGTATAAGTCTACCAAATATATGCAAGCTCTAAATGAGGAAAACTATCAAACTTGGATGAATGAAATAAAAAAACTAAAAAACAAGATATTTTATGTTTATGTAGAAATGTCAGATTATTGTCAATATTGTCAGATATCTGTTTTTCCCAGTTCGCTCTATATTTCAGTGCAGTCCTTTTTTTTTTTTTTTTTTTCTTTTTAAGTATGCTCCATGCCCAGCATGGAGCTCAGACTCACAAACCTAAGATCAAATTCTGAGCTGAGATCAAGAGTCAGACCCTCAACTGACTGAGCCACACATTCACTCCTTGATTCAATGCAATCTTAATCAAAATCTCAATAAATTATTTGATGGATATCAACAAATTGATTCTAAAGTTTATGGAGAGGTAAAAGGCAGGCAACACAGTATTGAAGGAGAACAGTTGGAGGACTGACACTCACCAGTTTCAAGACTTGTTATAAATCTGCCATAATCATGACAGTATGATATTAGTGAGAGAATAGAAAAATAGATCAATGGAACAGAAGCAACATGTCCAGAAATAGACCAACATCAGTATAGGCAACTGATCTTTGTCAAAAAAGCAAAGGCAATACAGTGGAAAAAAGATAGTATCTTCAACAAATGGTACTAGAACCACTGGACATCCATACGCAAAAAAGTGAATAAGACACGTATCTTACACCCTTCACAAAAGTAACTCAAAATGGATCATAGGTCTAAATGTAAAATGAAAACCTATAAAACTGCTAGAAGATGGGGCACCTGAGTGTCTCAGTTGGTTAAACCACTGCCTTCGGCTCAGGTCATGATCCCGGAGTCCAAGGATCAAGTCCTGCATTGGGCTCTCAGCTCTACAGAGAATCTGCCTCTCCCTCTGACCTTCTCCCCTCTCATGCTCACTCGCTCTCTCTTTCTCTCTCAAATAAATAAAATAAAAACTGCTGGAGATCTAGGAGAAAACCTAGATGCCCTTTGGTATGGTAATGAGTTTTTAGATACAACACCAGCAGCAGGATCTCTGAAAGAAATCATTGAAAAGCTGGGCTTTATTAAAATGAAAAATTGCCTGTGATGGGCAATATCCAGAGAATTAGAAATCAAGCCACAGATTGGGAGAAATATTTGTAGAAGACACATGTGATAAAGGACTGTTATCCAAAATATTCAAAGAACTCTTAGAACACAACAATAAGAAGACATACAACTCAATTTAAAAATGGGCCAAAAACTTTTTAAAAGACTTATTTATTTGTTTTAGAGAGAGAGAAAAAGAGTATGCGAGGGCGAAAGGCAGAGGGAGAGGTAAACAGAGAATCCCAAGCAGACTATGCACTGAGTGCAGAGCCCAACATGGGGCTCAGTCTATTGACCCATGAGATAACAACTTGAGCCAAAACCAAAAGTCTGATGCTTAACTGACTGAGCCACTCATGCACTCCTAAAAATGAGCCAAAGACTTTAACAGACACCTCACCAAAGAAGACATATGAGTGGCAGATAAACATATGAAAAGATGCTTACCTCGTATCAGGTAAATACAAATTAAAACAATAATTAGATACCACTACACACTGATTAGGATGACCTAAATCTGGAGCACTGACAACACCAAATACTGACAAGGCTGTGGATTTGACAAGGACTTCTCAGAATGTAAAATGGCACAACCACTTTGGAAGACAATTTGGTGGTTTCCTACAAAACTAAACATACTTTTGCCATTTGATTTAGCAATAACATGCCTTGGTATATATCCAAAGTAGTTAAAAACTTACATACACACAAAACCCTACACATAGATACTTATAACAACTTTATTCATAATTGCCAAGACTTGGGAAGCAAGCAAGATGTCCTCAGTAAGTGAATGGATGAACATTCATCCTGACAATGAAATATTATCCAGCGTTTCGCAGAAATGAGGTATCAAACTGTGAGGAGATATGGGGACCTTAAATGCATATTATTAAGTGAAAGAAGCCAATCTGAAAAGGCTACATACCGGATGATTTCAACTCTCAACATTCTGGAAAAGGTAAAACTATGGAGACAATGAAAAGATGAGTGGTTGCCAAGGGTGTAGGTGGGGTGAGATAAGTAGGCACAGATATTTAGGGCAGTGAAAATACTCTGTAATAATACTCTGTAATGTCCAGACTTTTGAATATATAGCACTTTGAGTAAACTGTGGATGTTAGGTGAGTATGATATGTCAATGAAAGCTCATTTTTGGTGAAAAAAAAAAAAACCCGTAATATTCTGGTGAGTGATGGTGGTAGTGGGGGTGGCTATGTTTGTTGGAGCAGGGGTATATAGGAAATCTCTGTACCTTTCTTTCAATTTTATTGTAAACCTAAAACTATTTTAAAAATAAAGTATTAAAAAAAGACTCAAGAAAAAAAAATCTGATTAGACCTCTAGCAAGTTGAGATTGAATTAGGAATCAGAATCTTTCATAGTGAAACGACAAGGGTCAGGTGGCTTCAGTGGTGAGTTCTACCAAATGTTTAAGTAAAGATGAATACAGTCTTTTGCAAACTGTTCCATAATAGAAGAAGGAACTAGTTCCATTTTATGCGGCCAGTATAACCATATAATAAAACTAGAAAAAGAAAACTATAGAAAATCACTTTTAGAATATTGAGGCAAAAAAGCCAAAAACAAAAACAAAAACAATTCAACCCTAACACAAAATACTAGCAAAACCAAACCACAAGCATTTAAAAAGGATTATATACCTCGACCTAGTCAGATTTGTCTCAGGAGTACAAGGTTGGTCCGCATGCAAAAATTATCAATGTAGAATACCACATTAATAGAATAAAGAACAAACATGATGATCTCAAAAAATGAAGTATCTTTGACACAATCCAGAGCCATTCATGACAAAAAAACAAACAACAACAACAAAAAAAACCAACCCTCAACAAATTAGGAATAGAAAGCAAGTTTCTCAGCTTGTTAACAGGCATCTGTGAAAAACCCACAACTAGCATCATAATTAGTGGTGAAAGGATAAAAGCTTTCCCTGTAGGATAAGGAACAAACTAAGTCATCTTTTACCATTTGTATAAAACCTTGTACCAGCAGGCAACTAGAGATGAAAGATAAGTAAAAGGAATCCAAATCAGAAAGAGGAGTGAAACTATCTATATTATTACTTATATTCTCTATATACTAGCAGTGAGCAGTCCGAAAATGAAATTAAGAAAGTAATTCCATATACAAGACTATAGAAATAATAAAATAGCAAAAATTTAACAAAAGAACTGTATGGCATACAACTTTTTGAAAACTATAAAAGATCATTGAAAGAAGTTAAAGAAGACCCAAGGAAATGGAATGACATCCTGTATTCATGGATTGATATTAAGATGGCAGTACTCCCTACATAATCAACATGATGCCTATAAAAAATTCCAACTGTTTCAAGATACAACCTAGGATTCTAACTGTATTTAGTTATCATGTCTCCTTATTCTCCTACATTCTTTGACAGTTGTTCTTTCTTTTGTTTCATGACCTTGACATTTTTTTAACATCTTAATTTAATTTTATTTTTTTCAGTGTTCCGAGATTCACTGTTTATGCACCACACCCAGTGCTCCATGTAATACGTGCCCTCCTTAATACCCACCACCAGGCTCATCCATCCCCCTCCCAAAACCCTCAGTTTGTTTCTCAGAGTCCACAGACTCTCATTCATGTTTCATTTCTCCCTCCTATTTCCCCCAATTCACCTTTCCTTTCCTTCTCCTAATGTCCTCCATGTTGTTCCTTATAATCCATAAGTAAGTGAAACCATATGATAATTGACTTTCTCTGCTTGGCTTATTGAACCACTGTTAATTTCTTATTTTAGTAGGTGAAATATGTTAATGTTAGAGAAATCTGGATGAAGGGTATACAGGAATTTTCCTTAATATCTTCACAACTCTTCCGTAAAATTACTCCAAAATAAAAAGTCTTTAAAAAGTAAAAAATTCCAACTGCCATTTTTTTTTTTGCAGAAATTAACAGGCTGATCCTAAAAGTAATATGAAATGGAAGGGTTGCTAAATAACCAAAACAATCTTGAAAAAGAGGAAAGTTTGAGGATTCATATTTCTTGATTTCAAAACTTACAATGAAACTATAGAAATCAAACTATGTGGTACTAGAATAAGGATAGACATGCACAGAAATGAAGTAAATCAGAATTCAAGATAACTGTATTACATAAAATTGATTTTCTCAATCACCCAGAAATAGTTCAGTTGAGGAAATAATAGTCTTTTTAGCAAACGATGTCAGAACATTGGGTATTCACATGCAAAAGAATAAAGCTGGATCCTTACCCTCACACCATAAACAAAAAGTAGGTTGGGGCACCTGGGTGGCTCAGTGGGTTAAAGCCTCTGCCTTCTGCTCAGGTCATGATCTCAGGGTCCTGGGATCGAGTCCCACATCGGACTCTCTGCTCGGCAGGGAGCCAGCTTCCCCCTCTCTCTCTGCCTGCCTCTCCCTAGTTGTGATCTCTATCTGTCAAATAAATAAATAAAATCTTTTTAAAAAGGTCAAATGGAGCAAAGGCCTAAATATAAGAGTGGAGCTTTTAGGAAAAATATACAGGCATAAATCTTAGTGACCTTGGATTAGGCAATTTTTCTTAGATACTATGAAAAGTATAAGCAACCAAGAAATAGGAACAGATAAATTGACTTCATGAAAAATTAAAACGTTTCACCTCAAGTACACTATCAAGAAAAAGACAGCCCAAATAATGGGGGGAAATTGTAAATTACATATATCTGATAAATGACTAGTACACAGAATATATAAAATATCTTTTCACCTTACTCTTAAAAGACCAGTCATTCCCACCAACAGTGTAAGAGGGTTCCCCTTTCTCCACATCCCCTCCAACACTTCAGAAAGGATGAACACCCAACTTTTGTAGCAACGTGGACGGGATTGGAGGAGATTATGCTGAGTGAAATAAATCAAGCAGAGAGAGTCAATTATCATATGGTTTCACTTATTGGTGGAGCATAACAAATAGCATGGTGGTCATGGGGAGTTAGGAGAAGGGAATTGGGGGAATTGGAGGGGGAGGTGAACCATGAGAGACTATGGACTCTGAAAAACAATCTGAGGGTTTTGAAGGGGCGGAGGGAGGGAGGTTGGGGGAACCAGGTGGTGGGTATTGGAGAGGGCACGGATTGCATGGAGCACTGGGTCTGGTGCAAAAAACAATGAATGCTGTTACGCTGAAAAAAAAAAATAATTTTTTTTAAAAAGGCAATTCATTTAATTTAGAAATGGGCAAAGAATTTGAATAGATGTTTTTCAAAAAGTATGTATAAATGATCAAGACACATGAGTTGCTGCTCAATATCATTAGTATTATAAAAGCAGAAAATAATAACCACAGTGAGATACTGCTGCACATCCAGTAGATGGGATAATATTTTCTTAAAGAAAATACAAGTTTGAGTTTGGATATGGAGAAGTCAGAACCCTTATACATTGCTGGTAAGCATGTAGAATAGTGTAGCCACTTTGGAAAAGTATTTATGAATTCCTCAAAAAGATTGAGTTACCATTTGATCCAGTAATTCCACATCTTGGTATATACCCAGGAGTTTTGGAAATTTTATGTCCACAAAAAAGTTTTTAGTAGCATTATTAATAATAGTCAAAAAGTAGAAGTTACCCAAGTGTCCATTGATTCATGTATGGTAAAATAAAATATGGTATATCCATATAATGGAATAAAAAATATTAAAGGAATGAAATGTTCTACATGCTACAACTTGGATGAACTTTGAAGTCATTAAGACAAGTGAAAGAAGACATAAAGGGCACATACTGTATAATTCCATTTATATGACATATTCAGAATAGGCAAATCCAAATAGGATGTTTATATGTAATTTTTTTCTTTTCATGATTGCTCGATGTAGACTCACAGTGTCCTTTTTAATCTTAACTGAGATAATGAAGAAGAAAATTTCCAAATTTTTAAAATTTATATAGTTCTATATTGTGCAAGGGATACAGGACTGAATAGTAATAGAAAGTTGATATGCCTGACATCATATTATTCATCTATTTGTTTATTGTATTGACTTATACTAAAATGTTATATCGGGGACTTAGTTTTGTTCACTTCTGTGTCTCTTGGACCCAGAACATTTTCTAGCACATATTTGGCACTACATAAATATTTGATGGATGGGTGAAATAATCATTGATGAGTCAAAATTATAAAAATTATTTAGGGAAGGGCAAGATGCTCTTATATTAGAATCATGAGGAAAAGTGAGCAACATGTAAACCAATATTCAAATGATGAATAAAATTTAGGTAGGAGAGGAGGTGGGTTAGAAACAATTTTTGGAAAAAAAACCCAGAAATTAAAAAGGACAAGTCACATTTGAGAGCCTAGACAAAGGCCAGTATGGCTGGAGCATGCAGGGAAAAGTGCACAGATATGACTGTTGTTGAATTGGAATCTTTTTCTGTCCCTTCGTTTTAGTTTTTTGACAATTTCTTTTATTTTCCTTCTTTCCTTTTTTCTTTTCTTTCTTCTCTTCTCTCTTTTCTCTTCTTTACTTTTCTCTCTCCCTTTCTTTTTTCCTTCCTTCCTTCCTTCCTTCCTTCCTTCCTCCACTGCTGAAGGAAATTAATTAGGAACAATAAATATTAATTTGAAAATAATCTGTTTTGGTGGTAACTTTCACTCTTCTTTTCCTTACTCTAGGTTTAAAGACCTGCTTACTGATCTGGAAAACAGGCAGAAAGAGCTGGGCATTAGTAGCTTTGGTGTCTCAATTACTACCATGGAAGAAGTTTTCCTTAGGTGAGTAATGATGCTGGGAGGGACAGGAGAGAGGAAAAATCTCTTCCTCTATAATTGGATTTCATTTTGAAATCAAACCCCATAACTGGAGTCATTGAAGAAATAGTATTAGATTGTTATGTATGGTAATCTTCTATGAAGGCCAACAGACCAGTGTATGCCCCTTGCTCCTCTGATGGGCTGAGGCTCCTATGAGTCGTGGGACTAGGGTGAGAATAGCAATTCATTGAGCTGAAAAGACAGGATCTTCCCTGCAAATCATGAGGGTGTGGAACCGCAGAAAATAACTAAACCCAGGTACTAAATACCCAGGGTAGTGGAGTATTGGGTGGGAAAGTTATTTATGAAACTTTTGGGTTTGTATTTGGGTGCCTGTGCTTTTCGAGAGCAGGGGATTAGGACTGGCCTAGAGCAAAGAGAATTTATGGGTCACAGCGCAAGTCCAGTATCTAAATCAGAGGTCGAAAAAAATAAATAAATAAATAAATTAGAGGTCGTAGTGAGGATGACTTTAAAATCTTTAATCTAGTCATGTCTCTGTAACCTACTTAAATTGTCCATGGTTTATGTTCTGAGATTACCTTGCACTGTCTGAAAGCTCAAAGAGAAGGTGCCCAGGGATTTCAGAATGCTGCTAAGAGAAGGCCAACTGGTTAGCAGTGAAAAGATCTCACAAAAAGTCTTTTCTGGACTTTTCTAGACTTCAGTCTCTCAGGCTTAGAAACAGTCCCCCCCCTCCCTTTTTTTTTTTTTTTTAAAGATTCTATTTATTTATTTGACAGACAGAGATCACAAGTAGGCAGAGAGAGAGGAGGAAGCAGGCTCCCTGCTGAGCAGAGAGCCTAATGCAGGGCTTGATCCCAGGACCCTGAGATTATGACCTGACCCAAAGGCAGAGGCTTTAACCCACTAAGCCACCCAGGCGCCCCAGCATGTGACTCTTGATCTCAGAGTTTTGAGTTTGAGCCCCATGTTGAATATAGAAATTGCTTAAAAACAATAGCAGACATCAGAAAGGATGAATTCCCAACTTTTGTAGCCACATGGACAGGACTGGAAGAGATTATGCTGAGTGAAATAAATCAAGCAGAGAGAGTCAATTATCATATGGTTTCACTTATTTGTGGAGCATAACAAATAGCATGGAGGACAAGGGGAGTTAGAGAGCAGAAGGGAGTTGGGGGAAATTGGAAGGGGAGGTGAACCATGAGAGACTATGGACTCTGAAAAACAATCTGAGGGTTTTGAAGGGGCAGGGGGGGTGAGAGGTTGGGGGAACCAGGTGGTGGGTATTAGAGAGGGCACTGATTACATGGAGCACTGGGTGTGGTGCAAAAACAAGGAATACTGTTATGCTGAAAATTAAAAAAAAATATTAACATTGAAGTAAAGTTAAAAAAAAAAAAAAGCAAACAAAACCAAAAAACAGTGGTACCAAAACCCTAAGATACCTAGTAATAAACCTAACCAAAGAGATAAAAGAACTGTGCTCTGAATGCTCTAGAACACGTATGAAAGAAATTGAAGAGGATACAAAGAGAAAAACATTCCATGTTCTTGGATTAGAATAAGAAATAATGTTAAAATGTCTATATTACCCAAAGCAATCTACACATTTAATGTAATCCCTATCAAAATAACAGCAGCATTTTTCACAGAGCTAGAACAATTAATCCTAAGGGGTGCTTCAGTAGCTCAGTCAGTTAAGTGTTCAGCTCTTGATTTCTGCTCAGGTCATGATATTGGGGTCCTGGGATTGAGACCCATGTCAGGCTCTATGCTCAGCAAACCAGGGAATCTACATGAGGATTCTCTTTTCCTCTCCCCCTCTCCACCAACTTACATGTGTGCTCTCTCTCCCTCTCTCTCTCTCAAATAAATAAGTCTTCAACAATCCTAAAATTTGTATGGAACCACAAAAGACCCTGAATAGCTAAAGCAATCTTGAAAAAGAAAAGCAAAGCTGAAGATACCAAAATTCCGAATTTCAAGTTATATTACAAAGCTGTAATCATCAGAACAATATGATACTGACATAAAAACTGACACACAGATCAATGGAACAAAACTCGAAAACCCAGAAAAGGCCTACAACTATGTGGCCAATTCATCTTTGACAGAGCTGGAAAGAATATCCAATGGAGAAATCACAGTCTTTTCAACATCTGGGGTTGGGAAAATGGGACAGCAATATAGAAGAATGAAACCGGGCCACTTTCTTACACATACATAAAAATAAATTCAAAATGGATGAGAGACCTTAGTGTGAGGCAGTGCCTTCTCTCAGTAGGAGAACAGAGGCAGCAACCTCTTTGACTTGACTGCAGCAACTTCTTACTATACACATCACCGGAGGCAAGGAAAACAAAAGCAAAAATGAACTATTGGAACTTCATCAAGATAAAAAAACTTTGGTCCAGGGTGCCTGGGTGGCTCAGTTGGTTAAGTAACTGCCTTCAGCTCAGGTCATGATCCCAGAGTCCTGGGATCGAGTCCTACATCAGGCTCCAGGCTCCATGGGGAATCTGCTTCTCCCTTTGACCTTCTCCCTTCTCATGCTCTCTGTCTCACTCTCTCTTTCTCAAATAAATAGATAAAATCTTAAAAAGCAACAACAACAACAACAAAAACCTCTGTCCAGCAAAGGAAGCAACCAAGAAAACTAAAAGTCAGCCTATGTAATGGGAGAAGATACTTGCAAATGACATATCTGATAAAGGGTTGGTATGAAAAATCTATAAAGAAATTATCAATCTCAACACCCAAAAAACCAGATAATTCAATTAAGAAATGAGCAGAAGATATTGTTGTAGGATTGCAGGGTTCTTGTCTCATTGAGTTGAAGAATGAATTTCTGGACACAAAAGGGTGAAATGAAGTGTAAGTTTATTAAGTGAAGGTGAGAGCAGAAAAGAAAGAAAAAGCTCTCTACTAGAGTGAGAGAAGACCCCTGAGTTGCCACTGAGTGTTTTAGGACTGGTCTTTTATTGAAAAGTTAACCAGAAAGCTTGTGGCCTTGAGATTCTTATGCCATCTTGATTTCTGCAATTGATGACATCCTTAATGACTTACTTCTTTGAGGTAAATTTTTAATAATAGAATGGCTTTATATTTACAGAAAAGTAGCAAAGATAATGCAGAAATCCTGTATGCCCCTCATGCAGTTTCCCAGTTGTTAACATCCTTCACTACCACAGTACATTGGTCATGACTAAGAAACCAACATTGGCAAATTGCTATTAATTAAGCCTACATTTTATTCACATTTCACTAGTTTTTCCACTAAGTCCATTTTCTGTTCCAGGATCCCATCCAGCATATGTTATATTTAGTCATTTCTCTTTAGTCTCATCTGGTTTGTGAGAGTTTCTTATACCTTCCTTAACCTTGGACATTCTGATCAGATGTTTTGTGTAATATTCTTGAATTTGGGTTTGTCTTATGTTTTTCTCATGGTTAGAATGGGGTTATGGCTTTTGGGGAAGAATATTGCAAAGATGAAGTGCCTTCTTCCTCTTATCCTATGGGGGGGTACATGATAGTATCATGACATATTACTGTGATGGAACTACTACTTTGATCACCTGGCCAAGGTAGTATGGACATGAGTCCATACTGATATAAGTAGGGGGCTGAATGAATAAATGGAGAAGAGAGACAAATCTTCCTTGTAGAATTCCAGATAATGTTATAGCTACTGTCCTTCCAGGAAGAGTATGTATTCAGTCCCTTCTCGCCTTGAGTATTGAGTATGATCTGTGTCTGATGACATGCTTCTAAAGAACACAGTACAAAATGGGGAGAAAAGGTAATTTTACAGTGGAAAAATCACATTTTAATATTATTGTATATACATTTTTGCATCCATAAACATGTATAAACATGTTTTATGACCTTGATGTTTTATATAAATGGTATATTTAACAGCCCTGAAAAATACTTTTTTCCCTCTAAAAGATTAGACATTTTATATCTCTCCATGTTGACGTTTGTATAAGGAGAAATTTCATTCATTCCCTCCAATTGATATATATCATATTTCATTACATAAATATCATGTTTTTTATTACATTGTATTATTTATTCCAGTATTTTGCCATTACACACTTTAGTGAATATCTTTGTATCTGTCTTCTGGGAAAATATGTGAGATTTCTCTAGAGTGTATATCTAACAACGGAATTTCTAAATTGTGGAAGGTGGGTATTTTCAACTCACTGGATGTTGTCATGTATTCACCAATGCATTAGAACTAGCTCACTGTACAATTGGCAGGATTTGAGTCTTTCCTTTTCATCAGCACAATACTAGACATGCATTGACAAAGTTATTTTGCCCATTCTAAGTCCTCTTTATTGGATCAGAAATTTTAGAATCAGCTGATTAGTTGTTACAAAAATTTCTAGTATGCTGGTTTATCTGGCTGGAATTGATCTGATTAGAAACCACAGGTCAATTTGGGGAGAATTTATATCTTTAAAATATTGAGTCTTCTAACTGAACTCTGTATAGTATACCTGCATTTATTTTAATCTTCTTTAATCTTTCTCAGTAATGCTTTACTGTGTAGATTTTATACATCTTTTGTCAGATTCATCCCAAAGTATTCTTCATTTTTAGATGCTATTGAAGATGGAGTTTTTTAAAATTTCAATTTCAGATTGTTCCTTATGTTTATAAAAAAAAAAAAAAAGTTCAGATTGTTCCTTACCAGTATATAGAAAATATTTGACTTTTGGATGTTACATTTTCTTACCTCTAGTTAAGTCTTGAATGGAAGTAGTTAAGAATATTCCTTTCTGAACTCAGAGAAAAAACATTTAGTTTTTCATAAGTAAGTATGATACAAGCTGAAGGTTTTTTATAGATGCCCTTTATAAGTTTGAGAAAGATCTATTCCATTCCTATATTAATGAGAGTTTTTATCAGGAATGAATATTGGATTTTGTCAATTTTTTTTCCATATCTAATGAGATGATTAAGTGCCTTTCTTTTTTAGTTTCATAAAATGGTAAATTGTATGAGTTTTTGAATGTTAAAACATTAAATGAACCCTTGCATTATTATAACAAACCCTGTTTAGTTTTAATATATCATTTTATTATCATATTGTTAAATTTGATTTCAAATTTTGTTCAGAATTTTTGCATTTATGTTCATGAGATACTGGTTTGTGATTTTTTTTTTAACATTGAGTCAACTTTCTTTTTCTTTCTGTTTTTATTTAAATTCTATTTAGTTTTTATTTAAATTCTAATTAGTTGAGGTACCTGGTGGCTCAGTCAATTAAGTGTCTGCTCTGAACTTGGGGTTTTAAGATTGATTCCAGTGTCAGGTTTTGGGATTCTTTCTCTCTACCTCTTCCTCTGCCCCTCCCCCATACTGTTCACACACTCTCTCTCTAAAAGAAAATTCTAGTTACTTAACATGTAGTGTAATATAGGTTTCAGGAGTAGAATTTAGGGGTTCATCACTTACATATAACACCCAGTGCTCACGATAAGAGGGTTCTTCTTTCTCTGCATCCCCATCAGCATCTGTTTTTTCCTGTGTTGTTCATTTTAGCCATTCTGACTGGTGTGAGGTGGTATCTTATAGTGGTTTTGATTTGTATTTCCCTGATGCTGAATGATGTTGAGCATTTTATCATGTTTCTGTTGGCCATTTGTATGTCTTCTTTGCAGAAATGTCTTTTCATGTCTTCTGTCCATTTCCTTTTTTTTTCCCCCTAAGATTTTATTTATTTATTTGAGAGAGAGAGAGTGAGAGAGAGCATGAGAGGGGAAAAGGTCAGAGGGAGAAGCAGACTCCCCATGGACCAGGGAGCCTGATGGCAGGACTCTATCCCGGGACTCCAGGATCCTGACCCCAGCCGAAGGCAGTCTCCCAACCAACTAAACTACCCGGGCGCCCTCTTCTGTCCATTTCTTGATGGATTTTTTTCGGGGGGGTGGGAGGGGGATGTTAAATTTGTTAAGTTCTTTGTTGGTTTTGAATACTAGACCTTTATCTGATAAGTCATTTGCAAATATCTTCTCCTGTTCCATAGGTTGCCTTTTAGTTTTGTTGACTGTTTCCTGACCTATGCAAAGCTATTTATCCTGGTGAAGTCCCAGTAGTTCATTTTGCTTTTGTTTCCGTTGTCTCTGGAGATGTGTTTAGCAAGTAGTTAATGCGTCTGAGGTCAGAGATGTTGTTGCCTGTGTTCTCCTCTAGGATTCTGATGGATTCCTGTCTCACATTTAGGTCTTTCATCCATTTTGAGTTTATTTTTGTATATGGTGTAAGAAAGTGGTCCAGTTTCATTCTTTTGCATGTGGCTGTCCAATTTTCCCAACACCTAGAATGAATGTAAATAATTTAGAAGCAAGTTGCATTACAGTGTGTATTATAGCAGATCCAAATTTTGCATTTTATGTGTGTGTATATATACATTCATGCCTGTGCATATGTGGATGTAGAAAAATCATTTGTATCTGCCTGGGTTGTAAGATCTTGAGTATTTTTTTTCCTCTGGCTTATTGTAATTTTTAAAACTTTTCACATTCTTCTACATAAAGCTGTCCAGTTTTCCCAGCACCATTTATTGAAGAGACTGTCTTTTTTCCACTGTATATTTTTTCCTGTTTTGTCGAAGATTATTTGACTATAGAGTTGAGGGTCCATATCTGGGCTCTCTACTCTGTTCCACTGGTCTATAGGTCTGTTTTTATGCCAGTACCATGCTGTCTTGGTGATCACAGCTTTGTAGTAAAGCTTGAAATCAGGAAATGTGATGCCCCCAGTTTTTTTCTTTTTTCAACATTTCCTTAGCGATCTGGGGTCTCTTCTGATTCCATACAAATTTTTGGATTATTTGCTCCAGCTCTTTGAAAAATACCGGTGGAATTTTGATCGGAATGGCATTAAAAGTATAGATTGCTCTAGGCAGTATAGACATTTTAACAATGTTTATTCTTCTGATCCAAGAGCATGGAATGGTCTTCCATCTTTTTGTGTCTTCAATTTCTTTCATGAGTGTTCTGTAGTTCCTCAAGTACATATCCTTTACCTCTTTGGTTAGGTTTATTCCCAGGTATCTTACGGTTCTTGGTGCTATAGTAAATGGAATTGATTCTCTAATTTCCCTTTCTGTATTTTCATTGTCTTACACTATACACAAAGATAAACTCAAAATGGATAAAAGACCTCAATGTGAGACAGGAATCCATCAGAATCCTAGAGGAGAACATAGGCAGTAATCTCTTCGATACCAGCCACAGCAACTTCTTTCAAGATATGTCTCCAAAGGCAAAGGAAACAAAAGCGAAAATAAACTTTTGGGACTTCATCAAAATCAAAAGCTTCTGCACAGCAAAGGAAACAGTCAACAAAACAAAGAGGCAACCCACGGAATGGGAGAAGATATTTGCAAATGACAATACAGACAAAAGGTTAATATCCAGGATCTATAATGAACTCCTCAAACTCAACACACAGGAAACAGGCAAACATATCAAAAAGTGGGAAGAAGATATGTACAGACATTTCTCCAATGAAGACATACAAATGGCTATCAGACACATGAAAAAATGTTCATCATCATTAGCCCTCAGGGAGATTCAAATTATAAACACATTGAGATATCACCTTACACCAGTTAGAATGGCCAAAATTAACAAAACAGGAAACAACATGTGTTGGAGAGGATGTGGAGAAAGGGGAACCCTCTTACACTGTTGGTGGGAATGCAAGTTGGTGCAGCCTCTTTGGAGAACAGTGTGGAGATTCCTCAAGAAATTAAAAATAGAACTTTCCTATGACCCTGGAATTGCACTCCTGGGTATTTACCCCAAAGATACAGCTGTCGTGAAAAGAAGGGCCATCTGTACCCCAATGTTTATAGCAGCAATGGCCACGGTCGCCAAACTATGGAAAGAGCCAAGATGCCCTTCAATGGACGAATGGATAAGGAAGATGTGGTCCATATACACTAGGGAGTATTATGCCTCCACCAGAAAGGATGAATACCCACTTTTGTAGCAACATGGACAGGACTGGAAGAGATTATGCTGAGTGAAATAAGTCAGCAGAGAGAGTCAATTATCATATGGTTTCACTTATTTGTGGAGCATAACAAATATCATGGAGGACAAGGGTTGTTAGAGAGAAGAAGGGAGTTGGGGTAAATTGGAAGGGGAGGTGAATCATGAGAGACTATGGACTCTGAAAAACAATCTAAGGGGTTTGAAGTGGCGGGATGGTGGGAGGTTGGGGTACCGGGTGGTGGATATTATGGAGGGCACGGATTGCATAGAGCACTGGGTGTGGTGAAAAAATAATGAATACTGTTTTTCTGAAAATAAATAAATAATTTTTTTAAAAAAAATTAAAAAAAAAACTTTTCCCATTGACTGTGTCTTATAAAATTAATAAAACCTAATAAAGGTGTTCGAAGAAAAAGGCAAGGTAAGAACTGTACTCGTCTTCAGTAGTATGTTTTACTGTTTTATCACAGTGAACCGATATAGCACAAATACTACCTTGAATTTAAAACATTATTATCAGACCAAATCTGTATCTGATGTGCTTTTTTGTGGTCCTGGTCAAAGAAAGGTATTAAAAAGTCTTGTTGGTTCACTGGTTTAGAGTGAAAAATTTATCTTCTCAAATCATGAGATTTCATCACAGGTTTCAGAATGACCGTGGTTGGACCTCAGATCTCTATAGTATGAATTTTATGATTCCATTTATCATTTTTTCCATATATTAAAATTAAATAACAATGTCTGTTTCTCCCATAGAGTCGTGAACTCTTAGAGGATAACTGAACTCTGTGGTCATTTGCTCATAAACCATTACAGATGTTTAGATTGCCTGGAGCAGAAAGTTGAGAAAACAAATCTGTTAAACTGGCATACACTTAGAAACATTATAGAAATAAAAGTCTGCTAGAATTAGTATCATTCTTCAAAATAAATGTACTAGCTCTCTCTTCTAAAAAAAAGATACTGTCTTATAACTTTAACTTAATTAAGTTCAGTTTATTTTATCCAATATTAGTATTAACATTATATAACTGTGCTTGGTTTTTTTTTTTTTAATTTTTGCCATCAACCATGAGAATCTTGCAATGAAACTACTGTTATGGTTAAAATGAATATTTGCTTGTGTGTAGGGTCATCAGGAAGGATGAGGAAGCTTTCCAGACCCCATCCCTAAAGGAGAAAAACAGAAGAGAAGACATGAACCAGAATATGAATGCTTCTGGAAGTTTTGAGAGATACTCTCCTACTGCAAGTGAACACTCTAATATTAGGTTTAATACTGGGGTGAGCATTTCTACTAAGAATGCTATGCTAGTGGTATACATTTGGATGGGATAAAAGATAGATTTTATTTTAATGTTTGAATTCAAAGGAGACTTTGAATTTTGAGTTCTTAGCCAAGGAAGGCCAAGTAAGGAAGAGTCTGTAAAACAATCCAATTAATTATCTAATTCAAAAGTTAAAATATAGGTTCTTTCCATAGTTTGGCTATTGTGGACATTGCTGCTATAAACATTCGGGTGCACGTGCCCCTTTGGATCACTACGTTTGTATCTTTAGGGTAAATACCCAATAGTGCAATTGCTGGGTCGTAGGGCAGTTCTATTTTCAACATTTTGAGGAACCTCCATGCTGTTTTCCAGAGTGGCTGCACCAGCTTGCATTCCCACCAGCAGTGTAGGAGGGTTCCCCTTTCTCCGCATCCTCGCCAGCATCTGTCATTTTGTGACTTGTTGATTTTAGCCATTGTGATCTCCCTGATATGAGGAAGTGGTGATGCAACATGGGGGCTTAAGTGGGTAGGAGAAGAATAAATGAAACAAGATGGGAATGGGAGGGAGACAAACCATAAGTGACTCTTAATCTCACAAAACAAACTGAGGGTTGCTGGGGGGAGGGGGTTTGGGAGAAGGGGGTGGGATTATGGACATTGGGGAGGGTATGTGCTTTGGTGAGTGCTGTGAAGTATGTAAACCTGGTGATTCACAGACCTGTACCCCTGGGAACTAAAAATATATGTTTATAAAAAATAAGAAATTTTAAAAAAAGTTAAAATATGATAGTTAAAAATCAGATTTTACTTTCAACATTATTTCTTTTCTTTTTAATTTAATTTTATTTTTTCAGTATTCCAAGATTCATTGTTTATGCACCACACCCAATGCTCCATGCAATACATGCCCTCCTTAATACCCATCACCAGGCTCACACCTCCGCCCCACCCCAATACCCTCAGTTTGTTTCTGAGTCTACAGCCTCTTATGATTCGTCTTCCCCTCCGATTTCCCCCAATTCACTTTTCCTTTCCTTCTCCTAATGTCCTCCATGTTATTCCTTATGCTCCTTATTTCTGAGTTACTTATCTCGGTTTTTAAAATTGCTTTGTTCATTCAGAGTTGAAAAAGGGCCTTAACAAAAGTTACCACTATTTACACATATAAAAGCCATTAAAATTTTTTTTTAAATTCTATTAGTATCATATGTAGTGTTCAATAATTTATCATGTCTAGGAACCAGTGCATTAAAGCCACTTAAATTTATGCCTTGGAATGTGTTGCACTTCTAATAGACTGTTCCCCAACCATTTCCTCATTAGTATGGGAAAATTCATTGGATTGCCATTAATTTCTTTTGTTGTTCTCCGATTGTCTTTTCCCTACAGTTTCCCTAATGAAGACTAGGGATTCTGAGATGATAAGCATTTTTCAGAGTTGCCCATAAGCATGCCTTCACTGAGGAGCCTATGAGCTAGTTGTGAAGCAGAATGGGTATTGTACAACCAGAGTGCAGAATTTTGAGCCAATTGGAACTGGAATTCCTATTCTATCATTTCCTGTCTATTTGACTTTGACCAAAATAGTTACCATATTTGTGTTTCAATTTCATTCTCTGTGAGACTGTTTTAATGAGTTAATACTAGTAAAGTTTGATTTTCATGATGTTTGGCATGAATCAGTTATAAAATGTGATTTTCTTGTCTTCTTGCTTTCTCATTTCTCCTTCTGTATCACTCTTCCCTATTTCCCTCTCTTATGAAGATGTAGATGAAGGAAGATTTGCAGACTAGTCTAGAAAAGTTGTTTCTTAGCTTCGTATATTCTTTCACTCTAGTAATATATTTAATAAACCATCTTATAAAAGTCAGAAAGTACATTCTTCTACTTTGAAGACAATGTGTGAAAAAATTTTTCCTTCTAAACTTTACCTTATTTTTGGCCAGCGACAATAACCAAATGCTGATTTTTTTTTTCATTCAGATGATATTAGTTGATTGATTAGGGATTTTTTTTTCATGATGAATTGTGGGGTGTCCAAAATGTTGGGAAATATTGTTAAGCTATTGGTTACATATTCCAAGTAATATGCTCTCTATGCTTATCTTTAATATTCACACTACCTTTTCAGGATTTGTCTCTACTTTTAAAACAACAGGTTTTTGTTGTTAACCTGATAAAAATATATAATCAACTATAGCTGGGCCAAAAAGCTTGAAAAAATAAAGAAAATAGTATATTTAGGTACATTTTTCAAAATAACAATTAGACACTTTGCTTTAAATTTAGAAGTTGAAGAAAAGGGGCGGAACACATTATTGCAGTTTAAAAATAAATTCATTTTCTGTTTCCTGACTATCCACTATCACATGAATTAAAATCTAACAATGGAAACTCTTACGTACGTACATTTTGGGAATGCTTTACTTATCAAATAGGGATAGGATTGAAGAATCATGATTTAATATTGATGAAGACTGATATCATGTTGTCTGCTCAGAGAGGCTACGAATATGTTAGTGATAAAAATCATCCTTTTGAGTTTTCCAGTATAATTTGATTAGAAGCCAAGCCTCAACAAACTACCCAGGAAGGAGTTTTTGCTTGTTACCTGTGTGCTCACCATGGCTGTGTTCTATTCAAGGATATATTTATAGAATGTGTACATCTTCTACCATAAGATTCAGAAAATTCATGTCAGTGAGTTTCATTAAGGTTTGTAACCATTGTAATGCCATCTTTCTCTCCTCTTGTCAGTGGTCTCTTCACTGGCAGCAGTTCTACGCCATGTTCATAAAGAGGGCTATGTTCTCTTGGCGCAACTGGAGTTTGTCGTTGATGCAGATACTGGGACTTCTGGGCATTGTTTATTTTCTCATGAAAGTAGAGAAGATTTCAAGAAATACAATTGAACCTGCCAGGGAAATGGATTTGGAACAATATGGTCAAACCACTGTGCTTTTCTCAGATGATAGCCATTCTGATTTTTCTCAGAATTTAACAAAAATTCTTGATATCATGCTAAAGGCTAAGAAACAGAAACTTCAGGAAGTGAAAGGTAAGGCTCTTTCAGAAAGAAAAAGACTGCTAATAGATGAAAACTTGCTTGTATCACTCCCAAAGAGAGGTCCTAACTGGAATATCATTGCTCTTTTCTTTCTTGAGACTCACCAATCTCACAAAGGCAGCCCAATCAGAGACAAGGATCATCCTTTAAGGAGACTGGCCACAAAAGTTAATTATTAATGGAGGCACTTTGACCGTGGGTCATCTGACAGCTTTAGCTACACCTTCTAGGGAATGAATTGAAGTACTAAAATACTTTGTTTTGTAAAATTTAGGACAAAATCTCACATAAAACCAGGCTCACAGTATGATACTAAATCCCAAAAGCCTTCGCAGCAGTCTCTAGATTAGCTATATTTTAAAACAGGTTAGGCTGAAGACTTTATGGGCAGGCTTACTTATTTGGAAGGCAGTAGTAATAATTGATTCCATGTACTGAATACTACCTTTGGCAAGAACTTTTCTAAATATTTCAATTATCTCAATTTCTATAACATACTTGCTTGAGGCTTAGAGATGTTAACTAAGTTGCCCCAGATAATGTATCTAGTATGTATTAGAGGAGGGACTAGATTTTAGGACTGCCTGGTGGGTGTCTGCCATATTAACCCACTCACTACACTAAATCACATCTGTAAGGAGCAAATATCGTCTTTCAAGGCTGATCATTTCCTTACAGGTGTTTGCATTTCCTTCAGCTACTGCCTTGTTGACTGTTGGTTTAAGTTAGCATAGAGCCTGTGCAGTTCAGCAGGTTTTTTCTCTTTTATCCTTTAGGTTCCATTGTCAGAGATGAAAATGCATTGCGAAATATTGGTTATTCTATCATAATCCTGATTTTACAACATGCACATTATAGGTTGGGTGGTATAAAAGCTGTCATTAAATCACATATCCCGGGGCACCTGGGTGGCTCAGTGGGTTGAGCCGCTGCCTTCGGCTCAGGTCATGATCTCGGGGTCCTGGGATCGAGTCCCGCATCGGGCTCTCTGCTCAGCAGGGAGCCTGCTTCCTCCTCTCTCTGCCTGCCTCTCTGCCTACTTGTGATCTCTCTCTGTCAAATAAATAAATAAAATCTTAAAAAAAAAAAAATCACATATCCCTTTTCTTCCTCCATGACAGGAGTACTAGATGAACACTTACTGTCAAAGATCACATAGTTTAGCAGAGAAGAGGGGAGAGAAAAGGGAGAACTTAATTACCATAATGCATAATGTGGTCCCTTTTCTACTATATTATGTTGTTTATACAAAAATAAAGACTGTACCTCACAGATATATCAGTAGTAATGTTTCAAATGGCAAGATTGCATTCCTTTTTCATGCTGAGTAATATGCATGTGTGTATCTAACATATACATGTATATATGTGTGTATATATATCTACTCTTCATCTGTTCATCTGTCACTGGACCACTTGGGTTGCTTCCATAATTTGGCTATTGTAAATAATTCTGCAGTAAACAGAGGGGTTTCAAGTTAGTGTTTTTGTTTTCCTTGGGTCAGTACCCAGTAGTGGAATCACTGGTATTTCTATTTTCAATGTTTTGGGGAACCTCCATACCATTTTCCACAGTGGCTATACCAGTTCGTATTCCCACCAACAGTGTACAAGTGTTATCTGTTCTCCACATCCTCATCAAAATCATCCTGACTCTATTAATAGAATAGAGTTCTTGACCAAGATGTGTCAGAGCTGTTGTGAGACACTGGAAATAGAAAAAGTATCAGGCAAGTTAAATTATTGGGTTCTCCCTCTCCACACTGCATATTAAGTGATCTCTACCGCATGCTGAGCCTGTGGTCATTTATTGTTTTCTCATTCCAGGTGACTTACAGACATACTTGCAGGACAGTCAAGAATGCATTTACTCATGCATTATCGCAATTTCCTTTAGGGATCAAAAGGTAGTTACACTTTGGTTCAACAACATGGCATACCATTCACCACCATTATCCCTGGCAGTATTAGACAATCTTATTTTTATGGCACTTTCTGGCCCTGATGCTTCAATTACGGTCTCCAACAAACCTCAGCCTCAAAATATTGTTTCTAAAAAACTTGAGGGAAGGTATGTATGCTTTTTTATTGGGATTGTGCTTGGTATTTAAATATAGCCCTATTCCCCTATCTGAACACATTCTTCATAAAAAGTTAATTTTAAAGTTAATAAAGTAATAAAATAAATAAAAATAATTTATAATAAATAAAAAGTTATTTTTAGAAACTAATATTTTCCACTTCATTATCTTACCAATGTATCCTCTTTATTCATTCCTTTGTAGAAAAATCCCAGGACAGCAGGTAGCCTTGAATTTGTATCTTGGTGTGAGTATTTTCGTCAGTGGCTTTTGTCTTCTGACAGTGACTGAGAGAATCAATAAGGCAAAGCACATCCAGTTTGTGAGTGGGGTCTCTGCTATTAATTTCTGGCTCTCTGCTCTGCTGTGGGACTTCATGATCTACTTCATTGCCTGCTGCTTACTCTTGGTGAGTGTTAAAGTCCTTTGTGGGGCTTAGTTTCTGGTACATCCCAGAAAATTCTACTCAGTTAATATTAATTATCCTAATTAATATTAATATTGAAATCTCTCAAGAAAGAAAGAAATACTTTGTCACATTATATCAGGGAATACATTGTGGAATATGTCTCAGTGAAAATCTTTTCCTTTACATTCTTCTTTTAAAACACAATGTTCTCGTTTGAAGAAACAACCATCTTTTAAGATACCTTCCAGACATGCTTGCTCTCTAATATGTATTGGCCCCACAGCTGCTACAAATATGGAAGGTTTGACCTGTTATACTACAACACCAATCCCATATTAAACAAAGACAAATATTTTTATAAATTCTTTTCTTCTCCCTGTAGTCATCTGATTGCACTGCAAGAATAGTAGTGGAATCACTGGATCATATGGTATTTCTATTTTCAGTGTTTTGGGGAACCTCCATACAGTTTTCCACAGTGGCTGCACCAGTTTGCATTCCCACCAGTAGTGCACAAGAGTTATCTGTTCTCCACATCCTCATCAGTAGCTATTCTGACATGTGTGAGGTAGTATCTCATTGTGGTTTTGATTTGTATTTCCTGGTGGACTATATTTTCTCAGTGAAATTAAGCTATAAAAGGTGTGAGGTTTGTGTGGATTATTAATAGAACCGAGTTCTTGAGTTAAATGGTTAAAATGTTTGACTTTGTGCCATGGACCATTCAAATTTTATGCATGTGTTCAAGCACTTGAACACTGAATAGATAATGAAGAATTATTGAAACTCTTATTTTTTAAAAGATTTTATTTATTTTTTTGACAGAGAGTGACTGCGAGAGAGGGAACACAAGCAGGGGAAGTGGGAGAGGGAAAACAGGCTTTCCGGGGAGAGCAGGGAGCCTGATGTGGGCGAGGCTTAATCCTAGGATCCTGGGATCATGACCTGAGCCAAAGGCAGAGGCTTAACAGCTGAGCCACCCAGGCGCCCCTGAAAATCTTATTATTGAAAGTAAAGTCAGGAGGATGTTTGTGGTCTGTTTTTACTTGTCACTTTCCTCATCTTTTCTACATCTGGCATCTCCGGAGCCATCCTTCTGTGAGAAGGCCAGTGAGATACTGCTGTGAAAGTTAAAGCAAACCCATTTGTTTTTTTGTTTGTTTGTTTTTTTAAATTTTATTTTTCTTTTTCTTTTTTTTTCATTTATTTATTTTCAGCATCATAGTATCATTATTTTTTCACCACACCCAGTGCTCCATGCAATCCCTGCCCTCTATAATACCCACCACCTGGTACCCCGACCTCCCACCCCCCCGCCACTTCAAACCCCTCAGATTGTTTTTCAGAGTCCATAGTCTCTCATGATTCACCTCCCCTTCCAATTTACCCCAACCCTCTTCTCTCTAACTCCCCATGTCCTCCATGCTTTTTCAGACCCCTTTGTTTAAAAACAAAACAAAACAAAACAAAAAACCCCATTTGTTTTAAATGAAATGTAGGTCATAGTAACACCCACTCATGACAACACCTTAATCTTGGTGAGTGTTAAAGTCCTTTGTGGGGCTTAGTTTCTGGTACATCCCAGAAAATTCTACTCAGTTAATATTAATTATCCTAATTAATATTAATATTGAAATCTCTCAAGAAAGAAAGAAATACTTTGTCACATTATATCAGGGAATACATTGTGGAATATGTCTCAGTGAAAATCTTTTCCTTTACATTCTTCTTTTAAAACACAATGTTCTCGTTTGAAGAAACAACCATCTTTTAAGATACCTTCCAGACATGCTTGCTCTCTAATATGTATTGGCCCCACAGCTGCTGTCCTTAATACCCATTTCGTTTGGTGTGCTCCCTCCTTGCCTCTGTGAATGAATCATTAAACACTACATCAGAAACTCTAATGATGTCCTATAGAGTAACTAACTGAACATAATTTAAAAAAGGAATTAAAAAGACAAAATAAATTTAAAAATAAATGAGATGTGGGGCTCGGAGGCCAGTTTCACTGGCTCCCATGCCATTAGAAAACAGGATCATTGTTCATGGTGCTCTAGGGTTGGAAGGATATAACTTTTGGTTCTGAGGAGGAATGAGGGCTCTCTTCCTGGTTTGAAGATGACTATCTTCTCACTGTGTCACACATGGCAGAGAGGGGAGAGAGGGAGAAGGAGAGAGCGAGCTAGAAGGAGTGGGAGAGGGAAAGAGCAAGAGCAAGAGCTCAAGAGCCTGCTTTCACTGCTTTCACCTTTCTTTTTTTTTTTGTTTTTCACTTTTGCCAAATCTTTTTTTTTTTTTTTAATTTTTTATTTTTGATAAACATATATTTTTATCCCCGGGGTACAGGTCTGTGAATCACCAGGTTTACACACTTCACAGCACTCACCAAAGCACATACCCTCCCCAATGTCCATAATCCCACCCCCCTTCTCCCAACCCCCCTCCCCCCAGCAACCCTCAGTTTGTTTTGTAAGATTAAGAGTCACTTATGGTTTGTCTCCCTCCCAATTCCATCTTGTTTCATTGATTCTTCTTCTACCCACTTAAGCCCCCATGTTGCATCACCACTTCCTCAATCACCTTTCTTATTGTAAGGATACTATCCCATCACAGGACCCCACCCTCACGGCCTTGTCTTAACCTGATTACATCCCAAAGGCCACACCTCCAGATACCAGCACAGTGGAGATTAAGGCTCAAAAATACTAAGCTTCCAGCTTTGAAGATAAAGGAAGTTGCCTTGAGCTGAGTGATACAAACAGCCTCTGGAAGCTTGAAAAGGCAAAAAATGGAATTTCTCCTAGAGCCTCCAGAAGGAATACAGTCATGTGGACTTTTTTATCTTAGTCTAGTGAGAACCATTCCAAAACTCTAAGATAACTTTGTGTTGTTTTAGCCACTAATTTGTGAATTTGGTACAACAGCATTAGAAAACAAATACAGAGGCTAATATATAGCTATCAGAATAGCTAAAATCTAGAAAGCTAAAATACCAAATATGGATAATAATTTAATGCAGTGGAGGGGGCAATTATTACTGATGGGAACATAAATTGGTCCAGTTACTTTGGTAAACAATTTGACATTTTCTTCTAAAACTTTGAAGATATATATATATATATATATATATATACACATACATACATATATATATAAACACACACAATATGTATATATGGTATATATATCTAAAACTTTTTTAGATATATATATCTAAACTTTATATATATTCTAAAACTTTGAAGATATATATATGATATATATATATGATCTCCAATGCATATATATGTGCAAGAGACATGTACAAAAAGGTTTTTAAGAATGCTATTAATAAACAATAAACATGGCAAACAACTCAAGTATTTATCAAATATAACAGATGAATAAAAGTGATACAATAATACCCTAGAATACTAAAGAGCAATGAAAATGAACTGCCACACTAGGCAACAGTGGGGATGAATTTCACAAATACAATGTTAGCAAAAGAAGCCAGGTAGGAAGAAGTACGTACTATATAGTTCCATGTATAGTTGAAAAATAAAAGTAGTATTTAGGGATGTTTTTGTTAAAACTGTAAATAAAAGGGCGCCTGGGTGGCTCAGTGGGTTGAGCCGCTGCCTTTGGCTCAGGTCATGATCTCAGGGTCCTGGGATCGAGTCCCGCGTCGGGCTCTCTGCTCGGCGGGGAGCCTGCTTCCTCCTCTCTCTCTCTGCCTGCCTCTCTGCCTACTTGTGATCTCCCTCTGTCAAATAAATAAATAAAATCTTTAAAAAAAAAAAAACTGTAAATAAAAGAAGGAACGTAATTATCATAGAGGTTAGGATAGTGTTGACCTTCACAGAGGAGGGATATGTTGTGCCTTGAGTTGCATTGGTGTCTTTGGTAATTTTCACAGCAGTGTTTGTTTTGTAATATCTGAGTGATCTGTTCATCTGTATTTTGTACAATTTTGAATGTGTTACATTTCAAAATAAAATTTTCACTTGATAATTATTTTTAGAGACTGTCTACAAAAGTTTTTTTAAGACCCAAGATAAAATAAATTACAGTGCTCATTCTGGCTGTTTATATGCCTGATTTAAAAGATACTTCCATGGGGCACCTGGGCGGTTCAGTCAGTTAAGTGTCTGGCTTCAGCTCAGGTCATTGTCTCAGGGTCCTGGGATCGAGCCCCATATGGGCTCCCTACTCGGCAGAGAGTCTGCTTCTCCCTCCCTTTCCCCCTGCTTATACTATCTCTCTTTCTCTCTCTCTCTCTCAAATAAATAAATAAAATCTGTAAAAAAAATAATAAAATATTCAACTGAATATCTTATTGATATTTTTGTTTATAGACTAATTTGGGGAATAGCTGCATTCTTACAATGTTGAGTCTTCCTACCTAAAAATGTACATTTTATAATTAGTGAAATCCCTAAACATCATAAATCTTTCAAGGAAAAAAATACCTAGATCATTCAAAATTCTAAATAAGTATTTACATTCACTTCATTTCTCTTGAGACTGAAAGTCTGTGATGACAGAAGCAAAGTAGCCATGCTCATAATTCCCAAATATTTTCATCTATGCTATGTTTGTTTGTTTGTTTACTTATTTTTGCTGCTTTTTCTACTACCACTGAGAACCTGCTTTCAATCACTGGTAGCAATTCTCAATTTAATCCTACCATCCACTTCTCAAGGTTCTTGCTACATAAACATTTAATAGCTCAAAATAAATGATTCTGAAATATTTGGAGAAACCACAGTTTTAACAACTTATAAGATGTCGATTTCTGGAGATTTATTTTCTGTAACAACTCTATATATTCTCTGTTACCCTTCTTAGATCCCCTCTAATTTTGAGTTTCCCTGTGTGCTTCTCAACTGAGTGGCTGACATGGGGAAAGGAGGAGTAGGAACACAGAGTAGAGCCAATAGGCAGAATCTAAAAATGGAGAGCCATGAAAGGCATGTCCTTAGCATTACAGTTTACATCTGCCAGAATGTAAATCTTAAAAAAAAAAAAAAAAAAAAAAAGGTTTGTCTCCTAGGGGATCTCATTTCTGAGAATACTGAGAATTTGGTTTACTTGGGGTTAGAGGAAGGAAAAGAAAGAATATACTTTGATCTTGTTCAAGGAGAACAAAATGAAACTTTCAAGGAGATGAAAACAAAGAGAATGGCAATTGGAGGCAATTCTCCCTCACTTGAGGGAGAAGCAGAAGAACCTCAATAGACAGGCTCACAGACAAAATTGTTTGGTTAATAAAATACTTAGTGTTCTAACAAAGGAAGACTTTTCCACTTTTCTAAGTTATTAGACTGAATTCTTAGTCATTGCATAGTTTTCTCCACTTTGACTTTACTTGTGTATTCTCCGTCTCAGGTGGTGTTCCTGTTATCTGGATTGGATGAACTGACCAAGAATTACCGCTTTCTAGACACACTGATCATCTTCCTGCTGTTTGGCTGGTCCGTCATTCCCTTCACGTACCTGATAAGTTTCCTTTTTTCTAGTCATACCAGTGCCTACATCAAGCTTGTGATGTTAAACTACTTTGCAGGAGTTTTCGGCATAGTACTGGAGTCAGTAATAACTACATCAGGTAAGGACATCACACCATTTCCCCCATAAATAAAGAAATATGGTCTTGAAGATAAGAACAATACAAAGTTATTTTGTTCTGGATTTCTGGGAAAACTTACACTGCTTTTAAGTTAATAATCTTTTGTTAAGTGTCACTGATGTTATAGGCATTATTTGGGGGCAATGCAAGATGAGTTAAGACACTACATTTTCACTAACCCAGTCCTTCAGTCCATTGGCCCAGGCTCAGTACAATATTTATTATTTCATTTTCCTCCTTTGACTTTAAGATTATGGAGAGATTGATTGGATTGGCAATGATGGCAAAGAGAAGTTTCTTAGAGCACAAATGCTGCCACTACTTTATTAAATGACCCTGTGAACATTAATTAGATCTGTTTTAAGTAATTCAGCCATACTAGGTCTTGCAAAGACTGAGACCAAGAGGCTTCTAACCCATTTACTGACCTTGGGTCTTGCCCTCCCACAAAAGAATTCCCTGAGATAGTTGGAAACATATTTTAATACTCCTTGCACACCTCTTCAAGGTGCAATATTAAGCCACATGAAGAAGAACTGATCTCTGAATAATAGACTAAGAAGCATGTAGAAGTATTTATACTGTGGTGCTCATTTATAATGTGACTACTGAGTTAGTCACATTGCTGTCAATTAGTTTCTGTGTTAGTTTTCTATTGCTGCAGTAGCAGGTCACTGCAAACTTAGTAAATTATACAAATGTATCATCCTACAGCTCTGTAGATGAGAAGTCTATCAGAGGGCACATTGGGCTAAAATCAAGTTGGCTGAGCTGCAAGGCAGCATCCCTCTCAGAGGTCTTTTTATTTTAATTTATTTATTTTTATTATGTTCAGTTAGCCACCATATAGTACATCATTAGTTTTTGATGTAGTGTTCAGTGATTCATCAGTTGCATATAACATCCAGTACTCATCACAACACGTGCTCTTCTTAATACCCATCACCCTGCTACTCCACCCACAGAGCCCCTCCCTTCTGTAACCCTCAGTTCGTTTCTCAGCATCTATAGTCTCTCATGGTTTGTCTCCCTCTCTGATCCACCTGCCTTCAGTTTTCCCTCCCTTCCCCAATGGTCCTCTGTACTATTCTTTATGTTCCACATATGAGTGAAACCATGTGATGATTGTCTTTCTCTGCTTATTTCACTTAGCATAATCCCCTCCACTTCCATCCATGTCGATATGGATGGTGGGTTTTCAACCTTTCTGATGGTTGACTAATACTCCATTGTATATATGAACCACATCTTCTTTATCCATTCATCTGTTGAAATGCATCTCAGCATCTTCCACAGTTTGGCTATTGTGAACATTGCTGCTATGAACATTGGGGTGCATGTGCTCCTTCTTTGACTACATCTGTATCTTTGGGGTAAATACCTAGTGGTGCAGTTTCTGGATTGTAGGGTAGCTCTATCTTTAACGTCTTGAGGAACCTCTGTACTCTTTACCAAAGTAAAGCTGACATCCCCACCAACAACGTAAGAGGACTCCCCTTTACCTACAACCTCGCCAACATTCGTTTCCTGCCTTGTTAATTTGTGTCATTCTAACTGGTGTAAGGTGGTATCTCAGTGTGGTTTTGTTTTTTTTTGTTGTTTTTTGTTTTTTGTTTTTTAATATATTATTTATTTATTTGACAGACAGAGATCACAAGTAGGCAGAGAGAGAGAGGAGGAAGCAGGCTCCCTGCTGAGCAGAGAGCCCAATGTGGGACTCGATCCCAGGACCCTGAGATCATGACCTGAGCCGAAGGCAGCGGCCTAACCCACTGAGCCACCCAGGCGCCCTCAGTGTGGTTTTGATTTGAATTTCCCTGATGACTAATGATGATGAACACGTTTTCATGTGTCTGTTAGCCATGTGTATGCTGCCTTCTTTTTTTTTTTTTTTAAAGATTTTATTTATTTATTTGACCGAGAAATACACAGAAGTGAGAGAGGGAACACAGGCAGGGGGAGTAGGAGAGAGAGAAACAGGCTTCCTGCCGGGCAGGGAACCCGGCATGGGGCTCAATTCCAGGACCCTAGGATTATGACCTGAGATGGAGGCAGATGCTTAGCGACTGAGCCACCCAGGCATCCCACTTCTTTTTTTTTTTTTTTTTTTTTTTTTAATTTTTTTTTTTCAGTGTTCCAAGATTCACTGTTTATGTACCACACCCAGTGCTTCATGCAATACGTGCCCTCCTTAAAACCCACTACCAGGCTTCTTTGGAGAAGTGTCTGTTCGTGTCTTCTGCCCATTTTTTTTACTTCGTTATCTGTTTTGGGGGTGTTGAATTTGAGAAGTTCTTTATAGATCTTGGACATCAGCCCTTTGTCTGTAGTGTCATTTGCAAATATATTCTCCCATTCTGTGGGTTGCCAACATTCCCTTTCAAATCAATGTTACACCTAAGGCCCTAGTTAATGTAGTAATAGGTGAGAATAAAGAATGTGAAATTAGAAAAGAAACTGAATTCATTATTCAGAGATGGTAAGAAAATCAGGAAACTATTTTCAGAAATATGGAGAATATATAGAGGCAAACCAAAACAACAGATAGTAATTCTCCTTTTCTCTAAATCCTACAGAGTGAGTTAATTTTTGGTCATTACACACAAAATGGCCGCACTGTATATGATTGTATCTAGTTTGGTTGATTGGTATTCTACTCCTATTGGTTTGTACACATGCTGATCTGGAAGAAAAGTATTTTTAAAACATTATCCATGCATTTACAACCATTTTTTCCTCAGTTTTTGTATCCTTCCACACCCCATTCATATGGTACCCTTCAGCAGGTTGTCAGCTAAGGAATCATATTACTTAAAAATTTTTTTTAATTTTTTTATTGATTGCATAAATTGATTTTTGTTTTTGTTACATGACAAAATTGAATCAAAACCAGTTATATTAGCATATTACTTTATGTAGGAAGATCTTCCTCTACTCCTTAGAAGTAAGAGGATATTTATAGGGGCACCTGGGTGGCTCAGTCGGTTAAGCTTCAGCTCAGGTCATGATCCC
The DNA here is from genome assembly GCF_011764305.1 of Mustela putorius furo. Classification (NCBI taxonomy): domain Eukaryota; kingdom Metazoa; phylum Chordata; class Mammalia; order Carnivora; family Mustelidae; genus Mustela; species Mustela putorius. Next base: position 3,196,534 of record NW_025422176.1, on the reverse strand, counting down.
AAAGTCCTGGGATCAAGCCCCACATCAGCCTCCCTATTCAGCGGAAAGCCTGCTTCTCCCTTTACATCTGCCACTCCCACTGCTTGTTCTCTCTCTTTCTGTCAAATACATAAATATATATATTTTTTTAAGATGAAAGAGAATATTTGTATTCTATGGAGAGAGGCTAAATACTTTATAACATTAGCTCCTTGTTATTTTTGGCATCTATTCAGGTGGCCAGTCAGTGTCCAGAATTCTTTCTGGATAATAGATTATTTGCATATACGCCAATTGTTAGCCTCTTTGAGGCAGGGTTGGTATGACTTTACCACTTAGAAAATTTGTATCTTAGGAACTTCACTCATTCCCTGTCTTCCTTGGTTGACCATCTCACTTTTATCAAAGTGTCTTACAAAGATGTTTTCTGCCCAGGCATATCATCTTATATTTATTACCAACAGTCTGAGGTCGGTCTTGAAGTCCTACAGTGACCTTCGTTAACTTAACTTGTAATCGTGTTGCCTATTCCTTCATATATAGTCTTCAACTATTATACACATTAAGTTAATATTTAAAGAAACCTCAGTGAGCTTTAGACTTGGTTCTCTGAAGATGTATCTCCTTTCAGCTGATAAAATATTTATCTCTTTCCTACTGTTGTCATATGCTGACTTTTCTACCACAACTTTGTTTCTTTATTCATCCATGATAAGAAAAATGATAAGATAAGATAAGAAAAATGAGAAATCAGTATGCATTTCCTATTCACATCAGATGACAGAAGACAGGTTATATGGATATCAACTTTGCCAAGGATTTTCTAGTGCTGTAATTATCAATATAAACTATGCTACAAAACATATACTTAGTGGCAAGAAGTGAGAGTTTTGTGAGGATAATAATATAGCTTTGTAATTTTCTCCATTTAATTCATTGGGGAGATTTTGTTTTCCTGGAGCAATTCATTTTGTATAAAGCATGCTAATGCTATCTTTTTAATCACAAAGGATCTGGTTCTGAAAGCCTTCTACTTGATTCATTGATGGTGTTACCCATATATAACTTTGGGATGAGCATCAGTAAATATTTTAATAACCAAAATACAAGGCTGCTGTGTTCCTCAAAAGACGTTCCTGCCTTCATAAATTGTAGTAAAGCAAGTGAGTATCTGGGACTTGTCAGACACCACTGGCCTATTACTTATTTGACATACATAGCTCTACCTTTATTATTTTGAATCTTCACAATGACCATCAAGTTATGTGTTGTTATATTCACTATGAGGAAACTAAAGTTTATATAAAATTGAATAACTTACTCTGTCACACAATTTGTACAAGTTAGAGCTAAGATTCAAAACTTTAGCATAATGCATTTTCTCATGGGATAGAATCTCCATGGATGAATGGATAAAGAAAATGTGATACATACTTATGCATATATGCATATATTATACACACACACACACACACATATATATATATATGAATTTAGAACCTTGTAATTATTACCTTTCTCATAAGCAGTTGAAAAAGTGTCAGCTGTTTAGCACTTCCAACTCAGCTTAAATGTTAGTATTCCCTTATAGGTAAGAGCGTTTGTATATGTAGCATATTCCAGGTGATTCTACTGCCACTGCTCCACATTTTCATACCCAACATCTGAAGTAGTTTCAAAGGAAATGTATTTTGGGGCAAGGAAAGCCTCTCTTTCTACCCACTACTCTGATTAGTGTGAACAGGCATTCGCCCAAAGGTTCTGGCTGTATGGTACCATATTGGTAATGGATGCCTAGAACTATAGCAAGACAAAATTCATGGAATTAAAGGATCTTGAAGATATTTTGCATGACATATGAAGTCATCAAACATACCATTAAATATAGTATTTTGTGTTTATTTGGTAATCATTCTATTTGATTCTGTAGTACTTCCAGTTTGTTGACTTCTTATAGTTTTCTTATTGAAATAGTTTTTTAAAATAAACCTGTATCTTTTCCTTTGTCATTGACATCAGTAACTGAGATGAATGTATATGGTTTGGAAAAAGATGCAATAGGAAAATTCTTAATTGCGATGGCTGTTTTGGGATTTATTTTCTTCGTCTTGATTTTCCTTTTGGAGACCACCTCATGGAAAGTGAAAACCTTTGTGTTTCACTATATTTTCTTTGGTATCTACAAGAAATTTAATAAGGTAAGTACCTGGCTATGGATCTTAGGGATATCTCTAAGACCAAAAACATGTCTCCACATATGCCAAATTCCATTATTGGATATGTAAATATAAATCAGTTTATGTTGATTGAAATCCATGTTAATCAAAGATCTTCATTGTAATTTGAACTTTGTGGTTTCTAAACATTCTGGGCTTTGCTAGTCAAAATATGGTTATTTTTTATAGTTTTATTATAATAGAAAGCTTTCCTTTGAACATTTCTTATCAGAGGTCCATTTTCCTCCCAAAGTGCTCATGCACCCTAATTTGGTCCCTAGCTATTTAACAAACTCCCAGGTGGTATTGATTCTGCCAGCCTACAGAGTGCACACTTCATAGTAAGACTCTGTAGCAGTTGCTCTCAAAATCTGGCATTTACCAGACTCTCCTGGAAGTCTTCTTAAAATACAAGTTGCTGGTCTCTGCTCCACGAGTTGCTGATTTTGTGAACCTTAGGTAGGGCCTGAACTTGCATATGTAATACATTTCCAAGTAGTGCTTCTGCAACTCCTTCATGCTTTGAGAACCACTGTCTGAAGTGTTTTTAGAAGAAAGAATATTTTGAGGCTAAAGGAGCCTCTCTGTTATCAAAATAGATGAAATTGCATGACTGTCCCATAAGCTTAGACTTCAGTCCAAAGTCTTACTATGCCAATGTGGTCTTTCTTCACATTTCCCAGTACAGATCTGACTCCATAGGTACTCAAGATACAATGTGCACGAGTAAGGTATGAATGGTAGCACTAATGGAGGCATAAAAGGCAGGGAATGTCCCAGAATTGCCTCCAGAAGTGGGGAAGATGCTAAGCAAAGGCTCAGCTCTGGTGTCATCAATAGAGCCAGCACCTGGTGTCCAGATCTTATGAGTGTCTCCTATTCAGCTGAACCATTAATCTGCAAGATTACATAGGGAATTTCTCAGTGGGTAGGAAAAGCCCAGGAACTGAAGGGTCAGGTCAAGTGAACATGCAAAAAGCTTGTTAGCACAGCAAAGTCCTACACCCAAGGCTGAGGTCATACATTCCAAAGATATGCCTCAGGTACCTACTAGGTACCTGGTATCATACTAGATGTTGGACAGGTCTCAGATTCCTGGGAGAGGCCCAGAAGGAACAAACAGATTCCCAGACTTGGAAGAGAGGGTAAAGGAGACCTCCATAGAGATATAAGAGAAAGGGTTTCAAGACAGGGACCAAATCAGAGTTCAGACAAATACAATCCAAAAAATATGTGCTCTAATAAACAGAAACTCAAAATACTGTAAATGCATCTAGGTGTCACAAAACCAAGCTTTGGGCATTGGGTGACACTTGAGAAAGTGAGTCCAAGGCATAGAGGTCAACTTATGAACAGACAAGGAGCTGGAAAACATTCAAGGAGCTATTATTATGTCTGGAGCCAAGGTTTTGGAAGGCAGGACAGGATGACTGCAACAAATAATACATTATATGTCAAAAAAAAAAAGAAAAAAGAAAAAAGAAAAAAAGTGATGTGGCTGAGCTGGAAAAGGCCTCCAAAGTGCCATGCTAAGGATCTTGAACTTCATTCTAGGGCAGTCGAGTTTTGGGAATGAGGAATTTAATGGCAAAATTATATGGACTTGGGATTTTTTTTGAGGGAAAGTTTGTAATAAGAGTTTCAAATTATATAACGTTGGAATGTGCAGGTTTTCTCTTCTTTTCTCATTTTGCACTTTCCAAGGAATGTGCCAGTTTCATCTAAATCATTAAATGTATCGACAACAATCTGTTCGCAGTGTTCTTCTGTTTTGTTCTTAATATCCGTTAGTAGTTTGTAGTTTTTCTGCGCCCCCAACCTTGTTTTCTTAATTACTCTTGATAGGTGTTTAACCAATTAATCTCTCCGAAGAACCAACTTTTGAATTTTTTACTTCTCTGTTATATGTTTTGTTTTCTATTTTATTGATTTATTTTCTTACCTTTATTTTTCTGTCTTACTGTCTTGTGAGGCCATAATAACTTAGAGAATAATAGCTATAAATAATGCTACAAAACAGAAAAATTACAGATGAATTATATTTATGGACACAGATGCAAAAATCCTTCACAAAAATGTTAGTTTGAATTCATCACCTGGTAAGGTTTATTACAGGAATGCAAGCATAGTGTAACACTTTATTTTTTCTTAATTTTTAACTTCAATTCAATTTAAGTTAACAGTGTAACACTTTAAGTCATCATACTAATAAAACATAATTCACTATATTAATAAGAAAAATCAGAAAAACAATTACAGTCCTGAGAGATTCAGAAAAAAGATTTGATAAAATTATATTTCTTATAAAATTCTTTAGCAAACCAAAACCAGAAAGGAACTTCCTTAATATGGTAAAAAGTAACCACAAGAAGAATCTACATCAAATAATATATATTTTTTTAAGATTTCATTTATTTACCTGACAGAGAGAGAGCACAAGCAGGAGAAGTGGCAGGCAGAGGGAGAGGGAGAAGCAGACTCTGCACTGAGCAGGGAACCCACTGCAGAGCTTGATCCCAGGACCCTAGGATCATGACCCAAGTTGAACAATGTTAGATTAGTTTCAAGTGTCAACATAGTAAGTTCACAAGTTTATATGTTATGCTATGCTTACCACAAGTATAGCTACCATCTGTCACCATACAACCCTACTGCAACACCATTAACTATATTCCCTATGCTATACCTTTTATTCCATTTTTTAAAAAGATTTTATTTATTTATTTATTTATTTGACAAAGAGAGATCACAAGTAGGCAGAGAGGCAGGCAGAGAGAGAAGGAAGCGGGCTCCCTGCCAAGCAGAGAGCCCGATGCGGGACTCAATCCCAGGACCCTGAGATCATGACCTGAGCCAAAGGCAGCGGCTGAACCCACTGACCCACCCAGGTGCCCTCTTTTATTCCATTTTTAAATTCAATTTTTATCCAATCTATTATAGGTATTAATGCAATAGGGCAAGAAAAAAAATGATGAGCATAAAATTGTAAAAATTTAAAAATTCATTATTTACAAATGACACCATTGTGTACATAGTTAAAGGAATGAAATGTTAAAATTAATATGCTAAATACAAAGTCTGTATAGAAAAATCAGTTATATATCCATATATAAGCCACAAACAAGTGACATGTCAAATGTTGTTATTCAAATAACATAAAAAGAAAAAGTATCTAGGAATAAGTCTAACAGAATTTATACAAGACCTTTACATGGAGAAGTACAAAACAGTATTGAAAGATTGAAGAAGACCTATAAATGAAAGAATACCATGTACTTGCTTTGGAAAACCCAATATTGGGAAAATGATAGTTTTTTCCCAAATTGATCTAAAGATTCAAAACAATTCCAATCAAAATGCTAGTGGGTATTTTTGTGTGTACATGTTTGTGTGTGGAAAATGATCAGCTGATTCTAAAGTTTGCATGGAAATGCAAAATGCCAAGGATAGCCAAGGAAGTGTTGAAGGAGAACAAAAGTGGTGCACTAACACTACCATATATAAGTATTTTTTTTATAAACTATAGTAACTAAAACAAATAAAACAATGTATTAGAAAAATAATTTTCCTTAAGGCGTGGTTTTTTGTAGTAGCTTGGAATTTTTCTTTTTTAAAAATGCAAGTTCTTGGGGCACCTGGGTGGCTCAATGGGTTAAAGCCTCTGCCTTCGGCTCAGGTCATGATCTCAGGGTCCTGGGATCGAGCCCCACATTGGGCTCTCTGCTCAGCAGGGAGCCTGCTTCCCCCACTCTCTCTGCCTGCCACTCTGCCTACTTGTAATCTCTGTCTGTCAAATTAAAAAAAAAAGGAAATGCAAGTTCTTGGACCCCACCCCAGACCTACGAAAATCAGAAGCTTTTGGTTTTATTTTATGTTTTATAAGCCATCCAGCTGATTCTGACACATGCTAAAATTCAAGAACAAATGGAATAGAATGTCTAGAAATATATGTACAAATATGTGGTCACCTGATATATGACAACATTGACACATAATGCAGTGGAGAAAGGATATTCTTTTCAATTAATGGTGCTGATCCAGTTGGTTATCCACATTGAGAATAAGGAAGTTGACTCCTGTCTTACTCTGTACAAATCATTTGTAACTTAACAACTTTTCTGTAGATCTAAATGTGAAAGGTAAAATAATAAACTTTTAGAACAAAAACATAACAAATACCTTCATGATAGTGAGGGCATCATTATCAAAAGACATCAAGTGAATGAAAAGGCAAGTCACCAACTGGAAAAAGATTTTTGAATTGTTAATTAGTAAGAAAAAGACAGAAAGCCCAACTTAAAAGTGGGCAAAAGACTTGAGACACTGACTTTACAGAAAAGAATATCCAAATATGCAATAAATATATGTAAAAATTCACAACATTAGTAGTCATCAGTAAATGCTAATTAAAGCCACTAAAGGACACCACAGCATACTCATAAAAATAGTAAGTGCTGAGGCTGCAGAATGACTAGAAATCTCAAACACTGGTGTTGGGAATATAAACTGATCACTCTTTAGAAAACTGTCTGGCATTACCTTCTAAAGTATTGTCTTCATATGTTTATGAAAATGAGCACATACTCAGACCCAGAAGCTCCCCTTCTAGGTATAAATCCAACATAAATGCAGGCTCATGTTCACCAAAAGACATTTACAAGAATGTTCACACAGCATTATTCATATAGACCCCCTTTAAAAAAGAGAAAGAAGCAGAGCACATGTTTGTCAGTCATATAATGGGCATTAGGGGAAAGAAGGGAAAACTGAAGTGGGGGAGAAATCAGAGAGGGGTATGAACCATGACTGATTATGGATTCTGGGAAACAATCTGAGGGTTTCAGAGGGGAGACAGGTTGGGGGGGGAATGGGTTAGCCTCATGATGGTTATTAAGGAGGGCATGTGTTGTAATGAGCCCTGGGTGTTATACACAAAAATGAATCCAGGGATGCTACATCAAAAACTAATGACGTACTGTATGATGAATAACATAACAAAAGAAATGTCTGTTCTCACAATAGAATATAGCAATAAGAAGAAGCAGGCTATAAACTTATATGGAACAGCATGGAATAATAACACAACTATCATATTGCCCCAAAGAAGCCAGACACAGAAAAGTTACATAAAGTAGAATTCTGTTAAGAGAAAGAGACTGTCAGACCAAGAAACAGACTCTTAACTATAGAGAACAAACTCACAGTCACCAGAGGGGAGGTTGGTGGGTGGAATGGGTGAAATAGGTGAAGGGGATTAAGAGTACACATCACAATGAACTTGAGTCGTATGTAGAATTGTCGAATCACTATATTATACACCAAAAACCAATTTAAAGCTCTGTGTTTACTGGAATTAAACTTAATTTAAAAATTAAAAAATAAAGTAGAATTTCATTCATATAAATTTCAAAAACATACAAAACTAATATATAATATTTAGAGTTACAAGTCAGGATTCCAGTTACTGTTGAGATAATGCTCTGTTTTCTTTATCAGGGGTGGTTACATAAATATGTTCACCTTGTGAAAAATCATTAAGATGTAGGTTATGATTTATGCACTTGTCTGGATATGTCGTGCTTTAAAAGTTTAGACTAAAAGTGGCATTAAAATTATTCAGCATATTTTGCACTAAACTACAATAAAATCTGTAGTTCCTAGAACTGAACCAATGTTAATTTCTTTATTTTGATCAGTGTACCGTGACTGTGTAAGGTGTTAACATTAGAAGGCTAAAATGCATACTGGAATTATCCTGTGTTTATAATTGTCTATAAATCAAAATTTTTTCAAAACAGGAAGTTAAAAATTAAAATAGGGTAATGGACATATCTTAGATTATTCTTTCATACTCTTTCTACCATGTGGAATGCCCTGCCCTTTTTTCTCCCTTCCCATTATAAGTCTCCTAATTAACTCCTATTTACTTTTTAAAATTCAGTTTATTTACCTTGTGAAATGGTCCTTGGATTCCACTCTTCCTCTCAGAAAAGAAAGAGTTAATCTTCCCTATTCCTAGTTGTATTGATATCTTATAAAATAAATGTAATTAGCAAATAGTATTTGGTTATAATTTATAGTGTGTTGTGGTTCCAGTTTTTTCCCAATATTTTATTTATTTATTTGAGAGAGAGAGAGAGAGAGCATGAGAGGAGAGAGGTCAGCAGGAGAAGCAGACTCCCCACTGAGCAGAAAGCCCAATGTGGGACTCGATCCTGGACTCCAGGATCACAACCTGAGCCAAAGGCAGTCACTTAACCAACTGAGCCACCCAGGAGCCCATGGATCCAGTTTTTGATGAAATGTCCGTTTTGATAGGAACAAACTACTTGCTCTCTGGGTAGGAATATAATTTTTAAACTTCGGAAATAGGGGATAGGTATATCCCCTATTGTATATGTCATATACACGACAGTGTGACAGGTATGTAGGAAGTTTTTGGGGAATGATTTGAAATTTCTTTTCTGACATGTTTGAGATTAATCCCCAGTTAAGCCTTCCTGAAGTCAATCAGTTATCTAGACTAGATGTCTAAGAGGTCTCCATCTCTGTGATGCTGTTTTTGAAAATACAGGAAATAGTGTCCACAGAATTATCTGGGGAATCTGAAGATGATGATGTGCAAGCTGAGAGAAACAGAATCCTGGAGCAACCTCAGGAATCCCTGAATTTCACAGTACTTATTAAGGAACTCACAAAGGTAATATTGTTCAATGGCCAATTTATGATTTCATTCCTATTAAAGATCATGTCATGAGCGTCAAGGGCTCACTGTGGTCTTCTGAATCTGTGTATTAGTCCAACAGAGTAGGAGAGTTTTTGTGAAGTTGTATGAGGTCCATAGTGGTCCATAAGGGTCTGATGTATTTTTTTTTAATTTAACCTATACATATCTTTTGCTATATTGTGTTTTCTGTATTTTTAAAGATATATTTTACATGTCCAGCTGTTTTGGCTGTCAGAAATATCTCCCTTGGAATCCAAAAGAAGGAATGCTTTGGATTGCTTGGATTAAATGGAGCTGGAAAAACTACTACCTTCAAAATATTGACTGGAGAAGAGACTGCTACCTCTGGGGATGTGTTTATTGAGAACTTAAGTATCACCAAAAATCTTCTAGAGGTAAGACATGATTACTATCTGAGATGTGAGTAGCATGATTACTTGGGGGAGAGATAAGAGGAAAGTAGTGGAAAGTGATAGGTAGGAATCATGGCAGGTATTGATATTGATACTGTTGACTCAGCCAGCGGATTTCAGAGGGAGAAATACATTTTTGAGGGAAGTGATAGGATAATAAGAGCAGCCTTACTCTGAGAATCTAAGACAAGAGTGTCTTTACTGTTCTTTGAAACTACTAGAGAATGAGATGGTGAAATAGGAGGCTCCTAACTTTCCCTCATTCCATGGATACACTGAATAAATAGTTACACAGAGATCATTTCCTTCTGCGAGAAATCCAGAAATGAATTGGTAGATTCTTACACATCATACAATTGAGGAAATACTCACATAAAAAAGGGTAGGATAAGCTGAAACACATTCTCTCTGTAAACCCCACCTACAACACAGTGTCTTACATTCAGGAGGGAATCCCCAATTCCCAGCTTCTGCCTGAGGATTGAAAAGTTTAAACCATACATGTAGCTCCTCAGGTTTTATGGCTTCCACCCAAGGGACTGGTCCCCAAATCTAGCTCTGGGTCTGACAGGATGGCTCAGTACAAAGCAAGTAGGCCAACATACCCAGCTCCGTTTCTTGCCAGGAGGGGCTAGACTACATATCTAACATCCCAACAAAAGTTGAACTTCAAATTAATCTGCATCTGGGAACTAATGGGGCAAGCAATTAGTATTCTTCCAGGAACCTGAATGAACTTGTGGGCACTTCCTCTGCTTGATGGGATTTGATACACTCTAATCTCCCAGGGTCACTAACATAAGCAGTGGTTTTGACAAGCACAAAGTTTTAAGAGGTTTGGAGAACCCCTGGCCAGATGATTTCTTCTATGTAAGGCCAACTTATCTAGGCAGGGAGAGTTGGCTTTTTTATTTAATTAATTTATTTAATGCAATATAGAGAGGAAAAAGGAAGAGACAGTGAAATATATTGTAAACAAAAGAGCAAGGTAAATATCCAGAAAAGACCATAATGAGATAAGTGATTTATCTGCTGGAAAGTTCAAAGCAATGATTTTAAGTATGCTAACTAAGTTCAGGATATCAAAGCATGATCTAAATGAGAATTTCAATAAAGAGAAGCATAAAAGTATCAAAAATCATATATCTGAAGAATCTAACAACTGAACTGAAAAAATTCAATAGAGAAATTCAGCAGTGGACTACATCAAGCAGAAGAAAGGGTAAGATTACAAAGACAAGTCAGTGGAAATCCTCTGATAAAGAGAAAGGAAAAGAAATGAAAAAAGTGAAGATAGCATAAGAAACATAAGGGACACTATCAGGAGGACCAATATATGCATTACAGAAGCTTAAGAAGGAAGAAAGAGAAAGGAGCAGAAAACTTATTCAAAATAAGAGATAAAAACTGCAAAACTGGGGAAGGACATAGGCATCAGATCTAGAAGACCAAAGCATTAAAAGAAAAATGTACATCCAAAGAAACCCACACTGAGACACATAATCAAATTATGAAAAGTTAAATACAAAGAATTTTGCAAATGGCAAGAGGAAAGTGACTTGTTACAAATTATGAAAAGTTAAATACAAAGAATTTTGCAAATGGCAAGAGGAAAGTGACTTGTTACATACAAGAGAACCCCCATAAATGTTCATAAAATTGTTCAGCAGAAACAGGCTAGAAGTGAGTGGGGTGATATAGTAAAAAAAATAAAAATAAAAATAAACAAAACAAAGTGCTGAAAGACAAAAATAGCCAACAAAGAGTACTATACCCAGCAAATGTGTACTTCAGTATAGGGGAGATGAAGACTTTCTCAGACAAATGAAAGCTGAGGGAGTTTAACACCACTAGAACACTCTTCCAGAAAACAACAACAACAAAACAAAAATAAGACAAAACAAAAAAACTAAACAGGGTTCTTCAAGTTAAAAGAAAAGATAGAAAACAATATGAGAGCCTAACAAAATATGAAGCTCGTTGATAAAGATCAAAACCAGAAATGTTTTACTATATGGGTGGTGGGTAAATTGCTTTTAATTATACTGTAAAAGTTAAAAAAATATTTAGGGGCACCTGGCAGCTTAGTTGTTAGGAATCTATCTGCCTTTGGCTCAGGTTGTGATCCCACGATCCTAGGATGGCTTGCTGTGTCTTTCTCTGTCAAATAAATAAAATCTTAGAAAAATAGAAAAGAAAAAAATTATTTAAACAGCTATAACTAAGTTATGTTAATGGATGTATAATACAATACAGGTAGATATAAATTATGACATTAATAGCATATAATGTAGAGGAAAAAGAGAAAAGCAGAGAATTTAAGTTGTTAAAAAGAGCTTAAAAGAGACTGTGATAAAACATTTTGTGTAAGCCCCTTGGTAACCACAAAGAAAATATCTAAGAAGTTACATTAAAGAAAAGGAAAAGGAATTAACACCTATCAAAAAGCAACAGTCAGTCAATCAAAAAGCAACAACAATGACACACAGAGGAATACAGCGAGAGAGAAAAAGAGGGACAGAAGAATTATAAGACAAACAAAAAACAGTTAACAAAATGGCAATGACAAATCTTTCTCTATCAGCAAGTCTCAACAGACTAAACACCACCACCCCCCACCAGAAAAAAACAGGCTGAATGGATAAGATTCAACTGTTATCTTATTAATTCTTTCTAAGAATCAGCTTCTAGTTTCACTTATGGTTCTGCTATTTTTCTGATTTCTATTTCATCGATTTCTGCTCTAATCTTTATTATTTCTCTTCTCCTGCTTGGCTTAGGCTTTATTTGCTTTTCTTTCTCCAGGTCCTTTAGGTGTAAGTTTACCTCATGCATTTGGGATTTTTCTAGTTTTTTGAGAGATGCTTGGATGGGTATGTATTTCCCTCTTAGGACTGCCTCATTCATATGTGGAACATAAGGAATAGTGCAGAGGACAATGGGGGAAGGGAGGGAAAACTGAATGGGAAAAAATAAGAGAGGGAGACAAACAGTGTGAGACACTTGACTCCAGGAAACAAACTGAGGGTTGTAGAAAGGGAGGTGGGTGGGGTAATGGGGTAACTGGGTCATAGGAATTAAAGAGGGCATGTGATAGAATGAGCACTGGGTGTTATATTCAACTAATGAATCAATGAACATTATATCAAAAACTAACTATACCTTGGCTAATTGAACTTAAATTTTAAAAAAAAGGAAAAAAGAAAATGAAAAAAAAATCCAACTATGATGTGTCTACAAAAAACTCTTTGAGATTCAAGGATACACGTTGACTGAAAGTGAAGTTAAGGAAACATATTTCATACAATTGGTAAGCAAAAGAAAGCAGGAATGACTAGACTTATGTCAGACAAAGTAAACTAATTAAAACTCTCAGGAGACACTAATGATAAAAAGTGTCATTTCAATAGGAGGATATAATAATTGTAAATATATATGCACCCAACATCAGAACACCTAACTATATGAATATCAACAGATCTGAAAAAAGAAACTGATAAAATAACAGGAAACCTCAATAATGGATAGAACACCCAGACAGAAAATCAGTTAAGAGTGAATTTAACCAGCATTATAAATCAAAATGGACCTGACAAACGGAACTTTAAACCTAACAGCAAAAGAATATACATTCTTTTCAAGCACATGAGTAGTATGTTAGATGACATGTCTGGATGACATGTTAGGTCACAAAACAAGTCTTAACAATTTAAAAAAGATACTGATGTGGAAAACTTTATGTCAGTTCCCCTCCAAAATAGAGTTATTATATGGTCTGGAAATTCTCCTTCTGGCTATATAAAATCCAAACAGACCAATAATGACTATGGAAATTGTAGTAATAATCAAACCTCCTCTAAGAAAGAAAAGCCCAAGACCAGATGATTTCAGTGGTGAATTCTACCAAACGTTTAAAGAATTAATGCCACTTCTTCCCAAAATCTTCCAAAAAATTGAAGGTAACACTTTCACACTCAGTTTACGAAGTCAGAATTATTCTCACACCAAAGCCCATATAAGGACACTACAATAAAAGGAAACCATAGGCCAGTATGAAGGTGAATATAGATGCAAGTGTTCTCAACAAAATACTAGTAAACTGAATTCAGTAGTGCAATTCAAGCATCATGCACTATATCAAGTGGTATTCATCCTTAAGATGTAAGGATAATTCAGCAAATAGAATCAATAAGTGTGATGTACTACATTAATAGAATAAAAGGTTAAAATCACATGATCATTTCAAAACGTTCTGAGAGAGCATCTCATGATGAATGCAAAGTAATATTTCATTGTTGTTTTGATTTGCCTATTTTCTTGCTTGTTGGCCATTTGTTTATATTCTTTGAAGAAATGTCTATTCAACTCCTTAACCCATTTTTGAATCAGTCTGTTCTTTTGTTGTTGACTTTTAGGTCTTCTCTATAAATCCCAAGTATTAATCTCTTATGGGATATAAAATTTAGTTTCTTCAGGGCACCTGGGTGACTCAGTGGGTTAAGCCTCTGCCTTCGGTTCAGGTCATGATCTCAGAGTCCTGGGATAGAAACCCGCATCAGGCTCTCTGCTCAGTGGGGAGCCTGCTTCCCTCTCTCTCTCTGCCTACTTGTGATCTCTCTCTGTGTGTCAAATAAATAAATAAAATCTTTTTAAAAAATTTAGTTTCTTCCTCCCATTCTGTGGGTTGCATTTTTACTTTGTTGATAGTGTTTTTTTGATGCACAACATTTTTAAATTTTCATGAAGTCCAACCTTTTCGTTGCCTTTGGTCCAAATCCGATGTTGTGAAGCATTGGGCCTTGCCCCCCGCCCCCCCTTAGTCTGTTTAGCTACAGGTTTGTCAATTTTTTTATCTTTTCAAAGAACCAACTTTTGGTTTCACTGATGTTCTTTATTTTTCTCTTTTCTGTTTCATTTATTTCTGCTCTGCTCTATTACTTCCTGCTTTCTGCTAGCTTTATGTTTAGTTTCTTCTTTTTATGTTTCCTTGAGTTGTAAAGTTAGACTGTGGATTTGAGATGTTATTTTTTAGTGTAACTGTTTAAAGCTACACTTTGGCTCTTAAACAGTGCTTTCACTGAGCCATATAGGTTTTGGTACATTCTGCTTTCATTTTCATTCATCGCTACATTTTTCTAATATTCTTTGTGATTTCTTGTTTGATCCCTTGATTAAAAGGGTGTTCAATTTCTACAAATTTATGAATTTTCTAGTTTTATTTTGTAATTCATTTTTAACTTCTTCATACTGTAGTTAAGAAGTATTTGGTATGACCTGGGAATAAACCTAACCAAAGAGGTAAAGGATCTGTACTTGAGGAACTAAAGAACACTCATGAGAGAAATTGAAGAAGACACAAAAAGATGGAAGACCATTCCATGCTCTTGGATCAGAAGAATAAACATTGTTAAAACGTCTATACTGCTTAGAGCAATCTATACTTTTAAAGCCATTCTGATCAAAATTCCACTGTTATTTTTCAAAGAGCTGGAGTAAATAATCCTAAAATTTGTATGGAATCAGAAGAGACCCTGAATCACTAAGGAAATGTTGAAAAAGAAAAACAAAACTGGGGGCATCACGTTACCCGATTTCAAGCTTTACTACAAAGCTGTGATCACCAAGACAGCATGGTACTGGCCTTAAAACAGATACATAGACCAGTGGTACAGTGGTCTGTGGGAAAAAGACAGTCGCTTCAATAAATGGTGCTGGGAAAACTGGACAGCTATATGTAGAAGAATGAAACTCGACCATTCTCTTACACCGTACACAAAGATAAACTTGAAATGGATAAAAGACCTCAACATGAGATAGGAATCCATCAGAATTCTAGAGGAGAACATAGGCAGTAACCTCTTCGATATCAGCCACAGCAACTTCTTTCAAGATATGTCTCCAAAGGCAAAGGAAACAAAAGCAAAAATGAACTTTTGGGATTTCATCAAGATCAAAAGCTTTTGCACAGCAAAGGAAACAGTTAACAAAACCAAAAGACAACTGAGAGAATGGGAGAAGATATTTGCAAATGACATATCAGATAAAGGACTAGTGTCCAAAATCTATAAAAACTTAGCAAACTCAACACCCAAAGAACAAATAATCCAATCAAGAAATGGGCAGAGGACATGAACAGACATTTCTGCAAAGAAGACATCCAGATGGCCAACAGACACATGAAAAAGTGCTCCATATCATTTGGCATCAGGGAAATACAAATCAAAACTACAATGAGATATCACCTCATGCCAGTCAGAATGGCTAAAATTAACAAGTCAGGAAATGACAGATGCTGGCGAGGATGTGGAGAAAGGGGAACCCTCCTACACTGTTGGTGGGAATGCAAGCTGGTGAAACCACTCTGGAAAACAGCATGGAGGCTCCTTAAAAAGTTGAAAATAGAACTGCCCTATGACCCAGCAATAGCACTACTGGGTATTTACCCTACAGATACAAATGTAGTGATCCTAAGGGGCCCGTGCACCCGAATGTTTATAGCAGCAATATCTACAATAGCCAAACTATGGAAAGAACCTAGATGTCCATCAACAGATGAAGGGATAAAGAAGATGTGGTATATATAATACAGTGGAATACTATGCAGCCATCAAAAGAAATGAAATCTTGCCATTTGCAACAATGTGGATGGAACTAGAGGGTATCATGCTTAGTGAAATAAGTCAGTCAGAGAAAGACAACTATCATATGATCTCCCTGATATGAGGAAGTGGAGATGCAACGTGGGGGGCTTGGGGGGTAGGAAAAGAATAAATGAAACAAGATGGGATCGGGAGGGAAACAAACCATAAGAGACTCTTAATCTCACAAAACAAATTGAGGGTTGCTGGGGGGAGGGGGATCGGGAGAGGGGGATGGGGTTATGGACATTGGGGAGGGTATGTGCTATGGTGAGTGCTGTGAAGTGTGTAAACCTGGCGATTCACAGACCTGTACCCCTGGGGATAAAAATACATTATATGTTTATTAAAAAATAAAAAAGAGATTAAAAAAAAAAGCTTCTGCACAGCAATGGAAACAGTCAACAAAAGAAACAAAGAGGCAACCCACGGAATGGGAGAAGATAATTGCAAATGACAGTACAGACAAAAGGTTCATATCCAGGATCTGTAAGGAACTCCTCAAACTCAACACACACAAAACAGATAATCATATCAAAAAATGGGCAGAAGATATGAACAGACACTTCTCCAGTGAAATACAAATGGCTATCAGACACATGAAAAAATGTTCATCATCACTAGCCCTCAGGGAGATTCAAATTAAAACCACATTGAGATATCACCTTACACTAGTTAGAATGGCCAAAATTAGCAAGACAGGAAACAACATGTGTTGGAGGGGATGTGGAGAAAGGGGAACCCTCTTCCACTGTTGGTGGGAGTGCAAGTTGGTGCAGCCTCATTGGAGAACAGTGTGGAGATTCCTCATGAAATTAAAAATAGAGCTTCCCTATGACCCTGCAATTGCACTACTGGGTATTTACCCCAAAGATACAGATGTCGTGAAAAGAAGAGCCATCTGTACCCCAATGTTTATAGCAGCAATGGCCACGGTCGCCAAACTGTGGAAAGAACAAGATGCCCTTCAACAGACGAATGGATAAGGAAGATGTGGTCCATATACACTATGGAGTATTATGCCTCCATCAGAAAGGAAGAATACCCAACTTTTGTTGCAACATGGACAGGACTGGAAGAGATTATGCTGAGTGAAATAAGTCAAGCAGAGAGAGTCAATTATCATATGGTTTCACTTATTTGTGGAGCATAACAAATAGCATGGAGGATATGGGGAGTTAGAGAGGAGAAGGGAGTTGGGGTAAATTGGAAGGGGAGGCGAATCATGAGAGACTATGGACTCTGAAAAACAGTCTGAGGGTTTTGAAGTGGCGGGAGTTGGGAGGTTAGGGTACCAGGTGGTGGGTATTATAGAGGACACAGATTGCATGGAGCACTGGGTGTGGTGCAAAAATAATGAATACTGTTATGCTGAAAATAAATAAAAAATAAATTTAAAAAAAATCCTTGAGGAGAACACAGGCAGCAAACTCTTCAACCTCGGTCGCAGCAACATCTTCCTAGGAACATAGCCAAACGCAAGCGAAGCAAGGACAAAAATGAACTGTTGGGATTTTATCAAGATCCCTTTTGCACAGCAAAGGAAACAGTTAACAAAACCAAAAGACAACTGACAGAATGGGAGAAGATATTTGCAAAAGAAAGTAGTTTTAAAGTATTTGTATAACAGATCTATCATCAGGTCTTACTCAGGGACAGTGTCTATTGACTTATTTTCTTCCTTTGAATGGGCTCTACTTTCCTGTTTGTGAAAGAAGCAGCAATAAGCAATTAGAACACAGAGGCCCAATATTTGGAGGACAGGATCCCTTTAGGCCATCTGGCTCCCCCAGCTCTTTGCAAGCTGCTCCAGGAACATATGCACAGATGCTACTGTAGTGCTAGGAATAAAGGATGGTAAGTGCTAGTGTGCCGAAAGCTGGAATTGATTAAAATTAACCCCAATTTATGGTCTAAATCTTCTCTTGGAATTCCAAAGCTTTCAATATACTCCAGAGTTCCAAAATAGTTCTATCAGTCAGATTCTGCCAGTGTAATATAGTCTAGATGGGGAGATAAATTAGAGCTTCCTACTCTGCCATCTTTCCAGAATCTGCTGAATCTGTTTGTTTTAAAATGTTATGAGCTAACTTCTAAATTATATTTTTTACATTTAAAAAAAATTTTATATGTTCAGTTAATCAACATACAGTTTTTGATATAGTGTTCATCAATTCATGAGTTGTGTATAATGCCCAGTGCTCATCACAACACATGTCCTCCTCAGTACCTGTCACCCAGTTACTCCAACCTTCCAGCCCCTCCCTTCTGTAACCCTCAGTTTGTTTCCTAGAGTTAAGAGTCTCTCATGGTTTGTCTCTCTTTCTGATTTATTCCCATTTAGTTTTCCCCCTCTTCCCCTATGGTGCTTGGCACTATTTATTATGCTCCACATATGAATGAAACCATATGATAATAGTATTTCTCTGCTTGATTTATTTCACTTTGCATACTACCATCAACTTCCATCTATGTCAGTGCAAATGGTAGGTGTTCATCCTTTCTGATGGCTTAGAAATATTCCATTGTATTTATGAACCACATCTTCTTTATCCATTCATCCACTGAAGGACATCTCAGCATCTTCCACAGTTTGGCTATTGTGGATATTGCTGCTATGAACATAGGGGTGCATATACCCCTTTTCACTTCATCTGCATCTTTGGGGTAAATATCTAGTAGTGCATTGCTGGGTCATAGGGTAGCTTTATTTTTAACACCTTGTGGAAATAATGTTTTCCAGAGTGGCTGTACCAGCTTGCATTCCTACCAACAGTGTAAGAGGGTTCTCCTGTCTCCAAATCCTTGCCAGCACTTGTTGCTTCCTGTTTTGTTAATTTTTGCCATTCTATCTATGATAAGGTGGTATATCATTGTAAGCTTTATCCTTAAGGTCAGGAACACAACAGGGATGCCCACTCTCACCATTATTGTTCAACATAGTACTAGCAGTCCTAGCCTGATCAATCAAACAACAAAAAGAAATAAAAGGCATTCAAATTGGCAAAGAGGAAGTCAAAATCTCTCTCTTCACAGATGATGTGATACTTTATGTGGAAAACCAAAAAGACTCCACCCCCAAGTTTCTAGAACTCATACAGCAATTCAGCAACATGGCAGGATACAAAATCAATGCACAGAAATCAGTTGAATTTCTATACACTAAAAATGTAATTTAAGAAAGATGAATTAAGGAATCAGTTCCATTTACAATAGCACCAAAACCCATAAGATACCTAGAAATAAACCTAACCAAAGAGGTAAAGGATCTATACTCTAGGAACTACAGAACACTAATGAAGGAAATGGAGGAAGACACAAAGTGATTCCATGCTCACGGATTGGAAGAATAAACATTGTGAAAATGTCTATGCTACCCAGAGCAATCTATGCTTTCAGGGCAATTCTTACGAAAATACCATTGGCATTTTTCACAGAGCTGAAACAAATAATTGTAAAATTTGTATGGATCCAGAGAAGTTCCCTGAATCACCAGGGGAATATTGAAAAAGAAAACCGAAGCTGGGGTCATCACATTGCCTGACTTCAAGTTATATTACAAAGCTGTAAGCATCAAGACAATATGGTTCTAGCATGAAAACAGACCTATAGGCCAATGGAACAGAATAGAAAGCCCAGAAATGGACCCTCAATTCTATGGTCAACTAATCTTCAACAAACCAGGACAGAACATCCAATGGAAAAAAAGACAGTCTCTTAAATAAGTGGTGCTGGGAAAACTGGACAACCACATGCAGAAGAATGAAACTTGACCATTCTCTTACACCATACACAAAGATAAACTCAAAATGAGTGAAAGACCTCAATGTGAGACAGGAATCCATCCAAATCCCAGATGAGAACATAGGCAGTAACCTCTTTGACATTGGCCACAGTGACAAGACAAGACATGTCCCCAAAGGCAAGGGAACCGGAAGCAAAAATGAACTTTTGGGACTTCATCAAGATAAAAAACTTCTTCACATCAAAGGAAACAGTAAAACAAAACTAAGAGACAATGGATGGAATGGGAGAAGAAATTTGCAAATGACATTTCAGATAAAGGACTGGTATCCAGGATCTATAAAGAACTTACCAAACTCCACACCCAAAAAACAAATAATCCAGTCAAAAAATGGACAGAAGATATGAACAGACCTTTCTCCATGAAAGACATACAAATGGCTAACAGACACATGAAAAAATGTTCAACATCACCAGCCATCAGGGAAATTCAAATGAATTATTTATTTAATTAATAAGCTTTCACTGTTTAAAGTGGCCTTCTTACTGCATCAAAATATTTTTTGTTCAAAATATTGCAAGATGTATTGAGTTTTAACACCTGAATTGAGTGTAGTCTTAGAAATTTGTTTTAAAACTTGTATAGAGGTTTTTAAAATATTCATTGTTTTTATTACTGATTTTAACTAAAATTTTAGTCAGATATTTTGTCTAAATATTATAAAATTTTTATAATACACTAAGTCTTCCTTTACCATCAACAGATGGCTGAAATAAGAGCTAGGATCTTAGTTCTATTCACCTACATTTTAAACGAAAGTCATAAAGTCATATGGCATATAAAAGAGCTGCAGAAGACACTGTTACTGCCCAACTATCTACTGCCATTATCAGAAAGTAGGATGTCACTGAGCTGAACCTAGATATTATTGTTGAACATCTCCTTCTAGACAGTCTTCAGTTATCCTAGCATCCCTTGAGACTAAACCAATGAAGACTTATAAGAGAAAACAAGGTACCATTATTCAAAAATATCCACTCAGTTATTAACATTGTACATCACACTGGTTGTTTAAATCTCTTGCTTTTTAGGGTCATCAGAATTTCCTCTAGAAAAGGTTGAGCCAATGGTAGACTAACCTCTTTCTAGCTCATTCTGCTTTTCCAGGTGAATATAGGTGTACTGTTTTCCAGGTGAATATAGGTGTACTGTTAATTTAAGATTATTTTCCACTTATTTCATAGATTGATTATAGCATATATATGGAGATAGCATCATTATAGAAAAATCCATAGTCTTGCACACTTGTGTTCCAATATATGACAGTAACCTCCAGTTGGAATGATTCATAATCACTGGAGGAGAAATTCTTTGGAAAAACTCTATGAGTTCTAACCTGTTTAGATGCATGAGCTGGAGAACTACAGGTCTTCTATCTTATCTGTATTTACTATATGCTCAGTAAGATAGTTGAATTGTATCCATCATTATTCTCTTATTTCAGGTAAGGTCAAAAATGGGCTATTGTCCACAGTTTGATGCTTTGCTGGATTACATGACTGCCCGGGAAATTATGGTCATGTATGCCAGGTTGTGGGGGGTTCCTGAGACCCAGATTACACAATATGTGAATAAATTGTTGCAGTCATTGAATCTGGAACTCTATGCTGACAAGTTTATTTACACTTACAGGTGAGATATTACACTTGTGCTCTCATTGCAGCTAATATTGATGAGTCTCCTGTGTTTCTGCTCTTTGGAATGGGTGCCGACTGTTTAACCAGAGTTCCACTGACAGACAGAGGCAACTGTGAAGCAATCTCATGCCCTGCCAGGGTTTAGATGCCTGCAGTAAAGCAGACCTAGACAGTATCGTATCTTCCCTTTGCAGAGATGGAACTCAAAATCATGGTGCTATTAGAATTGTAGCCATTGAATTACAAAAGAACATGTTTTTCTACCTCAATCGTTCTGTGTCTTTCAAGTAAGGAAAATGTAAGGTTCTTTGTATTAGCCTGGCCACTATGTAGTTTATGTATCTAGGAATCCCAAGGACTCTCAAGAATAAGATTATAAATTGCACTGATAACCTGACTAAAATTGATGTTGTAAACAAAAGTGACCTTTCTACGTTTCTAATGAAAATGATTTGATTAATACAGGTGGTTTTGGGTCTGGTGCATTTTTAGTACCACTGCTTGTTCCCTGACTCAGCATTTTGGAAACAGGCGAATTGTTAATGTGTTAAATAGATGTTTGATGTATTAAATTACTGTAACTTAATTTAATCTCTGCTTCTGCTTTCTTGACCATGAAGTGGAGGAAACAAACGTGGACTGAGTAATGCCATTGCCCTAATGGGAAAGCCCTCAGTCATCTTTCTGGATGAGCCATCAACTGGCATGGACCCAATGGCCCGGCGTCTGTTCTGGAACACAATAACAAGGGCACGTGAAAGTGGCAAAGTCATCATCATTACCTCTCA
The DNA here is from genome assembly GCF_011764305.1 of Mustela putorius furo. NCBI lineage: Eukaryota > Metazoa > Chordata > Mammalia > Carnivora > Mustelidae > Mustela > Mustela putorius. The sequence goes on along the minus strand of NW_025422176.1, from coordinate 3,174,331 downwards.
CAGGTATGGTTTATTGGGAGGCTTGATTAAGTGTTGCAAGCGTTTTCATGGCTATGGGAGGGCATTATCTGGGGATTGTAATATTGGACAGTAAATGTGCCTAAGTATGAACTCCTACTGAATCCTAGAGAAAGGAATGATTAAGAATTTTCACTGAGAGGAGAGGGCAGAAAGTTTATGATCTGTTCCATTTGAGAATTTGGTCTTCAACTGCTTTGTACTTGAAAGTGTCTCCACTTTCCATGATGGTGATGGGCAAATGCAACTTCCCATTTTAAAGAGTTATAAAATCCTGGAAAGTTGAACTACAAAATATCTTCCAATGGAGATCTTTTCAGCCTTACATCGTTCTGGTGTCTTGTTTTGCTAGCATGGAAGAATGTGATGCCCTCTGTACCAGGCTGGCCATCATGGTGAAGGGAAAATTCAGGTGCCTGGGTAGCCCTCAGCACCTCAAGAACAAGTTTGGCAGTGTTTACATTCTGAAGGTTAAGTTAAAGATGGATACAGATGAGAATGAATTAGAGGATTTTAAAACCTACATTGCAACAGTTTTCCCAGGTAAATTAGGTTGGTTTGGCTAACTTTGTTAGAGATGTGTTAAATCATATTAGTTGTTTTCACCGTCCTGGGGGCATCTCCAATAATTATTTCTTGTGAGATATTGATACTTATTGATCTTCCATATTGATATCCTTTTTATTTTTAAAAACTATTTTTAGAGAGAGAGGATGCACAAACCAGGATGGAGAGGGATAGATGTAGAGAGAAAATCTTAAGCAGGCACCCATGCTGAGTGTGGAGCCCAATGTGGGGCTTTATCTCACAACCTGAGATCATAACCTGAGCCAAAATTATGAGTTGGATGCCTAACCAACTGAGCCACCCACGTACCATTGGAGATCCTTTTCAATGTTTGTTCTTATAAAGTTCTTGTGCCTGGTTGTGATAAGAAGTTTTCACAGGAAAAAACCCACAAACAAATACAGTTGACCCTTGAACAACATGGGTTTGAATGCATGGATCAATTTATACAAGGATTTTTTTTTAGGTAAGTATAGTACTGTAAATGTATTTTCCTTATAGTTTTCTTAATAACATCTTCTTTTCTCTTACTGTATTGTAATAATCCAGCATATAATACATATGACATATACAACATATGTTAACTGACCATCAGTAAGGCTTCTGGTCAATAGTAGGCTATCGGTAGTTAAGTTTTGGGGGAATCGAAAGATATACACTAATCCCTGTATTGCTCAAATGTCAATAGTATTCACCAACCTTTTGTATATTAACTAGTAGGGCAGTTGTAGATTAGGACTATCTGTATGATTTATATATCTTAAGTCATATGTTTGAGCATAATTCTCAATTACTTGCCCATATAGTCTGTATAAGTCTTCTAGGGATGCTATAATAAAATACCACAGACAAGGTGGCTTAAACAACAGAAATTTATTTTCTCACAGTTCCCTGGATAGAAGTCCAATATCAAGGTTTCAAAAAGTCTGGTTTTCCCTGAGACCCCTCTCTTTGGCTTGCTAATAGCTGCCTTCTTGCTGTGTCTTCCCACAGTCTTATCTCTGTGTGCACATCCTTGATGTCTTTTCCTCCTCTTGTAGGGACACCAGTTATAGTGGACTGAAGCCCTATCCTTAAAGCCACATTTAATTTTAATTACCTCCTTAAAGGCCTTTTGTCCAAACACAATCACATTTGGGATTAGGATATGAATTTGGGGGGATACAATTCAGTCCATAATATCATCCAGGTTTTTGGGCTGCCTGGGTGGCTCAGTGGGTTAAGCCTCTGCCTTTGGCTCAGGTCATGATCTCAGGGTCCTGAAATCGAGCCACACATTGGGCTCCCTGTTCAGTGGGGAGTCTGCTTTCCCATCTCCCTCTGCACCCCCCCACTTTGCACACTGTCTTGCACATGCTCTCCCTCTTTCAAATGAATACATAAAATTTTAAAATAAATTAATAAAGTAAACATTTCAGAAATAACTAAGTACCGGGAACAAAAAGTATAGGAGGTGTAAGGGAAATGGAGACTGGAATGGAGAAAAAGAGGAAAACATCACACAAAAAGATAAACAAGCTTTTGAGAGAAAGTAACAAAGAAAGGAATGTTAATACAACACAACCGTAAAAGTAGTCTACAATGAAAAACGTCACAGAATAGAATAACTACTAAATACTATCAAGAAAATTTCCTAAAATAAAAGAAGACCACTGAAAAGGCATCAGACACCCACCCAAAAAACTGACCTCAAATTTTTAATGCCAATGAATATTCTAATGTAATTATTGCACTTTAATAATAAAGCAAGGGGGGGACCTTTAGATTTGCAGACAAAAAGACAAGTAATATATAAAGGAAATAAAATCAGATTGAGCACAGACTTTACAACAACAAAATTTTATGCTAGGAGAGCATGTAAGATATTTAAGATACTCTGTGAAAGAAAAATGCAAGCAAAGTTTTTTCCTCCAACCAAAATGACTTTGAAGATTAAAAGTCACAGTCATGAACACATAAGAACCAGAGGATATTGTTCCCGTCAGCCCTTTCTGAGGAAAATACAAACTAAAAAGTTACAGATCAACTAAGAAATGATTAGAGAAGCTTTTGCATAAGAACTAATAGACATTGAAAAAATGTAACTATAGAACTAGGGCTAAATGAAGGGTATTCATGGGATAAAATATCACATAATTAATGTATATTTTAGAAATGTATGCATAATACAATTATCAAAAACGGGAAGAAGGCAAAGAATATATGGGAAGTTAAATATTATTGAATATATACTAGGTATTAGCTGTGAATGATAAAATATTGCTTGAAATTGCATGTTTTTGAAGGAACTAAAAGATTACTATAATACAATTATCAAAAATGGGAAAAGGGCAAAGAATATATGGGAAGTTAAATATTATTGAATATATACTAGGTATTAGCTGTGAATGATAAAATATTGCTTGAAATTGCATGTTTTTTTTTTTTTTTTTTCTTATTTAATAAACATATATTTTTATCCCCAGGGGTACAGGTCTGTGAATCACCAGGTTTACACACTTCACAGCACTCACCAAATCACATACCCTCCCCAATGTCCATAATCCCACCCCCTTCTCCCAAACCCCCTCCCCCCAGCAACCCTCAGTTTGTTTTGTGAGATTAAGAGTCACTTATGGTTTGTCTCCCTCCCAATCCCATCTTGTTTCATTTATTCTTCTACCCACTTAAGCCTCCATGTTGCATCACCACTTCCTCATATCAGGGAGATCATATGATAGTTGTCTTTCTCTGCTTGACTTATTTCGCTAAGCATGATACGCTCTAGTTCCATCCATGTTGTTGCAAATGGCAAGATTTCATTTCTTTTGATGGCTGCATAGTATTCCATTGTGTATATATACCATCAAAAGCTTTTGCACAGCAAAGGAAACAGTTAACAAAATCAAAAGACAACTGACAGAATGGGAGAAGATATTTGCAAACGACATATCAGATAAAGGACTAGTGTCCAGAATCTATAAAGAACTTAGCAAACTCAACACCCAAAGAACAAATAATCCAATCAAGAAATGGGCAGAAGACATGAACAGACATTTCTGCAAAGAAGACATCCAGATGGCCAACAGACACATGAAAAAGTGCTCCATATCACTCGGCATCAGGGAAATACAAATCAAAACCACAATGAGATATCACCTCACACCAGTCAGAATGGCTAAAATCAACAAGTCAGGAAATGACAGATGCTGGCGAGGATGCGGAGAAAGGGGGAACCCTCCTACACTGTTGGTGGGAATGCAAGCTGGTGCAGCCACTCTGGAAAACAGCATGGAGGTTCCTCAAAATGTTGAAAATAGAACTGCCCTATGACCCAGCAATTGCACTATTGGGTATTTACCCTAAAGATACAAATGTAGTGATCCAAAGGGGCACATGCACCCGAATGTTTATAGCAGCAATGTCCACAATAGCCAAACTATGGAAAGAACCTAGATGTCCATCAACAGATGAATGGATCAAGAAATTGCATGTTTTTGAAGGAACTAAGAGATTACTAGCACAGAGAATGTTGTTCATAAGTGGAAACAAAAGACAGTATTTCTTTTTTTTTTTTTTTACATTTTTAAAAAGATTTTATTTATTTATTTACTTGACAGAGAGAGACACAGTGAGAGAGGGAACACAAGCAGGGGGAGTAGGAGAGGGAGAAGCAGATTCCCCACTGAGCAAGGAGCATGATGTGGGACTTGATCCCAGGACCCTAGGATCATAACCCAAGCTGAAGGCAGACACCCAACAACTGAGCCACCCAGGTGCCCCCAAAAGACAGTATTTCAAAAAATAGTATAAAGATATTAATATGAAGTTATTCATTAGAACAAAAATATAAACCTTGTATACTGCAAATATAACTTACTGAGAGTATGTTCATTTATGTATGTACATAGATCTGTGCATTTCCATTTCCATGTAAAATAGAACAATGTAGGGGAACTGCTACAGAACATATTGGTACTCTCAGTCAATCAATAAATAAAAAGGCCTGGGGCACCTGGGTGGCTCAGTTGATTAAGCGACTGCCTTCAGCTCAGGTCATGATCCTGGAGTCCGGGGATCAAGTCCCACATCAGGCTCCTAGTTCCATGGGGAGTCTGCTTCTCCCTCTGACCTTCTCCCCTCTCATGCTCTCTCTCACTCTCTCTCTCAAATAAAGTCTTTAAAAAAAAAAAAGTCTTAACTCCAAAAAAAAAGAAAAAAAAAAAAACCTTTTTCAATTTGCCTACCAAGCAAATTCCAACTCTCTGCTGTATATAAAAAAATACTACTAAAGCAAACTGAATAAGAGAGATTAAAAGAAAAGAATGGTCTTCATGATTTTATACAATATATTAAAATTTTAGCAAAATCTTACTATCTGGTGTCCATGAATGCTTGCCTTTTATAAGCAAATACTTTCATCCTGTTTCTTCCTGCAGGTACCTATCTCTCCCCACATACTTTGTTAGTTGTTTGTCCAGTGTTTGCCTAATCACAGAACTGATAAGTTAAAAAAAGACACTACTTTGCAGTTTGTCCAAACTTTCCTTGTTTGAAGTGTGGGAGTGACACCCTTTCCCACTTTTCACACCTCTGAGGTGAAACCAAAGTTGGTACAACCAATTATAAAAAGAGCAATGCCCCCAAATTCCAGCTTTAGGTATATCTTAGATACTTGCTTCTACCCCTCCTGTGAGAAAAGTAAAATTTAAAATTTAAATCAGTGATATTCACAATATTCAGACTCTAGAAGCCCCCCCAATATGTCTATCAGCATGGAAAATGAATGAATGAAAATAAATTATGAAGTATCATATACCAAATTACTGTACAGAAAGGAAAAATGAGTGCATCATAACTATATGAATACAGCATGAATGAAACTTACAAATATTGAGTGATGTCATCAAGATGACAATTCTTGACCCCAATCCCAGTTACAAGAAGAACAACTGGGAATTATCCATAGTTGAGACACCACTGTGAAAATCCCAAAACCTGGGAATGAGGCTAAAGCAGCCTCCTGGACAGCAGAGACTGAGAAGGACCACATTAGAAGGGTTAAGAGGAGCAGCTACATACTGACCTCATCACCCTTTTCCCCAGGCCGGCACATTGAGAATGCCCTCCCAGGCCTATCATTTCTCTAGTGGGAAAAAGAGAGCCAGAGGTGAACATCAGGTTCTCCAGTTTTCCTGGACACTTTCTGGGAGGCTCACTTGGGTCTCACCGTACAGAGATCACTGAGGAGATTTACCACTGAGCATCACACTGGAACAGAGAAGGTGGGTGTTACTTAAAGCAACCAGCACTCAGATCATGGCAGACCACACTGTTAATTGTACTGGCATTGGAGCAGAGTTCCCAGTCAGTGGCTCTGCTCATCTGCAGAGCTGAGCTGGTGCTGTGTCTGGCCTGGGAGCTGGAGGGTACTTCTGCCTGATTTGGGTCTCCAGTCAACAAGGTGTGCCAGGTGTGGAGCCCATTCTACAGCCTTGCTGCCCAGAGAAGCAAATGCAAATTACCGACCAACTGCTGAGTATAGCCTCCAGTCCTGCCCAATGGTGAAGTCTGGCCAGAGAACCCAGGAAGCCAATGAGGCCACCCTGCAGCTGTATTTTCATCATTATCTTGTCAGAGATTCCAGCTGATAGATCTGCCCAGTTGTGGAGCTGAGCCATTGGCCCTATCTGACCAGTGACCTCAGTGGGCAGCCTGCTTTATATGGGACCCCAGCCAACAAGCTGTGCCAGCTATGAAGCTTTTTCTATAGCCCTACCTGGAGAGAGAAACAAATTTGCAGCCACACTCAACTGCTGAGTATAGCCTATGACTGACCTGATCAGGAAGCTTGGACTGGGAATCAAACCAACAGTCCTGTCCTACTGTTAAGTATAGTCTCTGGTCCCACATAACCAGGGAGCATGCACAGTGATCTTGGACAGCCTTGAAATCTGGCCTGTGGTACTGCTCACCAGCGGATCCTAGATTGTGACCTTGCCCAATTGCTGAACAAAGCCTATGGAGCCCAGCCATGACCCCACATAGTCATGGAACATACCTGGTGGCCCTGTCTGAAGACAGAAACCAGACAGTGACTCTGCCCAACTGTGGAACACAGTCTCTAGCTCCATGTAACCATCAGATATAGCTGGAGACCCCCCCAAAAGTAGTCCAGCCTGTGACCTTACCCAACAAACACAGCTAGCAGCTTACTAGATTGTAAGGGCCAGCCAGCCATCCTGCCCCCCATTTGAGACACAGTCATAGCCCCTGCATAATTTTAGAGTGCAACCTAGGCCTTATCTGACTCTTAGGCCTTTCTTGTGGCTCCACTGGAACACAGAGACCAGACGGTAACACCATTCCATTGGGGAGCACAGCCCAAGGTCTCCCCCAAACAAAAGCAGTGGTGCTTAGCCCCTAGCCCTACTCCAATTTGAAGTCCAAACACCTACTGGAACCACCCTGGTAAGGAACACAGCCTGTACTTCATCTGCGCAGAAGTGGTTACAGAACCCAGGTAATGCTCAAATGCAAGCTCAGCTGGTAGGATAATCAAACCATAGAACACAGATAGCCACCCCTCTTCTTCCCCACCTCAGAGCACAAGCATTGGGCCCACCCAAACCAAGACCCTGATAACAAGCATTGCCTGCCCATGGAAGTTACCACATAAATAATCCAGTACCTCAAGCTGATGGGGGAAGGTCTGTCCCTGCTGAAGTGAACCTATAAAGTCTAGGAGACTACTTACTGGAATGTGCAGGATCACAGAGAATCAGGTAACATAATACCACCAAAAGAAACTAATAGATCTCCAATAACTGACCCTAAAGAGGGATCTATGAACTATCTGACAAAGAATTTAGAATAAATTCTTTTAAAGAGGTTTAGCAAATTACAAGAACACCCAGACAACCAAATAAAATTCTTTATACAATGCATGAACAAGATGTGCTTGTGATGGGTGTGCAGACAGTGAGTGCATGGAATGGGTGACCTCCTAAGATAAATATTCCTCCTATGTCAAGCATTTACTCCCTGGATGAGTCCATTGAGCTGCAACAAAAATCCAACCAGTTTCCTGCCCAGAAACCTTAAAATCGTCCAGCTTTCCAGAGACTCCTTTGCTTTTCAACTAGTCTTATCCAGGGAGGCATGTGTTTATTAACTGTCTAGCCAGGCACTCTGAAGTCCCACAATCTTCAAGCACAGTGTGAAAGCAGTGAGCACAAAGGGCTCGGCGAGTACCTATGTGTGTTTGTTCTTTGCTCCCAGAGCCATTGGACAGGAGGGCACTTTTGAACCCATGTTCTGACACCAGAACTGTTTAAAGATAAACTGGTGCATATTATAATTTTCAAGAGTTTATTAGAGCATATATCAATTTTAATTGGGCAGCACCATGCTAAAGGTGATGAGGAGGACTCCACAACCACGAGCTAAGGGAGAAGGTTTACATAGAAAAGACGTGTGGGTAAGGAAGGGAATATTTGGTTGGCTATAGATTAAGCTGTTGCCTAATTTACAAAAATTTAGTTGGCTATTTGTAGCTGTCTGTTCTTGAGTTTTGTTTTCTGAGGTTCAAGTGCATTTTACTCTGGTTTAGGTTTTGATTTGCTTACAGGCTACCAAGATACTGGACCCACCTCAGCCTCATGACTTCTTTGATTACTTCGACATATATTTTAAAACAATTATAACCCCAATTAATTGAACTGGTAATAATTTGAAAATACGCAATGATAAGTATGAAATGGATAACCCCCCCTTCCCTCTCTCATTCCACCAGTGGATTCTTATTCACCTGAAAAAGAATTAAGACACACAACCTGACATCTGGGGATTTATATGGGTGATTTCCTCTTTCACAGGGTGTGTGAAGAGAAGTAAGTCTTGCCCCGCTTTACTCCCCAGCAAACACACTCTACATGCATACAAACACAGCCAGAATGAAAATCCTGGCAGTTCATAGTCTCAAAACTTGATTTATCGTAACAAGAGCATTTTAGAAGACTCAAGTTTTTTACTTTGTGCCTATGAGCTAATAATTTTTTTATGACTGAAGCCTGCTAAAAGAAGTAACCATGTCCTGTATAGTAAAGAGGTGAGCTTTTGGATAACGACCCTCTGTTATTTGCCACATTTATTCATCCCTTTATTGTTTATAATTAAGATGATATTGCAATATTTTAAAACTTTAAAATGAAATCTGTAAGATTATTCATCTATATTTCCTTTCTTAGGTAGTGAATTAAAACAGGAGAATCAAGGGATTCTTAACTACTACATTCCCAGAGAAGACAATGGCTGGGGAAAGGTGATTGTCACAACCATGCTCTTCTAATGTTACTTGTTAAGAAAGCACTAATGATGGGAAGTGTTTGGGACTGTCACACAGAATGGGAACCTGATTTTGTAGAAGGAGCAGAGACTATAAGATACTTTCCAGTGGTTCCTAGAGTTTAATTGCTTCAAATTTCCATCTCCAAATCACAGTTTTTGTCCCCCTCAAGAAAATGGGAACAGAGAACTGCTTCCTCGCAGATTCTCAATGATCTTGTCATTTTCTCATCTCCCCTGTCTGTGCCTTTTGTTATCAAACAATAACTTGGTAGGAGTTGGAGGAAGTGGTGGAGAGGCTCACTTGGGTTGGTCGCTGGAGGGGATGGCTGCAGTGGTAACTGTACTTTTTTACTGCTGTCATTGCTAAAGGTGTTTGGTATTCTGGAGGAAGTCAAAGAGAAATTCAGTTTAGAAGACTATTCCATCAGTCAGATAACGCTGGAACAAGTCTTCCTGAGCTTTGCTAGCCCAGAGAACAAAGGAGGTGACTGAAACAAAAAGGTGCAATGAAATTCACTTCTAACTAATGATACTATGTCTTCCTTAGTACTCTACTATCCTTGGATACATAGAGGGGCATTTCTGTGTCTATATCATTTCTCTGTGTATATCTTATTTATTTATGTAATAAAGAGTCCCCCAAAGGAGACCATATGTTAATTCTTTGAGATTTACAGGGATGGCATGTACAAATCTAAAGACACTTGGTAAAATTCCTGTTTTCAATGCTAGGAACGTGTCAGAGCAGCATTTATCAGGGTGGGGAAAAGGACTTATTTCTGAGTATTTTGAATGTTTGAACAGAAACATTCAGAAATGATCAAGCTGTCAGATGGGATAGCCTGAAGAGCAAAAGCTTTATGTTTTAGCAGCTGAATTATATGTAAGAGGATGGTAAGGCCTGGGGGACAAATTATCTTTCCCATGGATATCGATGAGCATGCACACACACACACACACACACACACCAATTTTAAAACAAAAATTGTGAAAATCAATATCAACATTTATGTGGATAAGTTATTTCCAAAATTCGAAACAAGATTCTACATTTGTCTATAAGAGATCTTTGTACCAATAATATTTAGACTCCAAGAAGGGAAGAAAAAAACGTTCTTTAAAAATAGTATGTTTACTTCTCTACTCTTGCCCAGTTCTCTGATTAAGAATGAATGGAGAGATAAGGTATGGAGGGAGACAGAGTTCTTGTGATTCTTGTTTGGGCACATGGAGTCCCCCATAAAAACACATGAGAAATCTAATCACTGCTCTCCATTCATGTGCAGATAAACAGATAAGGAGAATGATCCTCCTGAAATTTCAAGATGGAAAGAGTCACTGAAGCTGTTCTATTTTGGGGTGGTTTGGGGGTGATGGTTTTTATATCCTCAATTGGATAGTGTAATGAAGTGATATCCAGTTTTTAGCTGGTGTATAACTTTCTGTGGGTTCCAACCAATATTACCCATAGATCTCTGCCACGTGATTTCAGTGACTGCAAAATTTATTTCCCAGGCGGCCATCTCTAAAAAAGGAGAGGAAAGTCATTTTATTAATTTAAATTAATTTTATTTATTTGCAGCTCATCATCAGTTGGTTTTATTAATGATCCTTTAAAAAATTCCTTTAGTCAGGTAGTTTTTTTCACTGTCCCTGTTTCTCACCCAATCTCTTATCTTCCAGCAAGAAACAGCAACAAAAAAATGTGTACATTTCTCTAAACACTTTACATACATTGCATCATTTAATCCTACTACAAACCTCTGGGTTAGGTAGTGCTGCTATTATCCTCATAGTACATGGAGGCTCAGAGGGGTAAAGGAATTTACCCAGGGTGACCCTGCAAGCAAGCAGATATATCTGTCAGTATCCCCATTAGGAGCCAGGGAACAACACAGCAATTCGAACAGGGAAAGTTAAAAGAATTTATTAACTATAATATGGAGTTAACCATAAGAAAGTACAGAGAAGGCTCAAGAATACACTACAGCAGAGAGAAAATACGCAAGGAAGAAACAAACTTGGAAGAAGACTCCTCCCCAAGGCTGAGATTCATATCTTTTTGGAGAAGGTCAAGTTGGGAAATTCTTTGGCCTTGGGTCAAGGCATTTACACACCTGCGGAGCAAGCAGGAAGTGCCCCCATGGGGCACAGGCTGCCTAGGCCGGCCAACAGGGAACTGGCAGGACCTAGCAAGCAGGGAACTTTTCTGTGGTTGTTGACGGGCTGGTAGTAGGAAGGGGCACCTGCGAGAGTCACTGAGTATCCACTGTTAATGAGGGTGGGCCTGTAGGGTGAATGCTGCGAAATGTCCTCCACACCTGCTGCTGACAGCAGCGAGGTGATAGCAAGAAGAATCAGAGAAAACACCTGAACCTGGAACAGCAGCCCTTGGTCCTGCAGGGTCCCTCCAGCACCCGCTCCCAACAAAGCTTAACCTGATCCTTCAAGAGCCCAGCTCCATTTAGCGCTGAGGCTGGAACCCAATACCTGTTCAGAACCTGGGCTTCCAACCATCAAGCTACAGTGGAGATGCCTGTTGGCGGGGAGGATGCGCCAAGAGAAGCGGCCATCAACGCCTTGGAGCAGCATGAGAAAGGCAAGGCGAGGGCTTCTCAGATGGGGTCGCTCCGCGTCTGATTTGAGGGGCCCCAGGAGCAGGGTTGCGGGCCCTGGTGCCTGTACCTCCGCAAGTTTTCTGTTGATGCCCACAACCTTGGAAGGCGGCGGCCACTGAATCTCCTCCCACTTCCTGCCACCGGCTACTGGGTGACCGTGACACATGAGGGAGAGGGGAGTCCGCGACAGAGGGAAGGATGGTTGGGTCCTCCAGTGGGGTGCAGAGGCGAAGCGCCTGGGAGCAAGCGAAAGGGCCTGAAGTAGGGCCCTCATGGGCCTGGGGCCTGGGACAGCGTGCGAAGTAAGAGTTTAGAGAGGCCTCGCGCTCTGAGGGCCCCCGGAGAGGGTCCGGGTGCGCACGTGGGAGAGGGAGACCGGCTGGAAAGGCGGTGAAGCCCGAGTGCGCAAGGGCTGCAGGGAGTCAGGGGCGGGGTGGGGACTGGGCAAGTGCGCGCATGCGCGAGGAAGGCGGCGGGAAGCGCTGAAGCAGCCGGTGGCAGGGCGGTTGGGGCAGGCGTTGTGAGGAGGCTCGGCGCGGGTGACGCGAGTCCCTCTGAGGTGGAGGTGGAGGTGTGGCCTTGGTGGTTTCGAGGCCTGATCGGTGAGTGTGGGACCTGCCTACCCCTCTGTCTTCTCCCCACATTCCCTCGGGGAGGCGGAAGGTGCTCCCAGGACTGCCCTGGAGGCCGACCTGCCGGCCGCACGCTGAGCTCAGAGCCCGAAAGTGTGAACAGCACGCAACACCCCAAACCCCCAAATACCCTGGAGCCCTCCACAACCCTCTGGACTCCCCTCCGAAATGATCCCCAAATCCCCTTGCGTGTAGTATACATAATATTTATACATAATATTACCTTATACCTCACTGTGGAATGTCAGGGGCCGCCACACCCAGTGCCGACCCTCCACCCCGTTTTGCTTTTCCCTCCCTGGACCTCACTCCCATCCTTTCCCTCTCCAGGTCCCCCTGCATTGGAGAATGCACCCAGGGCTCCCCAGTGGGGGAGAAAGTGTCCTTCCCCTCAAAAACACCAAAACAAGCACAGGAAGTGAAAGCCACTTCTCTGGACCCCGAAACTCACAGAGAAGCTAACCAGAGCAAATTAAACAAAATTTGCATTTTGGCTGTGCCAAGTATTTGAAAGCGAGGGCTCTGGAGGCACATGTTGTGGGTCTAGGCCTGGGGAATCCCAATTTATTTGCTGTGTGACTGTCCAGTCAGCTGGGGCTGCTGTAACAGAGTACTGCAGGCTGGGTGACTTGAACACAACCAGTGTACTACTGACAGTTCTGGAAACTGGGAAGTGTGTGATCAACGCTCCACGCAGATTCAGTGTGTGGTGAGAGCCTGCTTTCTGGTTCAGACAGGCATCTTCTCACTGTGTCCAGGGCGGAGGGAGCAAGGGAGCTCTCGGGCGTGTGTCAAAGGACACTAATGCCATTCATCAGGGCTCCATCCTCATGACCTAATCACACGCCACGTGTCCCTGATGGTGATACCATCACACTGGGGTTAGGATTTCAACATACCAATTTGGGGAGAAGAGGAAGACACAGACATTGAAATTATAGCAATGACCTAATAATGTAAATTAGGTATCATTGTCTAAAAGAAACTGGATGCCACTTGTACCCATCTCTGAGGGTAATTTGAATATTTCAACTGATAGAACCTAGTAAATGTTCCATAAGTAGAGGAAGGGTATGGAAGTTAAGTGCTGCAGGAAGCTCAGGTGTCTCCATTCTCCTCTGCCAAAGCAGAAATTGCATGAACTAAGTTAAACAGCCAAGGAAGACTTTATGCAAGGCTCTAGGAACTGGGAAGAGAAGTCAGAACTCAGTCTGAGCTCAGTTCTGCTGAAACAAAGGATGGGAAGGTGTCTGGAGGGCTGAATGAGACAGTGGGAATGTGCTGGAGGACTGTAAAGGGGAGGCTGACCAGTAAAACACACTTGAGTAACTTCCTGAAGTTTGTTCTGTGGTTCTCTGTGATTAGGCCGTGTGTGTTTTCTATTGGTGCCTGTTAGAAGCTAGCTCCTACACTCCTACAGAGACTGGAATGGGGTGCTATCTTCCTTTAGGATTGCATTTCAAAGGATGACTTCCAGGTCCTTCAGAGAGAGAGTTTGAGGTGGTAAAACAGGAAAGAGGCTTATAAAAAAGAGTTACATATGTTTTAAACAAAGAAAGGCTGTATAATGTTTTCTAAAGCAGACAGGCAGAGAAAAGGGTGGTCAGGACCTACAGCCAGGGTGAGTCATATGTATGGTATTAGTCCAGCTCAGAGGAACATTCAAGCCATCTTGGTCACCTCATTTTATGCAAAGTAGGCAGAATATTTAAAAGGAAAGGTACATCTCTTTTACCAGAATTAAGAAAGCTGCTGTGTTTCATTCAGAACAGCTCAGTGCTTTACAGAAAAGGAAAAGTGTGTGAGTATAAATCTCATTCTAAGAATTTAGGACTGTAGGCATTGTAATGGCTTAATTTTCTTTGACTCCTTTTATTATTATTATTATTTTAGAGTCCACACATCAATAGATTGCCTTAAATTTTTCAGACAGTCTAAGTTCATGTGCCTTCAACTTCCTCCTCCTTTCCCTCCCACCCGACTTTTGCATCCAAGTTTGGGATGGACAGGAGTGGGAACACATTTAGTACTTAGGGTATTAAAAGTTCAGAAATAGTAGAAGTAAAACCAATCACTGAAGTAGTAATTACTGAAAGTTTTGTGCATACACCAAAAAGACAGTTCATGAACTGGGAGCACTCAAAGCAAAACATGGAATGATTGGATATATTGTCATAAAGCAGCTAATAGCATGAGAAGGCAGTGACTGTGTATTCCTCATAGTGATTTGTTATGATATTAGAATATTTTAAATGATAGAGACTGGCTAGTGGTTAAAGTAATTTTGGGAAAACAGTTTTAAGTTTTGCTCATGATTTCCATAAGCCAGAAGTGACTGAGGTTGAGTTAGCCTAGCTAAATTAAGCTTTGTATATTTAAACTGGTTTTGTCTGTTCAGGGAATTTTCAAGGCTGGTCTCTGATTGTTTTATTTTTCATTTTAACAAGGGACGGGATATTGAGGGTAAGGTGGTTTCCTTGCTAGGCTCTTTTGGAGTCAGACCTCTCCAGCCCTAAGAGTCTCCCATGTCTATCTGGAGAATAGTGAAGGAGATAGGATGACAGGACCCTAAGAAACTGCTTTTCCTCTTTGTGCATAACTTCATATCTGTTGTTTTTATCCTAGAAAGGATAAAGGGAGAGAACCGGCCTCAGCCTCTTTAGTCCTTGAGACCAAAGAAAAAAAAAAAGAAAAAAGAAAAAGGAAAAAAAAATTGGGGGATGAAACACTACATATTGAAACAAAAACATATAGTTGATATTTCAAGTTATTGATCACTATAAGAGCATGAGAAAAAAAGTTCCTGGACCGTTAGGCATTTTATTGTCTTTGGTGCAATTGTAAATTGTTGAGAGTTGTTTGATTACTGATTCACTTTCATTGCTGGCAATTGGGTCAAATTGGTTCTATCTTTTTCTTGAATCAGCTTGGGAGGTTATACATTTCTAGGTATTTATCCCTTTCTTTTAGGTTGTCCAGATTGTTGGCATATAATTTTTCTTAATGTCTTCTTATAATTCTTTTTATTTTTGTAGTGTCAGTTGTTATTTCTCATAATTTTATTTATTTGGGGCCATTTTCTTATCTTATTGATAATTCTGGCTAGATGTTTATCAATTTTGTTCACAAATTAAACTAGATGGATACTTAGATACCTAGAAATAAGCCTAACCAAATGGGTGAAAGACCTGTATTCTGAAAACTACAAAATACTAATGAAAGAATTGAAGAGAACATAAAGACATTGCACTCTCATGGATTGGAAGAACAAATATTGTTATAATGTCCATACTACCAAAAGCAATCTATAGATTTAATATAATCCCTTTCAGATGCCAACAGGATTTTTTACAGAACTAGACCAAAAAGCCAAACAGCCAAAGAAATTTTGAAAAAGAAAAGCAAAGTTGGAGATACTACAGTTCCAGACTTCCAGTTATATTGCAAATCTATCATAAAACAGTATATTACTGGCACAAAAATAGATACATAGATCAATGGAACAAAATAGAAAACCCAGAAAGAAGCCCACCACTGTACGGTGAATTAATCTTTGAAACAGGAGAGTAGACTATTCAATGGGAAAAAGACAGTCTCTTCAACAAATGGTGTTGGATAAACTAGTCAACAACATGTAAAAGAATGAGACTGGAACATGGTTTTTCACCATACACAAAAATAAATTCAAAATCAATTAAAGATCTAAACATGAGACCTGAAACCATAAATTTCCTAGAAGAGAACACAGACAGTAAGATATCTGCCAGGAACATTTTTGTAGATGTGTCTCCTCAGGCAAGTAAAATAAAAACAAAAATAAACTATTAGGAGAATAGGTGCTATTTCTTCTTTGAAAGTTTGGTAGAATTCCCCAGGGAATCCATTAGGTCCTGGGCCCTTGTTTTTTGGGAGGTTTTTGATTGCTGCTTCAATCTTGTTACTAGATATTGGTATATTCAGGTTGTCGGTTTCTTCCTGGTTCAAATTTGGGAGTTTATAGTTTTCCAGGAATGCATCCATTTCATCTAGGTTGCTTAGCTTATTGGCATATAACTGTTGATAATAACTTCTGATGATTGTTTCTACTTCCTTGGTGTTCGTTGTGATCTCTCCCTTTTTATTCATAATTTTATTAATTTGGGCTTTCTCTCTTTTCTTTTGGATTAGTGTGGCCAATGGTTTATCAATCTTATTGATTCCTCCAAAAAACCAGCTTCTAGTTTCATTGATACGTTTACTGTATCTCTGGTTTCTACCTCATTGATCTCAGCTCTAATCTTGATTATTTCCCTTCTTATGTGTGGAGTTGGTTTGATTTGTTGTTGATTCTCCAGTTCTTTGAGGTGTAGAGACAGCTGGTGTGTTCCGGATTTTTCAATTTTTTTGAGGGAGGCTTGGATGGCTATGTATTTCCCCCTTAGGACCACCTTTGCTGTATCCCATAGGTTTTGGACCAAAATGTCTTCATTCTCAATGACTTCCATGAATTGTTTCAGTTCTTCTTTGGTCTCCTGGTTGATCCAAGCATTCTTAAGCAAGATGTTCAGCAGAAGGAAAATTTCCAGACTCTTTCTATGAAGCCAGCATTACCCTGATCCCCAAACCAGGCAAAGACCCTACCAAAAAGGAGAATTTCAGACCAATATCACTGATGAATATGGATGCTAAGATTCTCAACAAGATCCTAGAAAATAGGATCCAACAATACATGAAAAAGATTATGCACCATGACCAGGTGGGATTCATCCCTGGGTTATAAGGATGGTTCAACATTCGCAAATCAATCAATGTGATAGAACATATCAATAAGAGAAGAGAGAAGAATCACATGGTCCTCTCAAGTGATGCAGAAAAAGCATTTGACAAAATCCAGCATCCATTCTGATTAAATAAAACTCTTTAAAGTGTAGGGATAGAGGAAACATTCCTGAACTTCATAAAATCTATCTATGAAAGACCCACAGCAAATATCATCCTCAGTGGGAAAAAGCTCACAGCCTTCCCGTTGAGATCAGATACATGATAAGGATGCCCACTCTCACCACTCTTGTTCAACATAGTATTAGAAGTCCCAGCAACAGCAATCAGACAAGAAAGAGAGATAAAAGGTATCCAAATTGGCAATGAAGAAGTCAAACTCTCTCTCTTTGCAGATGACATGATTCTTTATATGGAAAACCCAAAAGACTCCACCCCCAAACTACTAGAACTCATACAGCAATTCAGTAACATGGCAGGATACAAAGTCAATGTACAGAAATCAGTGGCTTTCTTATACACTAACAATGAAAATACAGAAAGGGAAATTAGAGAATCAATTCCATTTACTATAGCACCAAGAACCATAAGATACCTGGGACTAAACCTAACCAAAGAGGTAAAGGATCTGTACTTGAGGAATTACAGAACACTCATGAAAGAAATCGAAGAAGACACAAAAAGATGGAAGACCATTCCATGCTCTTGGATCGGAAGAATAAACATTGTGAAAATGTCTATACTGCCTAGAGCAATCTATACTTTTAATGCCATTCCAATCAAAGTTCCACTGGTATTTTTCAAAGAGTAGAGCATCAAATAATCCAAAAATTTGTATAGAATCAGAAGAGACCCTGAATCGCTAAGGAAATGTTGATAAAAATGAAACTGGGGACATCACATTATACCTGATTTCAAGCTTTACTACAAAGCCGTGATCACCAAGACAGCATGGAACTGGCATAAAAACAGACACATAGACCAGTGGAACAGAGTAGAGAGCCCAGATATCAACTCTATGGGCAAATAATCTTTGACAAAGCAGGAAAAAATATACAGTGGAAAAAAGACAAGTCTCTTCAATAAATGGTGCTGGGAAAACTGGACCTCAGGGAGATTCAAATTAAAACCACATTGTGGGATGCCTGGGTGGCTCAGTTGGTTAAGCGGCTGCCTTCGGGTCAGGTCATGATCCTGGGATTGAGTCCCACATCGGGCTCCTTGCTTAGCGGGGAGCCGACTTCTCCCTCTGCCTCTGCCTGCCACTCTGTCTGCCTGTGCTTGCTCTCGCTTCTCTCTCTATGACAAATAAATAAATAAAATCTTAAAAATAAAATAAAATAAAATAAAACCACATTGAGATATCACCTTACACCAGTTAGAATGGCCAAAATTAACAAAACAGGAAACAACATGTGTTGGAGAGGATGTGGAGAAAGGGGAACCCTCTTACACTGTTGGTGGAATGCAAGTTGGGTGAGCCTCTTTGGAGAACAATGTGGAGATTCCTCAAGAAATTAAAAATAGAACTTCACTATGACCTTGCAATTGCACTCCTGGGTATTTACCCCAAAGATACAGATGTCGTGAAAAGAAGGGCCATTTGTACCCCAATGTTTATAGCAGCAATGGTCACGGTTGCCCAACTATGGAAAGAACCAAGATGCCCTTCAATGGACGAATGGATAAGGAAGATGTGGTCCATATACACTATGGAGTATTATGCCTCCATCAGAAAGGATGAATACCCAACTTTTGTAGCAACATGGATGGGACTCGAAGAGATTATGCTGAGTGAAATAAGTCAAGCAGAGAGAGTCAATTATCATATGGTTTCACTTATTTGTGGAGCATAACAAATATCATGGAGGACGAGGGGTGTTAGAGAGGAGAAGGGAGTTGGGGTAAATTGGAAGGGGAGGTGAATCATGAGAGACTATGGACTCTGAAAAACAATCTAAGGGGTTTGAAGTGGAAGGGGGTGGGAGGTTGGGGTACCAGGTGGTGGGTACTATAGAGGGTATGGATTGCATGGAGCACTGGGTTTGGTGAAAAGATAATATTGTTTTTCTGAAAATAAATCAATTTAATTAAAAAAAAAAACTGGACAGCTATATGTAGAAGAATGAAACTCAACCATTCTCTTACACCATACACAAAGATAAACTCAAAATGGATAAATGACTTCAACGTGAGACAGGAATTCATCAGAATCCTAGAGGAGAACATAGGCAGTAATCTCTTCGATATCAGCCACAGCAACTTCTTTCAAGATATGTCTCCAAAGGCAATGGAAACAAAAGCAAAAATGAACTTTTGGGACTTCATCAAGATCAAAAGCTTCTGCACAGCAAAGGAAACAGTCAACAAAACAAAGAGGCAACCCACCGAATGGGAGAAGGTATTTGCAAATGACAGTATAGACAAAAGGTTGATATCCAGGATCTATAAAGAACTTCTCAAAGTCAACACACACAAAACAGATAATCATATCAAAAAATGGGCAGATGATATGAACAGACACTTCTCCAATGAAGACCTACAAATGGCTATCAGACACATGAAAAAATGCTCATCATCACTAGCCATTAGGGAGATTCAAATTAAAACCACATTGAGATACCACCTTACACCACTTAGAATGGCCAAAGTTAGCAAGACAGGAAACAACATGTGTTGGAGGGGATGTGGGAACGGGGAACCCTCTTACACTGTTGGTGGGAATGCAAGTTGGTGCAGCCACTTTGGAGAACAGTGTGGAGATTCCTCACGAAACTAAAAATAGAGCTTCCCTATGACCCTGCAATTGCACTACTAGGTATTTACCCCAAAGATAAAGATGTAGTGAAAAGAAGGGCCATCTGTACCCCAATGTTTATAGCAGCAACTGCCATGGTCGCCAAACTGTGGAAAGAGCCAAGATGCCCTTCAATGGATACATGTACCCCCATGTTTATAGCAGCATTATCTATAATAGCCAAACTATAGAACGAGCCAAAATGTCCATCAACTGATGAATGAATAAAGAAGTGGTATGTACACACACACACACAGAGAAATATTACTTACCCATAAAGAATGAAATCTAGTCATTTGCAGTGATACAGTTGGAGCTAGAGAGTATTATGCTAAGTGAAATAAGTCAGAGAAAGACAAATACCATATCTATTTGAGAGAGAGAGAGCATACAGGGGGAGGAGCAGAGGGAAAGGTACAAGCAGACTCCATGCTAAGCCCAACCCAGGCCTCAATTCTCAGGACCCTGAGATCATGACTCAGGCCAAAACCAAGAGTTGGATGCTCAACTGATTGAACCACCCAGGCATCCTCACTCATGTGTGTAATTTAAGAACAAACAAGCAAAGGGGAAAAGAGAGGCAAACCAAGAAACAGACTCTTATCTATGGAGAACAAACTGAGGGTTCCTGGAGGGGAGGTGGATGGGGGCATGGGTAAAATAGGTGATGGGGATTAAGGAGTGCAATTGTTGTGATGTGCACTGGGTGTTGTATACAATTGTTGAATCACTATATTATACAACTGAAACTAATATTACACTATGTGTTAACTAACTGGAATTCAAATTAAAACTTAAAAAAAAATAAAAATGGAATTACCTTAATGATCCAGTAATTCAACTACTGGGTATTTATTCAAAGAAAATGAAAACACCCATGCAGCATTATTTACCATAGCCACCTTATGGGAGCAGTCCAAGTATCCACTGATAGGCGAAAGGATAAACAAGATGTGATATATATTATGAATATTATATCTTATATAGATAAATATATGATGGCATATTACTCAGCCATAGAAAAGAATTAAAATCTGGCCATCTGCAGTGACATGGATAGAGCTAAATAGTATAATGCTAAGTGTAGTCAGTCCGTCAGGAAAATACCAGATGATTCACTCATATATGGAATTTAAGAAACAAAACAAATGAATAAAGAAAGAAAGAGATCAACTAAAAAAGACTCTTGACTATAGAGAACAAACTGGTGGTTACCAGAGGGGAGGTGCATGGGGAGGGGTGAAAAAGATAATGGGGGTTAAGAGCTGAGTCACTATATTGTACACCTGAAACTAAAATAACACTGATAATTGAACTGGAATTTTTAAAAAATAAGTAACAATTTAGAAAAACTGCTGCGGCTTTCCAAAGTGTTTGCATCATTTTGTACTCCCACCAGTAATTTATGAGACATGTTGCCTTGCATCACCTCGAATATTATGTGTTGTCAGTCCTTTTAGTGTGTATGTTGAGGTATCCCATTTTGGTTTTATTTGTACTTCACTGATGACTTAAGAGAAGTTTTTTGAGAAGTTTTTCCTGTGCTTTTTTGTTAATATTTTCCTTCTTTAAGAGCAGTTTTAGGTTCCCAGCAAACTTGAGGAAAGGTGTAACTGTTTCCTGTACACCGACAACCCATGTGCATGTGTGGCTTCTCTCATACCACTCCCTCACAGGGTGTAATGTTTGTTAAAATTGATGACTCTTATACTTACCTACACATCGTTATCATTCAAAGTCCGTGGTTTACATTAGGGTTCAGTTTTGCTGACACATTCTGTGGGTTTGGACAAATATCTAATGACATGTATCCACTGGTGTACTGTCTATATAAAACAATTTCACTGCCCTAAAAATTCCCTCAGCTCCATCTATTCATTCCTGTTCCCTCTACCCCCAAGGCCTAGGAACCACTGATCTTTTTATACTGTGCCCATAGTGGTGCTTTTCTTGAATGTCATATTGTTGGAATCATAGAATGTAGCCTTTCTAGATTGGCTTCTGTCATTTAGCATTAAGCACTTAAGGTTTTTCCATGTCTTTTCATGGCTTGATGCCTCATTTCTTTTTAGCACTGAATAATATTTTGTTGTCTGGGTGTACTATAGTATATTTATCCATTCATCTACTGAAAGATATCTTGGTTGCTTATAAGTTTTGGAAATTATGGGTAAAGCTTCTATAAGCATCCCTGTGAAAGTTTTTATAGGGACATACATTTTTCAACTACTTTGTGTAAATACCAAGGACTGTAATTGCTGGACTGTATGGTAAGAGTATGTTGAGTTTTATAGAAAACTGCCCAATTCTTTTCCATTCAAAAGTGGTTACATATTTTGCATTCCCACCAGCAATGAATGAGAGTTTCTTTTGCTCTATATACTTGTCACATTTGATATCATTAGTATTACAGATTTTGGCTCTGATAAATGTGCAGTAGTATCTCATTGTCATTTTAATTTACATTTACTGAATGATATATGCTATGGAACATTTTTTCATATGCTTGTCATCTGTATGCCTTCTATGGTGAGCTGTACGTGAAAGACTTTGGTCCACTTTAAAATCAGTTTTCTGTGCTACTTGGTAATATATACATCTTCCCCTCTCCAGATTTAATATATAATTGGCATAAAACATTGTATAAGTTTAAGGTGTACAGTCTGATGATTTGACATATGTTTATATTGTAAATGATTACCACAATAAACTTAGTTAACACATATATCACCTCACATAGTTTTTTTGTGTGTGTTGTGAGAACTTTTAGATTTATTTTCTTAGCAACTTTCAAATATGTAATACAATATTAAGAACCACAGTCACCATGCTGTACCATATATCCCCAGAATTTATTCATAACTGGAAGTTTTTGCTTTTTGACTGTTTTCACCTATTTCATTCACTCCCATCCCTTGTCTAAGCACTCACCAATCATACAGTATTTGTACCTCTGTCTCTTATTTATTTTACTTACCGTAATGCCTTCGAGTGCATATTTTTATATTGTTATTGTATTTCCTTTTTATGGTTGAATAATATTCTATTGCATATACATACCATACTTTCTCTCTCTCTCTCTCTTTTCTTTTTTTTTTTTTTTGAAGATATAGTGTTTTTATTTTTATGTATCATATTGTCTATATCCATTCATCTGTTGTTAGACACTTAGGTTGTTTCCATGGCTTTTGTGAATCTTGCTGCTATGAACATGGCAGTCTAGATGTGTTTCTGAAATAGTGATTTCATTTCCTTTGGATAAATACCCAAAAGTGATATTGTAGTGTCATATGGCAGATCTGTTTTTGATTATTTGAGAAATTGCCAGACTGTATTCCATAGTGGCTGAACCAGTTTGCCTCCTTGCATGGATAGGGTCATAGGATAGGCTCCATGGCCAGTAGTTCTCATTGGCTTAGGATCCGAATCAGATAGAACTGTTTACTCAGCTCTCTGGCCAGATGGGGCCACCTGCTCAGGTCAGCCTGGTTCTGGGGTTTTCATAGTGCTGTCTTGACTATGGATAGTTACTAGCTGGTCTTTTTGGAGGACAAATGATGCTGGGAATGACTTAGGTCACTGTCTTGATGCTCTCTCATATATATTATTTTAATTAAATGTCTTTCTAAAGTCTTTACAATTTTTAAAGTTTGGTTGTCATATTTTTAAAAGATTTTTTAAAAATTTATTTATTTGACACAGAGAGAGCGAGCACAAGTAGGTAGAAAGGCGGGCAGAGAGAAGGGTGAAGCAGGCTCCCTGCAAAGCAGAGAGCCCAATGCAGGGCTGGATCCCAGGGCCCTGAAATGATGACCTGAGCCGAAGGCAGAGGCTTTAACCCACTGAGCCACCCAGGTGCCCCATGTTGTCATATTTTTATTTATATTATTATTATTGCTCATAGCAATGCTTTATATATTCTGTATATTCTGGGTATGTCTTTTGTTAGGTAAATGTGTTAGAAAGTTTTTTTTCCTCTTCTTTGGCTTTCCTATTTTCACAGTGGTATTTTTTGATTAGCAGAAATTTAATTTAATTTAATTTAAATTTTGATGAAGCCCTCTTTTACAGCTTGTAATTTTTTCATTCACTTTAGGAAATTTCTGTGTGTCCAAGGCCACAGAGATATTCTCCTATCTGTTTTCTTATATTTTATAGTTTAGCTTTTATGCTTAGGTCTAGGAGCCCTTCTTCCTTCACACTTTGAGATCCTAATCTAATGTCTTTTTGTGGAGTTTCTAAACCTTCTATGTTTTTTTGCCTTGAAAATGGTAAGGGTTGTTATTTTAAATTTTAGTACAGATAACTTCACCCCAGATGTAAGGAGTGCCAGATATTGCATGCAGAAAATTGCTTGGAGGAATAGCTAACTCTACAGGATTTTTTTTTTCCCAGAAAGGATTTATTTTCTTATACCAGGTACCTGTAGGCATTTGTAATATGGGATACCTTCATCTGGTATCAAAGATTGAAATTTGAAATTGCCCTGCAGTTCCTGGGAAAGCCAGTCTCCTTCACTAACATCATTATTTATAAGGTGAGGTCCTAAAATAATGTCTCCCCTTCCAGGGCCTGAATTTTATCTCTCTCCCTGGTAGCTGCAAGAATTGAAGTCAAGTTTTCAAGATCACACAGATATTAGTAGAGCTGGGAATCAACCTAGACAGTCCAACTTCAGCTCCTGGGTTATTAATAGCCCGCTCTGCCACCATACCATGAAGGAAGGGTTTAATTTGTTACGTTTCCCATTATATACCTACACTTAACATGTCACTTAATATTCAGCAAATATTTGTGAAGTATAAGAATGAATCTGTTCCCATTAGTAATGTTATTAATGGAGGTACTTTCAACCGTGGTAATTGCTGAGTGGCATTTTGGGATTGTAGCTGTGATGTGATTTTACATACCGTTTTTAAAAAGATTTTTATTTATTTATTTGACAGAGATCACAAGCCGGCAGAGAGGCAGGCAGAGGGAGAGGAAGAGGGGAAGCAGGCTCCCTGCTGAGCAGAGAGCCTGATGTGGGGCATGACCTGAGCTGAAGGCAGAGACTTTAACCTACTGAGCCACCAAGGCATCCCTCCATTAAGTGCTCGGTGTTCTATCCCAGGACCCCAGTCTCACAACCCGAGCCGAAGGTAGAGAAGCCTTAACCCACCAAGCCACCCAGGAGCCCCTGCATACCATTTTGTCTTTTTGCTGATGGTGATGATTTTTGGGTGTTATTTCTTAATTAGTGTTTTGGTAATAATTGGGAAAAGTACTGGTCAAATTTACCTGGAAACTTGCATCAGTAACTTACTGAACTTTGTTTTGTGCTTGAAATTTTATATTAGAAACTCAGAAGTTACTGAGTAAGGATGTAGGGCTAAAAAGCTTCTCAAATATTTCAAATGTTTATTGTTTCTTTTTGTCATCCTTTAAGCTTGACTAGAAAATGAAGCAATTCGAATTTAAGTAATTTGTCTAAAATTTATATTTTGTTATATAATCTTAATTCCTTTTTTGTAAAATCTTTACTCCCTTCATAGAGTTGAAGAATGGATTTCTTATGGTTTTACAAATTTATGGCTCTTCTGTGGAAGAATTTTATTTTAAAGGTAAGTTGAGCTATCTATAGGATTTTTGCAATATCTAAGACACCATAATGGGAAAATTCTTACAAACTGATCACTGCATTTCAGTTTATATTGTTGTATTTTTGTCAGTTCTATGGCTGGAGGTATTTCTTCCAAATACGAAGAGTCCTCATAGCAGAATGGTAGAAAGGAAAGGAAAAAATAGTCCTAGAAATTACTGCTATTATAGAGTGAAGCTGTTCTTTTTTTGGCAGCTATGTATCTTCTTTTAAGAAGTGTGTCTTACAGATGCTGGCGAGGATGCGGAGAAAGGGGAACCCTCCTACACTGTTGGTGGGAATGCAAGCTGGTGCAGCCACTCTGGAAAACAGCATGGAGGTTCCTCAAAATGTTGAAAATAGAACCGCCCTATGACCCAGCAATTGCACTATTGGGTATTTACCCTAAAGATACAAATGTAGTGATCCAAAGGGGCACATGCACCCGAATGTTTATAGCAGCAATGTCCACAATAGCCAAACTATGGAAAGAACCTCGATGTCCATCAACAGATGAATGGATCAAGAAGATGTGGTATATATACACAATGGAATACTATGCAGCCATCAAAAGAAATGAAATCTTGCCATTTGCAACAACGTGGATGGAACTAGAGCATATCATGCTTAGCGAAATAAGTCAAGCAGAGAAAGACAACTATCATATGATCTCCCTGATATGAGGAAGTGGTGATACAACATGGAGGCTTAAGTGGGTAGAAGAAGAATAAATGAAACAAGATGGGATTGGGAGGGAGACAAACCATAAGTGACTCTTAATCTCACAAAACAAACTGAGGGTTGCCGGGGGCAGGGGGTTAGGGAGAAGGTGGTGGGATTATGGACATTGGGGAGGGTATGTGATTTGGTGAGTGCTGTGAAGTGTGTAAACCTGGTGATTCACAGACCTGTACCCCTGGGGATAAAAATATATGTTTATCAAAAATAAAAAATTAAAAAAAAAAAAAAGAAGTGTGTCTTAGTATAAAACAATTAGGCATTTGCAGAGGTAGTGAACTCATAGGACTTTAACATAATCTTTTTTTTTTTTCCCATCTCCTAGAGACGGCAATTGGTGGCATTAATTGTGGAAATCATTCTAACATTGCTATTTGCTAGCACACTTTTGTTAACACGCAAGTCATTGATTATAAAGAAGTCTGGGCCGTTCAATTACTCTCTTCAGCCTGTTGATGAGTTGCCTGCATTACTTGAAATGGCCATCACTTTTCCTGGTCAGTGGGAATTGGCTTTCGTGCCTTCCAAAAGTGTTGTGGTGAAGAACATCATTGAACTGGTGAAAAGGGATTTACGCTATAATTTCTCAGGTTAGAAATTAAAGTTTTTTGAAAAAAATATATTATTTTACATTTTAAATTGGGTTTCAGTGAAGACACATGTATAATCTTTTAACTAGACATTAATCTCCCAAGTAAAACATTGTAGGATATATACTTATAACCAGATAGTAACCCCCTAGGTATAATATTATACATTATTATACTTGAGAGTTAAATTCATATAAAATATTTTCTCTGAGCCCAAAACACATAGTAATATTTAAAAATTAGATAATCAATTTATATTATTTTAGGTTACTATCCAATTCTGTGATACTGTCTTCCTTGTATTCTGTGATACTGTTTCTGGTTGTGCTTCTTAAGCCTGGTAAGTATGACCCCAGGGCTCTATATGATGGTGTGCCAAAGGAACACACAGCTTAAGCATGAGCCCTCATTTTAGATGCACTCCCACTGGTCAGTTATTTCAAACATTGTTCATATAAAAATGTTACAGAAGATGTAAATGAATGCATTAGAGAAGACTCAGGTTATGTACAATTATCTTAAAAGCCCCCAAGTGAGCTTATCCTCACATTCTCAGTTTTTCTTCTCTTTCTCCCAGGGAGAAGTGCAGTCAGAAGTTGGGTGAGCATCTCTCTGGTGCCTGTTCCTTTAAATACACACGTGTATTCAGTAGTGTATTTTTTTCAACTTTTTGTTGTCTGTCAAGGATTTGAGGGTCCTTGAGAGTAGATGCCATCTGAAAACATAACTTAAAAAAAAAACAAACAGTGAAGCAGAAGAATGCATATACTGATAGTTTTTTAAGTATATAACACAAATCCCAATAAATGTAGTGCTGGAGGCCACTTTGGGTTACCCAGAATATTTCATAATTTCCATCTGATTTCCATCTGATTTCTTCTGGATGGGAGTCTTAAAAATATATTACTTTAAAACATTTTGAATTTGTTGTTATCTTTCTGTTTTTTTTTAATTTCTATTTTAATTTCCTTGAATCAGTATATTCTAGGATTTCAGTTTGAAATTTTGAGAATTTTTTATGCCCACATTAAGGTATATTTTGAAAAATGTACCATGTACATTTGTAAAGACTGTGTATTCTGTAGATTTTGCTTATAGTGTTATATAAATGCCACCCAGGTAAAGTTGTCAAGTTGATGAATCATAGTGCTTTTCAAATAGTAAGTGTATTCTTACTATCTTTGTCTGCTTATTCTCTCAGTTATTGAAAGAAATACTAGCATTTCTAGTTAGGTGTTGTTAGTATTAAATAGGTTGTGTGTGTTTGTTAAAATTTGTTAAAATTTCTTTTTGCCTACATGTTTTGAAACTTGGGTCATGTGAATTGTTGAATTATTTATTTTTTTTTTTTTATAAACATATATTTTTATCCCCAGAATTATTTTTAAAAGTATTTCTCTATTCCGGAATTTCCATTTGTCCTGTTTTTAATAGATTTCAGGTCTCTAGAGAAATGTTCTAGCTTTATTAACCCTACTAACAATAGTTACTTTATTTACTTTTTTTAGATTATTTATTTATTTATTTGACAGACAGACATCACAAGTAGGCAGAGAGGCAGGCAGAGAGAGAGGAGGAAGCAGGCTCCCTGCTGAACAGAGAGCCCGATGTGGGGCTCGATCCCAGGATCCTGGGACCATGACCTGAGCCGAAGGCAGAGGCTTTAACCCACTGTGCCACCCAGTTGCCCCAACCATGGTTACTTTAAAGTCACTGCCAGAAAGTTCTGGTATCTAGATTACTTGTGTATATTTTTTTCTCTTCAATCATTGATTCTGTTTTATAGCATATTTTGTATATTTTATTGAATAGCAGGTGTTGTGAATTAAAAATATTAGAGGCTCTTGAGAGTACTTGTTTATCCATAAAGAGAGTTAAGTTTTCTTCTGGATAATTGCAAACTGACAGAGCATCTTGATTCCTTCGAAGTCTGGTTTGGGGCTTTGTAAGGAGAGCTTTGTTTCACTTTTGTCTTTACTTGTGCAACTTATCCCTTGTCTTAGGGCATGGCTCTTCTAGAGTGTTACCTAGAAGCCAGAATATTCATGAAGGCTCCTCTTCCTTTGTGGGGCTTGTACTCTATTGTCTGGTTCATCAATATTGCCTACCTGCTGTTATTTTCTTGGTTTCATGATCTGAACTTAGGCAGTTTCAATGGGAGGTTGACTGGTGACTTAGGGGAATTTACAAGCCGATTTTTCACTTCTTTGCTATTTTCTTGGCAGTCTCAACTCTCACCTTTTTTCTTCAGCCCAGTAAGTCTGCAGTTTTCTGCAAATGCTTTCAGGGCGAATACCAGGGTGAATATGGCACTAACCTTGTGCATCTCCCTTTTTCAAGCTATGTAAGTCCATAATTATTGTGTAGTGTATATGAAATTTACTCAGTAGATCTTGCAGTGGTCTCACAAAAAAAGATGATAACTATGTAAGGCAATAGGTGTGTTAATTAACCTGGTTTTGGTAATCATTTTGCAATGTATGCAGATCTTGAAACATCACATTGTTCATCTTAAAATCATGTTATACAACCTACATATATACAATTTTAATTTATCAGTGATACCTCAATAACTGGCCAGAAAATTTTGAAAATAAAATAAGTGGTAACTGTGTGGTCATGGATGTATTAATTAGCTTGATTTTGGCAGTTAATTCTCAGTGTATACATCATCATCATCATGTTTCGTACCTTAAATACATAACTTTTTGTGTGTCATGTGTTTCAACAAAGCTGGGGAGAAAATAGAGCCACCCAGGTAATAAATGAAAATAAATAAATAAGAAATTTCCCTCTAGTTCTGTTTTCTGGGAAATCTAGGCAGACACGTCTTAGCCTCATAAAGTACTCAAAACTCACTCTCCTTCCCTTTATCTCTCATACTTCTGCTTAAGCAGGTAATATCTTTCTTGAAGCTCAGTTAAATTAATGAAAACAGACCGGTGGGTCCCTCCTCAGTCCCTCGTCAACCATGGCCAGGCAGTTACAAAGACCTGTGGCTATTCCCACAACATTCAGTGGTTAAGGCAAAGAGATTGGGAGGTTTCCTGGCACATAAAGGATGCGTGGGTGAGATGGATGAATTAGGCTTAGATGCAGAAGTAGAGGCTATGTGCCCCAAAGTGTGCCTGATTACCTGCTTGTACACACTTCACTTTGTTGACAGTGTACTCAATATTAGATTCTATTTCCAGCTGTGTTCGCAAGTTTTGTTTTGTTTAACTTGGTGGACTTTGTTTTTCCAGCTTTAATCATTTGAATTCTCTGAGGACTTTGTTTTATCTTGCTTCTGGTCACCTTGTGTAGGTGCAAATCTGATTCTGGTCCCTGAGATCCTACTCATACCTTTGGGATTTATAGCCCAGCTGCGCTCACCCTGAGAAAAGTGCGGCATACTTGGCATTTCCCAACCATACAAAAAATAATGATTATGACACATAATAACCTCAAATATCAAAGTTGAGAAGTTTCATTCTTCTGCTTCTGAGTATTTTTAAATCAGGTATTATAGATTCCATCTTCTAAGACTTTGAATAGATTGCATGGATCAATTTTGTTATTTCCTTCCAAGGTAGAAATTTCAAAACACATTGGAAATATCCCTCTTCCTTACCTTACTTCACTATGCAGTTATTATAATGATTAGTTATATTTTAAACTTTTTGATAAAACTTTTAAAACTCTTTTTTTAAAGATATTTATTTATTTGAGGGAGAGTGAGAGCATAAGCGAGAAGGGGGCAGAGGGAGAGAGAGAAGCAGATTCCCCACTTAGCAGGGAGTCCAGTGTGGGGCTCCATCCCAGGACCCTACGACCTTGACCTGTGCTGAAGACAGACGCTTAACTGGCTAAGCCACCCAGGCACCCCAAATTTGTAAAACTCTTAAAAAAATGTTTTTATGCATTCCTAATATCCATTCGTTTGTTATGCCAATGATTGAGCAGCAGTATTTTGAAATTAATATTTTGATAGTTTTTCATCCATGTAAAGCGTTTTCCCATTTTATAGATAGAAAAGGCAGTCAGATAGTTTGCCTTTATGTGGGCAACTCATGCATTTGATTCTTTTCTTTCTACAGTTCAAGGGTTTTCTTCAGAAAGAGATTTTGAAAAGTATGTTAAGCAAGAGAATAACTCTAAAAAAGTGTTGGTTGCTATTATTTTTGACCATGAGTTCCAAAATAGCAATGATCCCCTGCCACTTAAGGTAAGAAGTTTTTAATGTAGAAACATCATAAGTGTACTTTGTATTTCTGAGGCTTAATGAAGTTGAGGCGTAATTATTTCATTTATTAAGTGGGGAGACTGCAACTTACCTACAATCATACTGCTTGTACATAGTAGAGTAGAGATTTAAATCCATA
The DNA here is from genome assembly GCF_011764305.1 of Mustela putorius furo. NCBI lineage: Eukaryota > Metazoa > Chordata > Mammalia > Carnivora > Mustelidae > Mustela > Mustela putorius. The sequence continues at coordinate 3,143,301 of NW_025422176.1, read as the reverse complement.
TCTAATTTTTGTGTCAGTGCCTTTATTTAGCCAGAGTTTTAGGTAGATGGGGCAAGAATTGATTTCACCACATACCAGGTTTTCTCCTTATAAATCATAATCATAGGAGACATTGACCTTTACCACTGGATCTAATATAGCTGCTATCTCCAACTCTGGGCGTGATGGTGAAGTACATGCACATTTCCCAGGTCAAAAGACCTGAGGTGTTAAAGCAGATGCATCTTCACCAGGATGGAACACAACATGAAAATGTACCTCTTTCTTTTGACCAAATCTCATCATTTTTTTCCACAATCTAAACCTGGAACACAGTATTAAGGCTTAGCCAAGCAGAATCAAAATTAGGACATAGGCAGACACTGAGATTCTGATAACAACTTCCAAAAAAAGAGATGAGGACTGTGCTTTGAACTTGGCATCCCTGGTGTTGAGGGAAATGGCCAAGTTATGTTACAGATGTATGCACAGGGCTATAATTCTACATTTAAGATACAGATGGTTGTCAATGGAATGAAAAAGTAAAGAAAATCCCTGGGTCATAAGTATAGTTGTAAGTATCTTGTGTTCTGTCCCATCATTCCCTCATTCCTTTCATGTTTATTAAATTCCCTCAAGTCACTGATTCAGTGTAAGTGATGCTGATGTAGGCTCATCAGTGTATACATTGAATGCGGTCAAAATGTTTTTGGTACAGTTTCAAACCTCACCTTGTACGATCTCCCGACTGTTCCAGCCCCTTAGCTGATTCTTACCTTTAACACTGCTACTGTGACTCGCTCTACAGTCGCTCTCCCAACCACACCCACCCCTTCTTCATCTTCCCATAAATGCCCTGTACATATTACTATTACTGAATTTACGATAGTGTAATATATATATATGTATGTATGTATGCATGTATGTATGTATGTATGTATGTCTCAACTAGAATTTGAGCTCCTTGAGGAATAGGTGCTATATCTTAATCCTTGAACACACAGTAAGTGCCTAAAACTTTTGTCTTGGTAACTTGAGTGTATTAATATTTACCTAGGTTTATGATATCTGCCTGCCCCTCCTGGTGTTACTGATTTCTTTGGTCTGACCCCTGACTTTAGGCAACTGCTGGACCATTTGCTGTCCTGCAAAGCGACTTAGATCCATCATGATCTACCTTGAAGTTTAGTTCTCTAGAATTAGTATTATCTTTTCATTTAATAATGAAATCATGCAGTATTTCACTTTTATACTTTCACGTATCTCATCTGTCTTCATGTGGGATTCTTTCTTAGGTTCTAATCACTTTTAGGAAAGGAAGAGATTTTCCTTTTGGAACACTTGGCTGTCATAATGGGAAGAGAAATTAGCAATACCTTTCGGTATGTTTCATTTCAGTATGCATGCCACCTGTCTATTTTGGGAAAGAGACATTGGCAATGGTGTGCAATGTTTGCTTACCACAAACCCACACTAGCCACACAGCAAGTCTGCTCCGTTGGCTGATGTTCAGAATCTGCTTAGTGCTCAACACTCTACCTCAGAATCATACATGTGCAATTTTTCTTTAACTTCCTTTTGTTTCTCATTCTCACTTAATTATTTTTTCACTTACAGATATTATTTCTTTTTGCTCTTTATAGGTAAAATATTTTCTGCGTTTCAGTAGTTTTCAGAGGAACAAGTATGTGACTTTTTTCCGAACAGACGGCTGGGAAACAGGTGTTCTCTTTCCACCTTTTCCTTCTGCGGGACCCAGAAGTCAAAGTAATTCAAATGGGGGACAGCCTGGTGAGCCTATCTTTAGTTATACTTATTTTAATATCCAAGTAATAAAAAAAGAACCGTCACTTATTTATATAAGTGATAAAAAAGCTTGTGATAGAAATTTGTTAATTTTTAACTTACTATATTGCTGGTGATTTCTTTATTTAAAATTTTCAGTGTCCAAAAGCTTGTGTAAAATTTCTGTACATTGGAACAATGTATTTTTATGCAGGTTCAGCTCAACTCAACTAAACTCTTGGAATTTAAATGGTCAGCTCCTCCCTTTAGGTGTATGACAAAGGAGGGGACTAGCAATTTTAAGAAAACAGAACAAACAATTATATACTTTAGTGTCCACTGTTCATTTCACCACAATTTCTGGCACAAGATCCAAAATTATAGGATATTCAAACAAGCCGGAAAATGTTACATAAAATTAAAAGAAAAAAAGAGTCAACTTAAGTAAGTGGACAGATAAGCTAGATGCTGGAATTGCAGACAAAGAGTTTAAAATAATTTTGAGTATTTTGATGTCATGTTGTTAGCAAATATTCTCTGATATAATGTGATGAAGAGGACACTTTACCTCTGTAAAACTTGTAACTCTGTTAGTGAAAAAAGATCATTCAAATACAAAATACAGAACGTGCTCCAAAATACATGCCCAGTATTCTTGAAAACTCTCAAGGTCGTGAAAAACAAGAAAGGATAATAAAGTTTCATAGATCAGAGGAGACTATGGAGACATGACAACTAAATCCAATGTAGTAACCTAGGTGGGAACAGGAAAAAAAAATGACACTGGGGAAAAACTGGTGAAATCCAAACAAAGTTTGTATAAACTAGAAATTGTTTTGTGTCAATACTAATTTCTTAGTACCATGTACCGTGGTAATATAAGATTCATATTCGGGAAGCTGGGTGCAGGGTGTAAGTAATATTTTTCAGTCTTTTTTTTTTTTCATTATTGCCAGAAAATGTATTACTATAAAAGAAAAAATTGACAGATAGAACTTCATTAAAATTAAATATTTCAGCCCATGTGGAGGTCTCTATTAAAAGAGTAAGGTGGGACCCAGAAAGGAGAAAAGGTGACACAGATTCACATTCAAAATCTATAAGGAAGTTATGTTGATGAACAGAAAATTCAGTTTTTAGATGTCATAACATTGCCAAATCTTAATAAAAGTTTTAAGTGTTAGCTCATTTTTATACTAAACTTATGTAACAGTAAGTAGCTATTTGTATATTGCGACATATCCAAAGACCACACTGAGTAGCTCTGCTTTTGTGGACATCAGCTTATGTAACTCACTCCGTATGAACTTCACTTAATTTTTCAAATATCAAGGGTACAGAATTAAAGTCTTTTCCTATGCTATAGTTTATTCAGTTCTCATCCAGTTTATTGAAATTGCAGAAAGCAGCTCTGTAATTTCACACAATATTTTACTTTGTAGGAAGCTGGGAATTAGGATCCTTTTAAAAAGAATCTAAAAAAACCCACAAATGAGCAAACAAAAAGCGGAATCAGACCTACAAATACAGAGAACAAGCTGATGATTGCCAAAGGAAGGGATAGGCAAAGTGCGAGAAGGGGAGATACAGGCTTCCAGTTAAGGAATGGGAATAAAAGGCAAAGCACAAGGGATATAGTCAATTGTACTAGAATAGCATTGTATGGTGACAAATGTTATCCACAGTTGTGGTGAGCACAGCACAATATATACTCATATTGAATCACAACATTGTACACCTGAAACTAATGTAACATTGTGCATCAAACATACTCAAGTAAATAAAAATTTAAATAGTAAAAAATATTTATTGTGTATTTTGTGGGGAAACTGTAATAGCTGTGAAATTTAGACCATTTTAACAGGAGCCTCTTCACGATAATTAACTTTGTTGTTTCTGACATACTTTAGTTACGTTTTTCTTTGTTCATTTCAGCTATTTCTTGTTCTGTTGTACTTAGCAATCCTTGTTTTGTCATTTAGGGTACATCACTGAAGGGTTTCTGGCAATGCAGCATGCCGTGGATCAGGCCATCATGAAATATTATAACCACACAGCTACACAAAAGCTATTCCAAGATGTCACTGTCTTTGTTCAAAGATTTCCATATCCAGAATATTCTCATGATTACTTCTTTACCTTTTTTGGTATTGTCATCCCGTTAGTAATATTATTTATCTTCTCTATGAATCATCTTACCCTCATTCAGTCTATTGTGTGGGAAAAGGAAAAGCGATTGAAGGTAACTCTGCTTTTCTTGCGGTAAATAGAGCTTCTGGAGAAAAAGCTGGGTCTGTAGCATAAATTGGAGGCTGGATTATTTCTACCCACTCAGCCCTGGTAGATGGTCATGTTTCAGTAGCAGCCAGAAAGTGAACACTGATTTCTCTTGGCAATTTTCTAGAATTTTGTTTTTATTGGAGTTCTTCGGTTTTATTTCTAGAAGACTACTTCACAAGATTATTGCAAATAGAATTTAAATGCCAAATCTCTAAGATCCCTCTGGAATAGCTCGGTTGCAAAGACTTAATCAACTGGACTAATAGAATTGTCTTGATGAATTTAGATACAAGTAAATTTCAAGATTCTGTAATTCTATGATTAGTTTTCCTCAGTTGTTTTTTTTTTTTCTAAATGACCTCTTATTGTCCCCTTCAGAATTTGTATGTCTTGGTAGAGAGCATGTTGTATTATGGCCAGAGGCTTTAATTTAATTTAATTTATTTACTTTACTTTTTTATTTACTTTAATTATTTAATAATTAATATATGATTATTAGCATATATAATTATAAGTAATACATTATTACATATTTAACATATATGATATATAATAATATTATAGTATAAATAGAGAGGGAGAGATTATTTATATAATTATATATAATTGATTTATTGCCTAATTTGTTTCAGGAACTCTGATAAATCATAGATTTGAATCCTATCTCTATTATTTTTTGACCCTGACATGTCATATGACTTTTCTAGGCTTTTTTCTCAGCTATAAATTGAGTATAACAATAACAACCAATTTGGAGGGCTGTCATGATAGTAAGCTAGATACTGTGTAAAAAATTATCACCATCAAAACAGCTGGGCCTGATGTTGTGAGGTGGAAAGGAGGAGATAGCAGTTGAGGGTTTGGTACATAGTCAGGTACCTTGTGAGTGTTCAATAGCTATTAGATGTGGCTGTTAACATCAGTCATCTCTCCATTTCACTTATCTCCTTGTGTAGTCTTAAATCATGTCATTTTTCTCTCTTTCCTCTCTTAGTGGCTCCACCACTTCACAGATCAGCCTTCCATTGCTTCTCACCATCACCTCTTCTCACTCCGGGCTCTTTTCACACATCTCCTCACCCTTCAGCTTTCCTCTGGATCTACCTTGTACATTGTTGCCAGGGTTATTGTCCTCTAACACAGATGGCTATAAATAGATTTTAAGGTTGTATTTATCTTTGTTCTCTCCTGAATAAATTCCACTTAAGCATATACATTTTCTAATATTTGGCCTCTGCCTACTCCTTGTTTTGTTGTTATTGTTTACAAATATAATTTAAATGCCAAATGCTGTCAAACATCTCTGGAATAAGGAGAACTACAAAGAAATAATCTACTGGATTTGTGGAGCTGTGTTAGATACAAATCAATTCCAACATTCTATGATTCTGTGATTGAAGAAGAAATTTCTTATGGAAGCATTGTTGACACACAGTGTTACATTAGTTTCATCCGTACAGCATTGAACACATTTGCACATTATGCTATGCTTAAGACAGGTGTCAACATGAAACACTATTATAATACTTCTGACTATATTTCCTATGCTGTACCTCTCGTCTCTATTACTTACTCATTTGATAACCGGAAGCTGGTAACTCCCACTCCCCTTCACCGATTTTGCCCATGCCCCCCACTCTCCTCTCTGGCACCCAGCAGTTCTCTGTATTTATAGAGATGTCTTTGTTTTTGTTAATTTGTTTGTAGTCCATCTATAGTTGAATGAATAAAGAAGATGTTGCATAGAGCTACAATGGAATATTAGCCATTAAAAAAAGAGATCTTGCCATTTGTGACAGTATGGATGTCATTACTTTTTGATGTCATGTTCAGTGATTCATTAGCTGCATGTTTTTAACTTCTTGAGGAACCTCCATACTGTTTTCCAGCTTGCATTCCCACCAACAACAGTGTAAGAGGGTTCTCCTTTCTCCATATCCTTGCCAATAGTTGTTTCCTATCCGGATAATTTTGTCCATTCTAACTGGTGTAACGTGATACCTCATTATGGTTTTGAATTGCAATTCCCTGACAACAAGTGATGTGGAGCATTTTTTTCCATGTGTCAGTTAGCCACATTTCTATGTCTTCTCTGGAGGAGTGTCTGTTCGTGTCTAATGCCCATTTTTTGACTGGATTATTTGTTTTTTGAGTGTTGAGTTTGGGAAGTTCTTTATAGATCTTGGATATTAGCCCTTTATCTGTATTGTTGTGTGCAAATATCTTCTCCCATTCCATAGGTTGCCTTTTAGTTTTGTTGACTGTTTCCTTTGCTGTGCAGAAGCTTTTCATCTTGATGAAGTCCCAAAAGTTCATTTTTTATTTTTGGTTCCCTTGCCTCTAAAGATGTGTCTTGGAAGAAGTTGCTGTGGCCAAGGTTGAAGAGGTTACTGCCTATGTTCTCCTCTAGGATTTTGATGGATTCCTGTCTCACATTGAGGTCTTTCAACCATTTTGAGTTTATCTTTGTGTATGGTGTAAGAGAATGATGCAGTTTCATTCTTCTGCATGTGGCTGTCCTGTTTTCCCAGCATCATATATTAAAGAGACTGTCCATTGGATATTCTTTCCTGGTTTGTCAAAGATCAGTTGACCATAGAGTTGAGGGTCAATTTCTGGAGTCTCTGTTCTGTTCTATTGGTCTGCGTGTCTGTTTTTGTGCCAGAACCATACTGTCTTGCTAATTACAGCTTTGTAATTGAGCTTGAAGTCCAGAATTGTGATGCCTCCAGCTTTGGTTTTCTTTTTTACCATTCCCCTAGCAATTCGGGGTCTTTTCTGGTTCCATACAAATTTTAGAATTGTTTGTTCCAACTCTGTGAAAAATATAGATGTTATTTTGATAAGGATTGCACTGAATGTATAGATTGCTCTGGGCAGCATAGACATTTTAACAATGTTTATTCAGCAACGTGGCAGGATACAAAATTAATGCACAGAAATCAGGCCCATTTCTATACCCTGAACAGTGTGTCTGAAGAAAGAAAAATCAAGGTGTTTATCCCATTTACAATTGCATAAAAACCATAAGATACCTAGGAATAAACCTAATGAACAAGGTAAAGGATCTGTACTCTAGAAACTATAGAACACTTATATTTCATTTTTAAAATATTTTCATTGAAGTATAACATACATACACACAGAAAAGTGCACAAATCGGAAGTATATATATTTTAATCCATTCAGGCTACTGTAATAAAAATATCATAAACTATATAGCTTATAAGCAATAGAAACTTATTTGTCTCAGTTCTGTGGCCTGGAAAGTCCAAGAACAAGGTGCCAATAGATTCAGAATGTCTGATTAGAAACTGCTCTGCTGTTTGTAGATGGCATCTCATTGATCACTGTCTTCCCATGTAACAGAAGAAATGTGAGCTTTCTGGGATCTCCTTTATAAGTCATGAGGATTCATGAGGGCTCAGTCCTCACCACCTAATTATCTCTCAGGGACCCCACCTTAACGTGCCGTCACACAGGGGACTAGGTTTTCAATTTATTAATTTTGAGGAGATACTAGCATTCAAACTTTCATGAAGAAAGTATGCCCATTTTATCGTGACCCCCGTAAGAAATAAAATACTGCTAACACTCTAGAAGTCTTCTTGTGTACGCCTCTAAACATTTTCCCCAAAGTACACACTAACCTGATTTCTAATATTATGAGTTAGTTTTGTCTGCCTTGATCTTGATAAATGGAATCATGCAGTGTATTATGTTGTGTCTGTGATTCTTTCAGCTAAATATGTAGCTGTAGTTCATTTATATTCATTGAGATATATGAATTTTAAGAGTCCATAATATGACTATCACAATTTATCTATGTTCCTCTAGGGTTTGGAATTAGGATATTATAAGTAATTCTTTGGGGCGCCTGGGTGGCTCAGTGGGTTAAAGCCTTTGCCTTCAGCTCGGGTCATGATCTCAGGGTCCTGGGATCGAGCCCCGCATCGGGCTCTCTGCTCAGCAGTGAGCCTGCTTCCCTTCCTCTCTCGGCTTGCCTTTCTGTCTACTTGTGATCTCCATCTCTCAAATAAATAAAATATTTTTTTAAAAAACACAATATAAGTAATTCTTCTATGAATATTTTACATATTTTTTTGCTGCATGTTAGATTATGCATATTTACCTTCAGTATATAGTGCTAAAGTTTGTCAGTAAAATTTTGCCGATTTTCACATCCATTAGCAATGTATGAAAATTCTGTTTGCTCTACATTTCACCAAAATTTTTTCTAATTTTATCTAATTTTCTAATTTGTTTAAATTTATGAGTCTGTAATGGCCTCAAAAATGTAGAGATCTTTCACTTTTCATTGTTTTAATTGTTAAAGTCTTTCACCTCCTTGGTTGAGTTTATTCCTAAATATTTTACTCTTTTTTATTTGAGAGAGAGAGAGACCACCAGCAGGGTAAAGAGCAGAGGGATGGGCAGACTCCCTGCTGAGAAGAGAGCCCCATTTGCATCTTGATCCTGAGGACTTGATCCTGGGAATCCTGGATCATGATATGAGTTGAAGGCAGATGCTTAACTATTGAGCCACAGGGGCACCCCATAGTTTTTTAAAAGATTATTTATTTATTTATTTATTTATTTAACAGAAACACAGCAACAGAGGGAACACAAGCAGGGGGATTGGGAAAGGGAGAAGCAGGCTTCCCCCTGAGCAGAGAGCCCAATGTGGACTCAATCCAAGGACCCTGGGATCATGACCTTAGCCAAAGGCAGACACTTAACCACCGAGCCACCCAGGTGCCCCAGCACCCCGTATTTTACTCATTTTGATGTTCTTATAAGTGGAATTGTTGTTTTTTTTTTAAGATTTTATTTATTTATTTGACAGAGATCACAAGTAGACAGAGAGGAAGGCAGAGAGAGGGAAGCAGGCTTCCTGCTGAGCAGAGAGCCCGATGCGGGACTCGATCCCAGGACCCTGAGATCATGACTGAGCCGAAGGCAGTGGCTTAACCCACTGAGCCACCCAGGCACCATGGAATTGTTTTCTTAATTCCCATTTTAGATTGCTTATTGGTAGTGTATAGAGAAGTTCAACTGATCTTTGTTTGTTGACTTTGTATTCTTCTACTTTGAGGAGTCATTTATTAACTCTTTTTAGTGTGGAATCTGATTTGCATGTAACATTGTCTCATCTACTTGGATGCCTTATATATATATTTTTTTCTAAATTGTCAATTTTCTAAATTGTCCTTCTCCCATTGTGTATTTTTTACTTCTTTGTCATAAATTAATTGGCCGTACATGTGTGAGTTTATCTCTGTGCTCTCTATTCTGTTGCATTGCTCAATGTTTTAATGTCTGTCTTAATGTCTGTTTTAATGACAGTACTGGATTTTGTTACTATAGATTTGTAATATAATTTGAAATCAGGAAGTGGAATGTTCCAGCTTTTTTCTTCTTTCTGAAGATTGCTTTGCCTATTTGGGGTATTTTGTGGTTCCTTATAAATTTTAGGATTGTTAGGGGTACCTGGGTGGCTCAGTGGGTAAAGCCTCTGCCTTTGGCTCAACTCACGATCTCAGGGTCCTGGGATTGAGCCCTGCATCAGGCTCTCTGCTCAGCGGGGAGCCTGCTTCCCCCTCTCTCTGCCTGCCTCTCTCCCTACTTGTGATCACTCCCTCTCTTCCAAATAAAAAAAAGTTTTTTTAAGGATTGTTCTATTTCTGTGAAAAATGACAGTAGAATTTTGATGGGGATTGCATTGAATCTGTCCATTGTTTTGGGTAGTATGGACATTTTACCAATATTAATTTTTCCAATCCACAAGCATGGTATACCTGGTTATTTGTGTTGTTGTCAGTTTTTTTCTTTAGTATCTAGAGTTTTCAGTGTACAGATCTTTCACTTCCTTCGTTAAATTTATTCCCAGGTATCTTATTCTTTTTGCTGCATTTGTAACTGGATTTTTAAAAAATTTATCTTTCTAATATTTCTTTATTAGTGAATAGAACTGCAATAGGTTTTTGTATTTTGGTTTTGTATCCTCCAACTTTACTGAAATTGTTGATTAGTTCTAAAAACTTTTTTGGTGAAATTGTTAGGGTTTCCTATCATGTCATAAGCTAGCAATTCTGATTTGCCTCCATTATTTCTTTCTTGCGCAGTGGCCCAAACTAGAACTTCTAATAGTATATTGAATTAATGGGTTATTAATGGTGTGTCTTTCCTACAGTTAGGTTTCCTTTAATTGCTCTCGACAGTGTTTCAGTTTTCAGAGTACAAGTTTTACACTTTTTAAAAAAGATTTATTTATTTATTTTAGAGAGAGCAGTGGGAGGGGCAAGGGTAAAAAGAGATACTGAAGCAGATTCCCCACTGGATGTGGGACTCAATCCCAAGCCCCAAGATCATGACCTGAGCTGAAACCAAGAGTTTGCCACCCAACAGACTGAGCTGCTCAGACACCCCAGAAATCTTGCTTCTTTTGTTAAATATAATTTGTCATTTTCATTGGTTATGAAAACTTGCTAAGTAAGTCTGGCCGTAGCATTGATTGCAAGGAACCATTTATCCCTATTCTGTCCCCTGTGCATAATAAAGTGGACCTTTGCCCATTTTTAAGAACTTTGCAAAGTATGCAAATTCCAGAGCTCTTCACATTCATTCATTTGTCCCTTCAACAAACATTTATTAAACTCTTTGGATGGGCAAGGCAGATACTGATAGGCATAGTCTCTGCCCTCTACCCCAGAAGAGCTTATAGTTACAGAATTTAATATTGGTACATCAGTGAAATTCAGTAGAAATATTTAAAATAGCCTGTGAAGGCTCATACCACTCATTTGAATCTTCTTATCGGTTTTCTACATTATATGCTTAGCTAAACTTTTTTATGTTCTTTTGATAACACTTGAAATAACAAGTATTTCTTTGAAGAATATAGTTCCATAAAGATTATTTCTAAAACTGAATTTTCCCCCTTACTTTTTTTCATGGTTTTAGTGTTTGCTTCCATTTTTTATAATTTAATTAAAATATATTTACATTATTTAATACCTCCTAGAAGAAGGCATGAGAAAAAGAAAGGGGATATTAATCTAAACAGTTTATAGTTTTATTTAAGAGTTTTTCATACCTGAGCAATAGCAGGTAAGTTTTTGGTGAGATCATTTGTAGGCTTATAAGCTTCATAGCATTGCCACATACTAGCTGAGTAATTTTAATCAAGTCATTAATCTCCTCCTCTATAAATTGGGCATGATAATATTTATTTTTTTTTAATTTTTTATTTTTTATAAACATATATTTTTATCCCCAGGGGTACAGGTATGTGAATCACCAGGTTTACACACTTCACAGCACTCACCATAGCACATACCCTCCCCAATGTCCAAAACCCCACCCCGCTTCTCCCGAACCCCCTCCCCCGCAGCAACCCTCAGTTTCTTTTGTGAGATTAAGAGTCACTTATGGTTTGTCTCCCTCCCGATCCCATCTTGTTTCATTTATTCTTCTCCTACCCCCTTAACCCCCCATGTTGCATCACCACTTCCTCATACATGATAATATTTCTTATTTAACCAATTTTGATTGTGGCAGAGATAAATCAGATAATCTTATACATTTTGTATAATTATATTGTTTTACATGATGTTTGATTTGTGTGAACTCTCCCACAGGAGTATCTGCTCATGATAGGACTCAGTAATTGGATGCTCTGGGCTGCCTATTTCTTCACATTCCTCTCTTTGTATTCAGTTATCATCCTTTTGATGTGCATTATTTTCTTTGCCAAGGCAAGTGTCTATTTCACTGTAGTATGATATAGCTAAACTTTAAGAGGAAAAACAAGCAACATGGTGTGGGCCTAATAGATTCAGGTTGTCAGGAAGTGAACATGTGCCTATTGTTGACACCACTCTGGAAATTCAGGAGCTCCTTAGTCTCTCAGCATACTAAACTTAATAAATATACTAAGTCTAGATGTGTGGACCTTTTGTAGTTAAGGAATTGTTTCCTCATCTCCCTGAAGTTTGTCATTAGTTTCCCTAGGACCATTAAAATGTTTAAAGATGTTTCATTTCTCCTCTTTTGTTTTACTGTGATGCCATATAGAGTATGACTCAACTGGCTTCCTGATTGTTTTGTTAGCTAGAACCTGTGCCAGTCATCCAGTACAGTGACCCATCTCTTGTCTTCGTCTTTTTGCTGTGTTTTGCCATCGCCACAATATTCTTCAGCTTCATGGTTAGCACGTTCTTCAATAAAGGTGAGACTGAAACTCCTGGAAAAGATAATTAGTGAAACAATGGGGACTATATTTGGAAGCTTCTGAGACCTTCATTTGCTATCTCATCTGGAGCCTCTGTTTATATTCTAACTAAACAGATAAGTATTGTAAGCACATGGAATGAAAAAAGGGAATGAAGGGAGCAGTGAAAATTAATCTAGCATAGTATACATGTGAAAAAGGATGAAAAACAAAATAACGTCCTACGTGAGTGTTCTTTTTAACCTTTAACTGCCGCTTTTTATATGGTATCGATTTAACTATCCAGCAGGAGTGGTAATGATGGGGATGGCTTCTGTATATTCTATTGGAGGGAATAAATTCTGTCAGTATCTGATGATGATCTGGAGTATGTAAAGAGAAAGAAAACAAAAAAAAATTGCTTGCCTGAAAGAAAGGGCCTGTGTACTTCATTAATAGATCTTTATTTTGTGTTTGCTGTGTATTTGAAATACAGTGTATGTCCCATACAGCTGACATTGACCTCATGGATGTGCATATCATCAGCCCAAAAAATTACTTGATAGGACATGCAGAAAGCAAGGAAAATTTATGAATCATAGTATGTATAGGAAAAAAGGATTAAAATACTCCAACTCCATATAAGATTGAGATAAACCTAATAATTCTTCCTATAAAGGTTACTTTTTAAACATTTTTGAAAGACCAGAAGATTGGAATGGGTTAGGGTTAGGGTTGTACTGGTACAGTATCTAATAAACAAAGGCAATTGAAAGTTGTTTCCTTGCTTTTTGAAGGCTCTCATGCCAATAGCAGTCATGACTTTTATTTTTAACTCTATTTCATTTTATTTTTCTCTGTACATTATCATGAGTATTGATAGTTAATGGGGACATGACCACATGTACAACCTATAAGCAGCCCAAACAGTTTGCATTCCCACCAACAGTGTAAGAGGGCTCCCCTTCTCCACATCCTCATCAATATCTGTTGTTTCTTGAGTTGCTCGTTTTAGTCATTTTGACAGGTGTGAGGTGGTATCTCATTGTGGTTTTGATTTGTATTTCCATAATGCCCAGGAGCATTTTTTCATGTCCGTTAGCCATCTGTATGTCTTCTTTGTGGAAATGTCTGTTCACATCTTGTGCCCATTTCTAAACTGGATTTTTTGGTTTTGGGGTGTTGAGTTTAATAAGTTCTTCATAGATTTTGGAAAATAGATCTTTATCTGACATTCCATTTGTAAAAATCTTCTCCCATTCTGTAGGTTGCCTTTTAGTTTTGTTGATTGTTTCCTTTGTTGTGCAAAGCTTTTTATCCTGATGAAGTCCCAACAGTTCATTTTTACTTTTGTTTCCCTGGCCTTTGGTGATGTACCTAGCAAGAAGTTGCTGTCGCCAAGGTTGAAGAGGTTTCAGCCTGTGTTCTTCTCTAGGACTGTGATGGATTCCTGTCTCACATTTAGGTCTTTTATCCATTTGAATTTATTTTGTGTAAAGTGCAAGAAAGTGGTTTAGCTTCATTCCAAGGATGTACACCACTGTAGTGGACTTCTGCAAGTTCCAGTTCTGTGCTCTGCTGGTTATAATACTTTGGGCTAGCCTCCTTAAACATGCTTCCTCTCCTCTGCATTTATATCACACTGGGTTCAAGTCTCAGAACCCTCTACCTTCCAAATGGTGGTTGCTTTTCTACTTGTAGACTTGCAGCATGTGTTTTCTCAGATCTCCCATTGAATTCTTAGGTGTTCAGAATGATTTGGTGAATATCTAGTTGTATCTGAGGGATGAGAAAAACTTAGGGTCCCCCTACACCGCCACCATCTTAACTTTTCCTCCTCTTTAGCAGATTAATTGAGCGCAAGGATGAGGTCCTTGGAAACTCTGATCTTTAGTCAGCAGAAGCAAAGTTAATAACCTGGGCTTGTGACTGAAGTTTGGGTAAGGGAAATAGCCAGGTAGGGCTAAATCCTTAAACTGTGGAATCTGGTGCTGTCTTGGAAAAAATAGTGTCAAAATTGAGTTGAATGTTATGACACCCAACTAATGTCCTGGACGCTTGCTTGATGGTGTGGGGAAAATCCTCCTTCATAACCACTTTAAAATTGAGGTCCAACAACAACTTCTTAGAGTATAAAGTTGACTGGAAAATTTTAAATTATATAGGTATATAATTTATCAGGTTAAAAAGGTTTTGTTTATTTACTGTTCTAAGAATTTTATCTGCACTAAGGATGTAAAGTTTTATTTAGAATTTTTATTTGCATTTATTGAAATGCTAAAATTATCTTTTCTTCTTAACAATGTACATTATATAAGCTGATCTTTTAAGTATACCAATCTCATACTCTTGGAATAAATTTAAATTCGCCCTGATATGTTTTCCTTTGTATTCCTGCTGGATTAATTAAGCTAATTTTTGGTTTAAGGTTTTTACCTATATGTTCAGGTTAAATTGCTCTATAATTTCCTTTTTATACTGTCATTGTTGATTTTGTTATCAAGTTATGGTAGTTTTATAAAAGTATTTGGGAAGGTTGTCCTCTATTTCTGTATCTCTGTCTCTCTTGGAATTTCAGTGCAGTGGTTTGATTATTTCTTCTTTGTCTGCTAGAAGTTGCTGAAAAGGCATTGGGAAAGGTTTTAATTATTGATTCAATTTCTTTTATGACCTTAGGACATTCAGGTTTTCTAGTTCTTTCAGTTTTGGTAAGTTGTATTTTCTTTAACTTACATTTTTAGTTTTGAAATTTATTGGTGCAGTATCACTAATTTAATATGGTTTTTTATGTTCTTAATGTCTTTACTAATGTCTGTCATGATATATGCTTTTTTACTTCTTATACTAGTAATTTGTGCCTTTTTTTTCCTTCATCAGTTTCACAACAGGTTTGGTTGCAGTATTAGTCTCTACAGAGAATCCCCTTTTGGCTTTGCTGATCCTCTTACCATTCCATAAATTTTGTATTTATTGCCATTTTTTAAATCTTGTGATAGTGAATGTTTGTCTTATGTCTTTTAATAAATGAATTTAAGGCTAGTTGTTTCCCTCTTAGTACTGGTTTGACTACATGACACAAATTTTGGTAAATAAGCTTTTCCCTGTTGTTAAAATGTTTTGTAATTGTCCTTATAATTTTCATTAATTGAGAATTATTCAAAGATGGATGTCTTAAATTGCTCAACATAATGGATATTTTTGGATATCTTCTGGTTATTGATTGCCAATTTAATGTAATTCTTTTGAAATTTGTTAAGATTTATGTTATAACCTAGTCAATTCCAGTTTTTTAAAATCAGTATGTTTGAAAAAGATGTATATTTTGAGGTTGTTTGGGATAGTTGACATGTATTTTCATTAGGTCAAGTTTGTTAATTCTGATAAAGATGGTTAAAATCTCTACTATGATTGTACATTTGTATATTAATTGTTACTTTTTGCATTATATATTTTGATGCCATTTTATCAGGTGTGTCTGATATATTTGTTAGCTCTTATTTGTCCCCTCTCATTTTGTTTATGATTTTAATTTTAAAAAAGAATACACATTGATGAGTATATAAAGTGTTTTAGTTTGTGAATATGGTATGTAGAGTGAGGTAGAGAGGGAAAGGAAGAATCATTCCTAATAGTGGAATAATACATTGTACTTTATAACATACCATTTATACTTAGATGCTGAATTTTAACTCCTGATAATGTTAATTGGTTTATTAACAGGAATTTTCTTTTTAGTGTTTTATCAGAGTCACATTTTTGGAACTCTTCGTATACTAAACCATATCTGCTTTTTTGAGACCCAATTTTGTATTTCTGTTTATTCAAGTATCCTTCTTTTCCCTCAGTATCATGACATAGACTGAATCTCATAGTATCTGGAAATACAATCTAGATATTTTCTGATTATGTCAATAATAGTATTTACATTTATAATTTTTATGCTGAATACTAAATATGTAAATTTTCCATTAAGAACTATAATATTCATAGTTACTATATTATATAATGATAAATTCCAGAAAAAATTGTTACTGAAATGTTTAATTTCAGGCTTTTATTCATTCAGAAAATACTTTCAAGCACCTCCTAAGTGCCACGCATTTTATAATGGTGAGCAAATGGTGAACAAAAGAAATTTCTATTCTCACTGTGCTTGTTTTATTACACTCTTCCAGTAAGACAAAGATTTTGTAGTTTAGGTTTCTGCATGTAGCTTTAATTGACCTTATAATTTCCTTCTTATTTCCAGCACATTTTGCTGTTTCTGTTGGAGGTTTCATTTATTTTGCCACTTACTTTCCATTTGCGACAGTCTCTACAAACTTTGCACAAATGACATTCACCCAGAAGCTGGCTTCCTGTCTCAGCTCAAATATTGCAATGGCACTGGGAACTAAATTCCTACTCAAGGCAGAAATGGAAAGTGAGTATTTACCTTCTAAATTTGATGATATTCTCATAAGATATTCACAATTTTAAAATTAATATGTGTTAAACTGTCCTTCAAAAAATGATATTATTTCATACCACCGCCGGTAGCACATGAGTGCTTCCACATTCTCTCCATAAATTTGCTCAAGTCTATTTGTATCTTTCCCTACTCATTTGGAGCTCCTGGCTGCTGTTTAGTGCTAGGACAGGAAGCAAAGCAGGTTTGCTTTCAGTAACTTTTAGTCTTCCTTTTTTCATCAGGGCAATATCTACAAAAAATTCTTCTAGTCTTCTCTCTTGTAGATAGCATTTATCCCTGCTTTTCAATGATTATGGTTTTCTAAAATTATCTTTCCCAGTGAACATTCAGCATGAGGAGGGGTGGAGAGGAAGGAGTCTGTGTCTTAACCCATAGGTTTGCTTATTTTTCTTAATGTTTATATTCCTTAGTATATTTTATTTTTGTTTCATTCATCTGATTGTTTTCTGGCACACTAGGAAGTATCATACGTGATTACTTGCTTAGATGCCCTAAATTCTAATGGTATAAGAAAGTAACTTGACTATAATATGAATCTCTGTAGAATATTAACACCTTTTTCCTTCACTCTTTAATTATGATGCAGTTGAATAACTCTTTTAGTGTCAGTTGGCACCTTAATTAAATGTCAACTGTTATCTCTTAGAAATTGGAATTAAATGGAGTAACATCTTCTCATCACCCAAAATGGAGAACTTTGACTTTACCCATGTACTGGGAATGTTTTTATTTGATGCTTTCTTATATGGCCTTGTGGCCTGGTATATAGAAGCTGTCTTTCCAGGGGAGTATGGTGTGCCCAAGCCATGGAACTTTTTCTTGCTGGTGAGTTCTAATGCTTCTGTTGCTGACAGAGGTCACTCCCTATGAACAAGTATTGTAATTTCTATAAAAGCCACCATGAGCTAATTTTGCACTGTCTATAATTGATCCACTAGTTCTGGTGCAAGAATAATTTTAATGACTCTGACCACTCATTGGCCTTTTCCTAATACACTTTAAAACACCCAGTATATATAACTATAAATAATGTGTGGATCATGGCGCATAACTCCAAACTTTAAAAATTCTGAGTACTCCTTCACAGTTCCAGACAAGTAGCTCATAAACGATTAAACTTGGGCATAAAGAAATTAATATAGTATGGGTCTTTGGGTAGTAAAAGCAGAGGTTTAGTTATGCCCCCTGTCTGGACACTTACCAACTGTTTTATATCCTTGTTTAGTACAGATGTCTTAGAGTCTGACCCATGCATGGGAATCGTGTATATCTTGCCTTCCATTCTCAGTCTTTTCCCTTCTTATATTGGCTTATGTATTGGTAAGAGAAGATATGACAAGGAGTGATATAATTGTTTTTGTTATGGCCTCATTTTAGAGCAATTTACATTTGTCCCTCTTGGACAGTTATGATTTTAATAGAGCAGTCTGCTCTTATGCCTTGGGGCTTCAGATTAAGCCATTTAGCTCCAAAATTTAACCCCAAGAAATTTTCATCAGTCCATCTCCGTACAAAAGGTAACAAGCTAAAGTATTTTCTGTTGCATCACTTTTCAAAAACGTTTGCAGTAATTTCACTTTTATTCCCCCTTTTTCAGCGTTCTCACTGGTTTGGAGAAACACCTGAGGAGAAAAAGGAAACAAGGCAATTTTATGAAACAAATGAAAGCAAGTATTTTGAAGCAGAGCCTACTGATTTGGTGGCAGGTATCCAAATCAAACATTTGTGCAAGGTATTGTTTCAAAAATTTTTTCTTCCTGATGGAACTGAAATTTAGGTTGTAGTTCATTGTAAATGATTATTACTAGAAATACCAGGAAAAAGATCACATGCTAATAGAAAGTCATGGCTTTCTGTTAAGAAAGATCAAAATAAAATTTTTTCAGTATGTAATAAAAAGTCATATCTTTCTCCTTCTTCCAGAATAGATTCAGGTTTTCTATAAACTATATGGTGTTTTCCACAAGTGCTCTCATTCTAAAAAGTAGAGTCTATCGGAGATGAATAATTTGTGTGAACATTAATTTCTGTTCACAAATGTTTTGCATTTATCTATTATGTAATCTCCCTCTGTCAAGGAATTCATCAAGGGGGGACTTTTGAATCTCTTAATTTATCAACTGTATTTATTTACCAACTGTAGGCATGCAGTATTTAAGTAACCTAAACATTGGCTAGTATTGCCTCTCACAGGTCTACCTAAGTTTTGTTTGAGCTCCTAACCCCACAGCCTTGGGAAACCCAGAGCTTCCCTGCCAATACAGCTGATTTTGAAGATGAGTGTATAACCATCAACAAAATAAAACAGCCTATAGAATGGGAAAAGATATTTGCAAATGATATAATCTGTTAAGGGGTTAATATTCCAAAATATGTAAAAACCCATACAAGCCAACACCAAAAAAAAGAAACAATCTGATTGTTCTATTTGTAGGAGTTTGGCAGTTTGAAGGCCTCTATTCATTTTTTACTATATTGGTTCTTTTAAAGAAGCTAGGGGTATTTCTTATAGCACAATTTTATGGTATAAGAAAGTAACTTGACTATAATATGAATCTCTGTAGAATATTAACACCTTTTTCCTTCACTCTTTAATTATGATGCAGTTGAATAACTCTTTTAGTGTCAGTTGGCACCTTAATTAAATGTCAACTGTTATCTCTTAGAAATTGGAATTAAATGGAGTAACATCTTCTCATCACCCAAAATGGATGATCTGAATAGACATTTTTCCAAAGCAGATGACCAACAGACACATAAAGAAATGCTCAGCATCACTCATTAGGGAAATGCAAATCAAAACCACAAGGAGTTTTTACCTCACCCTGGTAATAATGGCTAAAATAAAAACACAAGAAACAACAGTGATGGCAAGGATGTGGAGAAAAAGGAACCCTCATGTACTGTTGGTGGGAATGTAAATTGGTCCAGCCACTGTGGAAAACAGGATGGAAGTTCCTCAAAAAACTAAAAGTAAAAAAACCGAAACAAAACTAAACAAAAAACTAAAAGTAGAATTACCATATGATCCAATAATTCTACTCTTGGGCATTTACCCAGGGAAAATGTACACACTAGGATATATGTACCTCAGTGTTTATTGCAACATTATTTACTGTGGCCAAAACATGGAAGCAACCCAAGTGCCCATCAGTAGATGAATGGATAAGGAAAATGTGTATATATACAATGGAATATTACACAGTCATCAGAAAGCATGAGATTGTGCCATTTAACACAATATGGGTGGACCTAGACTATATTATGCTATATGAAATAAGTCAGAATGAGAAAGACAATATTTCACATATTTCTCATATTTCACAATATGTCACTCATAAGTGGAGGCCAAAAAGTGAATAAACAAAAAACAGAACCAGAACTGTAAATAAGGAGAACAAATTGATGGTTCTAGAAAGCAGAGAGATGGGAGTTTGGGGAAAATAGATGAAGAGGGAAGAAAGATATTGGTCTCCAGTTGTGTCATGAGTAAGTCAGGGGAATAAAAAGCAGAGCATAAGGAATATAGTCAATGATTTCATAATACTGAAGTAATGGAACAGATGGTAGCTATAATTGTGGTGAACACAGCATAATGTATAAACTTGTAAAATCACTAAGTTGTAGCCCTGAAACTAATGTAATGTTGTGTGTCAACTATAGCCAAAAACTATAACCAAAGAAATAAAAATGTTGAGTAAAACCTTTGTTTCAGATGGATAAATAGCTAAGGTTGTGCCTCAGAGTGTCGTTTAATCAAACATTAGGGACAATAGTGACTTAGGGCATTATTTGCAGGAACCTCAACAGAAGCCAAAGGTAAAGGATTATCTCACATATATTTGTGGGAGTGGCTTTTGTGGCTTGCATGAGCAAAATTTAAATAAAATTGTGCTATAAGAAATACCCCTAGCTTCTTTAAAAGAACCAATATAGTAAAAAATGAATAGAGGCCTTCAAACTGCCAAACTCCTACAAATAGAAAGCAGGCTAGAAAAAATAGCTGAAACCATGGTATGCTTTTTATGGTGAAGGAAGGATGATTGAGAAGTCAGAGTCAAGAATAGAAAGTGGAGTCAACCTCAAAAAAAAAAAAAAAAAAGAAAAGAAAAAAAAAAAGAAAGTGGAGTCAAGTACCTTGGAGAATTATCCTTTATTCTTGGGTCCTAATCAAAGAACTGCCGACAGTTACAAATAGTAGATTTCAGAATTTCATTTGACTGCTTTATTCTTCTTACCTTCCACTTAATTACTGAGAGTATGTATGTGTAGTGGTTAAATTACGAATATCCCACTAGTTTGTGTTGGGTTTGCGGGGAGAGTGGAAGATGGTAGATTTCAAGTCCCTTTTGATCACGTGTCTTCCACTATAGAGTAATGGTGCTCTAAGAGGTAATCTCTAGAAACTAGATCACAGGAGGCTCATCAACACCTGGACGTGATTTAGATGGCAGGACCCTGGACTTTGAGCTAATGCTATAAATGGTTGAGACATTTGTAGCACTGAGAGCCGGTGAAGGTGTTTTAATGTGAGAACAAAATGAGTCATTGGAGGCAGAGGATGGACTGTGGTTGCTGGAAGCTTTCATGATGGCCCCCAGGGATCCTCAATGATATTCACATTTCTGTGCAGGCCCCTTCTGCAGTGACTAGGCTGATCTTGTAACCTGTATAATACTCTGCAAGTGAAGTATAGGACTTCCAAAACTGGGTCATAGAAGTCATTGTGGCCTTTGCCTTAGTTGTGAATTGCTTGCTCTGAGGATAGCATCATGTCATTCAAGCTGGTCATATAGACAAGAACTGAATCTTCCCCAGACAATCAGTATGAACTTGAGTAGGCCTAGAAGTGGATACCCTGGTCTCGGTCAAGTCTTCAGATGACTTTAGCCCAGGTTACCACTTGACTGCAACCTTAGAAAGACCCTGACCCAGTTTCACCCACTTAATCTACTACATGACCATGCTTTTGCAGGTGTGCCCAGTCAGAGCAATAAGGAATATACTAGTGAGAGGAATACCAGCATCACTGATAAAGTCTGGCAGTAGGAGATACCTTAACAGACATGGACTCTCTAGCAGAAGTGGAGGTAATGTGAGTCCAACATAATAGAGGATAGGTGGTCACACAGGCAGGAACAATTTTTCAAATAAAGTGTCAAGTATGGAGTGGCAGTCTGGGACACCTGGTCCACAAATGAGGGTTAACAGAGCACAGTTCTCTTGAGGCAACACAGCAGAATAGTTAATGAGGATATTGCCCAACCTGTACTACCAGGAGAAATAAAAGTTGTATCATCAGGAGCTAAGATAGCACCTGATATATAAATTTATGGTCTCCTCCACAGTTTCCAATTTGCAGAGCTCACACTTCATTGAACAAAGGAAGGTCTGGATTGGCTAGGTAGAAGTGTTCTGCAACAATACCAAATGTACATGAGGATTACCCAAGTCGGACAAAGGGACTTCTAGTAATTTACTTGGGTAACCATACTTGGGGATCCAAAGTACCATCATTATCCTACTGTTAGAGCAAGTCTATGTGCAGCTAGGTAATAAATGTAATCTTGGCTGTTGAGGACTTACGGTAGATACACTGGGACTACAATACCATCTAGTGGACATTTCTGTAGTTGCCAAATGTATAATTACAAATTTAGGCATCAATTCCATTCACTTCTTTAGTTAGGTTTATTCCTAGGTATCTTATGGTTTTTGAATGGAATTCATTCATAAGAATGGTTTTGAATTCCATTCAAAAACCATAAGATACCTAGGAATAAACCTAACTAAAGAAGTAAAGGATCTGTGCTCTAGAAACTACAGAACACTTATGAAAGAAATTGAGAAAGACACAAAAAGATGGAAAAATATTCCATGCTCATGGTTTGGAAGAATTAAAAAAAAAAAAAGTCTATGCTGCCCAGAGCAATCCATACTTTCAATGCCATCCTGATGAAAATACCATTGGCACTTTTTAAAGAGCTGGAACAAAAATTTCTAAAATTTGTGCAGAACAGAAAATACCCTGAACTGCCAGGGGAATGATAGTGAAAAAGAAAAACAAAGCTGGGGGGCATCACGTTGCCTGATTTCAAGCTGTATTGCGAAGCTGTGATCACCAAGACAGCACGGTATTGGCACAAAGATGGACACATAGACCAATGGAACAAAATAGAGACTCCAGAAATGGAACTTCAACTCTACAGCAGCTAATCAGGAAAAAAATATTCATTGGATAAAAGACAGTCTTTTCAACAAATGGTCCTGGAAAAAATGGGCAGCTACATATAGAAGAATGAAATTGGACCATTCTCTTCCACCATACACAAAGATAAACTCAAAATGGATGAAAGACCTCAATGTGAAACAGGAATCCATCAAAATCCTAGAAGAGAACATAGGCAGTAACCTCTTCAACCTTGGCCACAGCAACTTCTTTGAAGACACGTCTCCAAAGACAAGGGAACCAAAAGCAAAATGAACTTTTGGGACTTCATCAAGATAAAAAAAACTTCTAAACACCAAAGGCAACTGTCAACAAAACAAAGAGACAACCCACAGAATGGGAGAAGATATTTGCAAATGACACTACAAACAAAAGGCTGATATCCAATATCTATAAAGAACTTCTCAAACTCAACACTCAAAAAACAAATAATCAAGTCAAAAAATGGACAGAAGACCTGAACAGACACTTCTCCAAAGAAGACATACAAATGGCTAAGAGACATGAAAAAATGTCCAACATCACTAGCCATCAGGGAAATACAAATCAAAACCACAATGATGCATCACCTTACACCAATGAGAATGACAAAAATTAACAAAACAGGAAACAACAAATGTTGGTAAGGATGTGGAGAAAGGGGAACCCTCTTACACTGTTGGTGGGAATGCAAGTTGGTACAGCCACTCTGGAAAACAGTGTGGAGGTTCTGCAATATGTTAAGAATAGAGCTACCCAATGACCCAGCAATTGCACTACTAGGTATTTACCTCAAAGATACAGACATAGTAAAAAGAAGGGCCATATGGACCCCAATGTTCATAGCAGCAGTGTCCACAGTAACCAAACTATGGAAAGAGCTGACAAATAGATAAAGAAGATGTGGTCCATATATATAATGGGGTATTACTCAGCCATCAGAAAGGATGAATACCCAACTTTTGCATCAACATGGATGGAACTGGAGGGGATTATGCTAAGTGAAACAAGTCAAGCAGAGAAAGCCAATTATGTGGTTTCACTTACACGTGGAACATAAGGAACAGCACAGAGGACATTAGGAGAAGGAAGGGGAAAATGAAGGGGGGAATCAGAGAGGAAGAGGAGCCATGAGAGACTGTGGACTCTGGGAAACAAACTGAGGGTTTCATAGGGAAAAAGGAGTGGGGAGATGGGTTAGCCCAGTGATGGATATTAAGGAGGGCACGTTTTGCATGGAGCACTGGGTACTATACACAAAGGATGAATCATGGAACACTTTATCAAAAACTAATTATGTACTGATGGTGGCTAACAAAATTTTAAAAAATGAAAAGAAAAAAAAAAGCAATGACATACCTGATGGTTGGTGTAAATCCTTATCTTGATTCATTGGCCTCTAGGGAAGAGCTATTCTATTAGAAAAGCCAGGTGGAACCCTTTGAAACTGCCTACCCCCACTGGCCAAGATGGTAAATCAAAGGCAATATCACATTCTTGGGAAGGTGGCAGAGATGAAAGTGGCATGAGTAGCAATTCCCCTTAACCCTATTTAACTCTCCCCTCTGGTACTTGCAAACCTGCAGAATGACAGTGGATCTATCCCAGATTCAAAAAAATAGTTCAACTATTTGCAGTTTTTGTGTCAGATGTGGTAATTTTCACTTATGGCAGATAATTACAGATTATAATTATAATTATAATAATTACAATGATTATAATTACAGATTACAGCCTCAGAATGTGGTATAGGGCCACTGATTTGGCACGTTTGTTTTTCCTGTACCATCAAAATGGGAATCAGAGATCTTTGTATTCATTTGAATGGATAGCAACAGTATATATCGATTTGTCCAGGGTTATAGGCTCTTGAGATCTCTGTCCTAATATAATCTGAAGGGAGCTGGATTAGCTATACATTTTGCAGAGTATCACTGTGACCCACTATATAGATAATTGGATCAGATAAGCAAGAAATGGCAAGTTTGTTGGAGGCCTTGGTCAGACATGTATTCTGAGGAGGGAACAAATAAAGCCTATGAAGATTCAGGGACTCACTACATTAGTAAAAATTTTAGGAGTTAGTGATCTCATATCTGCTAGTAATTCTTCCCAAAGTAAAGGATAATTTAATGCATTTTATACCTCCCACTGTAAAAGAGGAAAATAGTGCCTACTGGCCACTTCAGGTTTTGAGGCCAATATAGTCTGTACCTGATAATACTGTTTTTACCTCTATACTAAATGACACAAAAATACCTGCCAACTTTGAGTGGAGTCTGCAGCAGAAAAGGACACTGCAACAAGTCCAGGAGGTAGTAGAAGCATTCCTGCTGCTTAGTCATCCCAATTCAGCCGACTTTGTATCTGTGGATGTAACACTGGGAAAGTATATCATGTTGATTTTATGGTAAAGCTCAATGGGAGTGTAACAATGCAGACATCTAGGGTTCTGGATCAAGGCCATGCCATCATCAGTTGAAGCAGAGAGTTATATTTTTCAAAAAACAGTTCTGACATGCTGTTGAGCCTTGGTAGACACGAAGCAACTGATCATGGGATACCAAGTATCCAGATAGTTGGAAAACTAGGTAGAGATAATTAAAATAGAAAATTGAAACCTTTGAGATTGAAAGGAGTTTCATTTGTTGAGGAACACAGATGAGATTAAAGTTGGAGTAAAGAAAGCAAAGAGAAAGAATGACATGAAATGAATTTGGTGATATAGTCACAACATAAACCATGCAGGGGGCTGTGAAGGCCATGATAAAGCTCGGATTCCATTTTTTTTTTAATATGAGAAAATAATTGTTGACCTTTATTATTTTTTTCTCCCAAGTTTTTATTTAAATTCCAGTTAGTTAACATACAGTGTAACATTTGTTTCAGATGTAGAATTTAGTGATTCATCACTTAACGTACAACACCCAGTGCTCATCACAAGTGCCCTCCTTAATATCCACCACCCATTTAACCCATCCTCCCCACTTACCTCCCCTCGTGTGACTGTGTTTGTTCTCTGTAGTGAGGCTTTTCTTACTTGCCTCCCACCTACTCCATATTCATTTGTTTCTTAAATTCTACATATGAGCAAAGTCATATCTTATTTGTCTTTCTCTGACCACTTTGCTTAGCATTACACTGTCTAGCTCCATCCACATCATTGCCTCACACCAGTCAGAATGGCTAAAAGTAACACAGAAAATAACAGGTGTTGGCGAGAATGTAGAGAAAGGGTAGTTCTTGTTGGTAGGAATACAAATGGGTGCAGCTACTCTGGAGAACAATACAAAGGTTCCTCAGAAAGTTAAAAATAGAACCACCCTATGATCCACCAATGATGATATATTTATGATGAGCTATTTACCTATAAGAATACAAAATTACTAATTTGAAGGGATATATGTACCCCAGTGTTTATAGCCAAACTATGGAAGGAGCCCAAATGTGCATCAACCAATACTGGCCTTTATTAAGTAAAGAAACATGGTCTAATTTTTCTGTGAGAGTACTCTGACTGCTGTGAGGATTATGAGTGGAAGAAAGAAGACAAGTCGGGGGCTTTTATAATAGCTTGGGTAAGATGTGGTGGCAGTGTGGACTGGTCTCATGGAGATAGAAGTATAGAAATTCAGAATATATCTGGGATTAGAGCTGAAAAGGTTTACTCTCTAGATGTAAAATTGAAGAAAAAGGAGTAAACTAAAGTAGTTGGTTTTGTGCCTTGAGCAATGGATGGTTGGTGGAGCAATTTATGGATACCGGAGATATTGGGGGAGAATTTGAGGTTTTTCATTAGTTGGTTTTAAAGTGAAACTTTAAGAAATTAAGAGCTTCGTTTTGGATGTAAAACTTTATACATTCATTTAATTAGAGATTTCAAATAAGCGGTTCATGAAACTGGTAGCTTTGGTCTAAGGAAAAGAGAGAATGAGGACATCTATGGAGAAAACATTTATTGCCATTTGGGGTAAAAGAGAAATCACTTTTTTTGTTACATAAGATGTTTTGCTTTTTTCACCATCAATGGGTTATACTGGAAGGAACATATGTTTAAAGTCTGAATGAAATGGGCTTGAATCCCAAGTTTTTGATTTAGATATTGTGTTTCTTAAAGTATTTTTACTTCATTTGCATTACAAATTTAACCAAAATCTTTTTATTAGTTACATACTACCTTTGTCTCCTCCAGATAAAGGAGGAGACATCATCTCTTCTTAAAGGTATCTATTTTTTCTCAAATTCAAGGCTAATTGGTTGCCTGGAAACATCACTACTCTGATGAATTCAAGAAAATTTATGATTTTTTTAGATTATTTAAACAAGTTTCTTATTTTCTAGAGTGAGAGTGATGCTCCTTCCATATTTTTGCATCTTTTTAAGGAGAATTTTCTTTCTTTCTTTATTTGTGTTTGTTTTTGAGAGAGTGTGAACAGGAGAGGGAGACAGAATCTGAAGCAGACTCTGTGCCCAATGGACAGGGCTTGATCTCATGACCAGGAGATCATGACCTGAGGTGAAACCAAGAATTGAATCCTTAACCACCTGAGCCACTAGGCACTAAGAACCCTGCTAAACACACATAAGAAATTTGAGATGCCTATAAAACATTTATGGTTTAGATATTCTATCCAGGTATTTTATTGGCAATTCTCCAAACCAGGACAAATTTATGGACTAGAGAATATTATGGCATTATCAGCTTTAAGATGTTAATTGAATCAAGGCATGAATGGATATTACTGAGGGGATATTTATAGATTTACTATGAAATTTTATAGCTCATGTTATGCCTTCGGATATTTTTTCCAGTCACATTTTCAGCCTTCTTAATTTTGGATTTTTTAATTTCCTCATGAGATTAATTATGTGGTATAATTTCTTGTATATATAGTTGATATGAGTGCTTGTCCTTCCAAAGTGATAGTGATAAAGTCAATATATTGTGGGTTTTCCTCAACAGGAATTCCGGGTGCAAAATACTACCAAGATAGCTATAAAAGACTTGTCTTTGAATTTATATGTGGGGCAGATCACTGTTCTTCTAGGACACAATGGGGCAGGAAAATCCACTACCCTATCTATTCTCTCAGGTAAGTGTATATATCTGTCCATAGTATCCTCACATAGACACTGTAGATCAAGCCTACAAGACTTTTGTGTATTCTTTTGATATTTACAATTTAGCCAGTTCAGTGATGCATAAAATTGTTCAGTTATGTTTCTTTTTAAATTTTAAATAATTTTATATGAAAGATAGCAGATAACAGGTTTTACGAAGATTTTACAAAGTGACCATTATAAATATGCTCAAAGAACTAAAGGAAACCATGATCAAAGAAGTAATGGAATGTATGAAAACAGTATGAAATAGAAAGTATCAATGAAAGGATAGAAATTATTTAAAAAAACAGGTGGGAATTCTGGATTTTGAAAAGTACAATAACCAAAGTGAAAAATTCGTTAAAGGGGCTCAACAGTAAATTTCATGAATTGTAACAAGAGAACACCAGTCAACTTGAAGATAGATTGATAGAGATTATAAAATGTGAATAAAACTAAGGAAAAAGAATGAGGGAAAGTTAACAGTTTGATAGGAATTTTTGATACTTTTAAATGCACCAGCATACATGTAACTGGGATGTAAGAGAGGAGAAAGAGAACAAAGCCAAAAAGGTAATGGCTGAAAACATTAATTTACACATTCAAGAAGCTCCACTAACTTCCAATAGGATAAATGTGAAGAGATCTTCACCCACAAATATTACAGTAAAAATTAAGGAGAAAATCTTCAAAGCAAGAAGCCAAAATTGTCACATTCAGATGCACCCCAACAAGACCAGAAGCTGACTTCTAATTAGAAACAATGGAGGCCGAAAGGGATGGTATTTAATAAAAATATTGAAAATTTGAAATCATCAGTTACTAATAATGAAATTGAATCAGTAATGAAAAAACTCCCAATGACCCAAAGTCCAGGAACAGATGTCTTTGCAGGCAAATTTTATCAAACATTTAAAAGATTTAATGTTCATTCTTCTCAGGGTATTCCAAAAAATTAAGAGGAACAAAACTTTCAAATTCATTCTGCAAGGTCAGCATTATCCTGATTCGAAATCAAGCACTGTACGTAAAATTACAGGTCAGTATTTCTGATGAACATATATGTAAACCTCCTCAAGAAAATGTTAGCAAACCAAATTAACAATAGATTAACAGGATTCATCATGATCGTGTTGGATTTATGCCACAGATGCAAGGGTGATTCAGTACTGGCAAATCAATCAAAATGAACAATCAAATGAACAAGAGGAAGGATAAAAACCATATGATCATCTCAGTAGATGCAGAAAAAAAGCATTTGACAAAATGTGACATCCATTCTTGATTCAAAACTCTCTAAGTTTGGAGGGAACTCCAAAAGTATGTTTGGAGGGAATATATTTCAATATTATTAAGGCCATCTGTGATAAACCTACAGCTAAAATCATACTCAGTGGTGAAAAACTGAAATCTTTTTTTCTGAGATCAATAACAAGACAAACATGTCTGCTCCTACCACTTTAATTCAACATAATAGTGGATGCCGTAGTGACAGCAATCAGACAAGAAAAAGAAATAAAAGGCATTAAATTGGTAAGACTTAATACCATAACTATTAGCAAATGATGTATGTAGAAAACCCTAAAGACACCACCAAAATACTATTAGAACTAATAAATGAATTCCATAGGTTGCAGAACACAAAATTAATATGCAGGGGTAGTTTGGGAAGATGGCAGAGTAGGAGGACCCTGAGCTCACCCCATACCATGTTTACAACTAGATATTATCCTTATCCAAGTAAATAGAATTGCAAGTGTTCCAAAGATTAGCAGAACAAACTCTACAACTAAATATAGACAAGAAACTGCATCTGAAAGATTAGGAAGGTCAGAAAGGCAGAGGGAGGCTGCCTGCAAGAGGGAGGGAGTTGTACACAGAAAGAGCAGAGAAATTGATCTTTGCTTCAAGGAGCTCACATGGGGAAGACTGGTCCCCATGGCTTTTAAAACCAGAAGAGCTGAATTCTGTGAATGTGTATAACCATTGGAACTTAGAGCCTGGGGTTTTAAAAGTCAGCTGATTCAGCATGAGCAAGCAGGGACGGCTAATGTCCCTTGAAGAGAGAACAGTCTGCATAGAGAGACAACATAAAAACAGCAGTTTCCAGTGCCAGGGGCTAATGGGAGAAGGATCTGTTCATACTGATCTCAGAGCATGTTGGGGACTTCTTCAAAACTGAGGGAGCTGGCAGGTACCATTTCCCCCTTTCTCACTCCTACCCCCAATCCTCTGGTCCCAGCATAAACACAAGGTTATCTGCAGGCAGCAGGACTGCACATTCACTTGCTACCTAACCTGCTAGTAGTACATAATGCCCATGAGTTCTCCTGAGGACTCACCCACTTTAAGCCTGCTAGCTTCAGTCCCAGGCTCAGGACAAATTTTGTTAAAGCCACAACTGCACCCTGTCCTGCCATTGTGTTCCCTAAATACCTGCTGTGCTACACTCAACCATTCTTGTGCACCAAGCCCAGGCTCTGCCCCCAGCCACTTCAGCACTTTGGGGGATCCAGCATAAGACCAGTGGCCCAGAGCAAGTTTGCTAACACTGCCACTACGCTCTCAAGTTCCCTGGCAGGTATACCCCTTCAGAGCTGTCCTTTCTGGGGCTGCTTGGGTGGCTCAGTCGGTTAAATGTCTGCCTTCAGCTCAGATCATGATCCTAGGATTCTGGGCTCCTTGCTGGCCTGTCTAGATCCTACTAATATCACAGAGAACAATAGTGCCTACAAAAGTTGAGGAGTCACTGCAGATGACTTCACTGAAAGGAAAAGTGACTCAGACACAACAGTAGGGTATAAACAACACACATTTTTGAAGTGCCAAATTCTGGTGAACAGGGGATGCTGCACCGCAGAGCACTCCAGGTCCTCCTCTTCATAAAGTCACTACTTTCAAGAGCAGAAGACATAGCCGACTTTGCTAATACACAGAAACAGACATAGGCAGACAAAGTGAGGAGACAGAAAAATTTATTCCAAATGTGAAAACAGGACAAGGCCACAGCCAGAGATCTAAGCAAAACAGATAAAAGTAACATGCCTGATAGAGAGTTTAAAGTAATGATAATAAGGATACTCACTGGAATTGAAAAAAGAGTGGAAGATGCAAATGAGACCCTTAACACAGGAGTAAGGAACAACATAACAGAGACAAAGGGCTCAATAAACAAAATGAGATATATGCCTGATGGAATGAACTGCAAGATGGGAAAAGCAGAAGAATGAATTAGTGACCCAGAAGGCAGACTAGGGGAAAGTAATCAAGCTGAACAAAAGAGGGAACAAAGAATTATGCAAAATTAGAATAGATTTAGGAAACTCTGATACTATCCAATATAATATCATTCATATTATAAGAGTCCCAGAAGAAGATATAGAACAGGGGGCGGATAAATTATTTGAAGAAATAATAGCTAAAAACATCCCTATCTGGGGAAGGAAACATATCCAGATCCAGGAGACACAGAGAACCCCCATCAAAATCAGCAAAAGCAGATCCACAATAAGATATATTGTAATTCAACTGGCAAAATATAGTAATAAAGAAAACAATTTAAAGCAGCAAGACAAAAGGAAACTGTAACCTACAAGGGGAAACCCATAAGACTAGCAGGAGATTTTTCAGCAAAAATTTTGCAAACCAGAAGAGAGTGGAATATTAAAAGTGCTGACTGGGAAAAATCTGTAGCCAAGAATACTTCTATCCAGCAAGGCTATCATTCAGAATAGGAGAGATAAAGAAACTCCCAGACACACAAAAAAACCAAAGGAGTTCATGACCACTAAACCAACCCTGCAAGAAATATTAAAAGGGACTTTAAAGAGTGGAAAGGAAAGACCTAAAATGACAGTGTAAAAGCAGGAAGCACAAAAGCAATAAAAATGAATATTTCTATTAAAAAATTAGTCAAGGAACTCACAAAATAAAATAATATAGAAATAACAACATATACCTAAAACATGGGGAGGAGAAGAAAAAAGAATGGGTTCAAATCTGGACAGTCATCAACTTAATATAAATTGCTATATGCAGAGTGGTTATATACAAACCTAATGGTCACCATTTATCAAAACCCACTAATAAATGTGCAGAGAATAAAGGAAATCTATATGTGTATCACTGAAAAAATCAGCAAAACATGAGAGAAAACCTGAATGGGAGAATATATTTGCAAATGACATATCCAGTAAGGGGTTAATATCCAGAATGTGTAAAGAACTCATAAAACTCAACACCAAAAAAAGGACACAATCTGATTAAAAAGTGAACAGAGGACCTGAGTATATATTTTTCCAAAGACATATAGATGACCAATAGACATATGAAAAGATGCTCAAGGGAAGCCTGGGTAGCTGTCAGTTAAGCATCCATCTTTGGCTAAGATCATGGACCCAGGGTCCTGGGATTGAGCCCCATGTTGGGTTCCCTGCTCAGCAGGGAGTCTACTTCTCCCTCTGAGGGGGAGGGAGGGAGAAGCAGACTCTCTGCTCTCAAATAAATTTTTAAAAAATCTCTTTTTTTGAAAAGATGCTCAACATCAGTCATCATTATTTAATGCAAATTGAAACCACAGTAAAATATCACTTCACAGCGGTTAGAATGGTTAGTGTCAAAAGGACAAGAAATAACAAGTGTTGGGGAGAATGTGGAGGAAAGAGAACCCTCATGCACTATTGGTGGGAATGTAAATTGGTTAAGCCACAGTGTAAAATAGCTTGAAATTTCCTCAAAAAATTAAAAACAGAAATATGATATGATCCAGTAACTTCACTAATGAGAATTTACCCAAGAAAATAAAAATAGTAATTTAAAAATATGCATGTACCCCTACATTTACTGCAGCATTATTTACAACAACTAAGAAATAGAAGCAACCCAAGTATCCATCAACACATGAATGGATAAGGAAGATGTGATACAGGTATATATAGTGTATATAGATATAGATATAGATAATGTTTATATATATGTATGTGGACAGTAAATCAATACATATTTTCCTTTAATTTCAAAAGAAATTCTATAAAAATATTTGTATTATTGTAATGCTGGGCCTGTAATTCAGAAAAGTAATAAATTTGACAGTAATAGCATAAAGGAGGTGGATGGGTGCCAAGTTGTAATAGAGTAAGGAAGGGATACTAGATGGGAACACAAATCCATAGGAACAAATGAAGAGAACCAAAAATGCAAAATAAGAAATAAGTTTAACAAACTATAATTACATGCTTACTCTCCTTTATCCACTTTGGTAATAGGCATAAAATCCTGTAACTATTAATTATACAGTGTATTGTAGGAATGGTAACACATGTAGATGAACTGTGTATAATAGCAGCACAAAAATAGAGAAGAGGGAGCAGCTCTCTAGAATTAAGTTAACATAAATCTGATAAATATGCCTAGTAAGCCTCAGAACAACTACTAAGAGCATAATTCAAAAATATATATATAGTGGAAAAAATCATTAAAGGAATTTAAATGTTACGCTAGAAAATAATCAAGGCAAAAGAAAGCGATAAAGAAGAAATAGAGTAACAAAAATGACATGAGACATAAAAATGAAAAAGCAAAATGGCTGACTTAAACCCAGCTATATCGATAATAATATTGTTAGTGGATTGTACAATCCATAGAAAAGGCTGATTATCAGATGTATTAAAATAAAATCCAGCTCTCTGCTTTGTACAGGAGACACATTTTAGATTCAAAGATACAAATACTTTGAAAGTAAAAGAATGTAAAGAATACATAAAATGTAACCAAAGTAAATCTCCAGTAGCTATGCAAATATCAGACTCTGAAACAAAGTGTTACTAGAAAAAGAGAAGGATATTTTGTAATGATAAAGGGGTCAATTTACCTTGAAGTTGTAACATTTATAAATTTATATGCACCTAACAACAAAGTTCCCAAATATATGAAGCAAAAACTGTCAGAATTTAAGGCAGAAAAAGACAAATGGAAAGGTAATAATTGTAGATTTCAGTATCCCACTTTTAATAAAAGATAGCAAGTAGGCAGAATATCAACAACACATAGATGACTTGAAAAATATTACATACATGGGACGCCTGGGTGGCTCAGTTGGTTAAGCAGCTGCCTTCAGCTCAGGTCATGATCCCAGCGCCCTGGGATCGAGTCCCGCATCGGGCTCCTTGCTCCGCAGGGAGCCTGCTTCTCCCTCTGACTCTGCCTTCCACTCTGTCTGCCTGTGCTCGCTCTTGCTCGCTCGCTCT
Source organism: Mustela putorius furo (assembly GCF_011764305.1). Taxonomy (NCBI): domain Eukaryota; kingdom Metazoa; phylum Chordata; class Mammalia; order Carnivora; family Mustelidae; genus Mustela; species Mustela putorius. Next base: position 3,109,018 of record NW_025422176.1, on the reverse strand, counting down.
CTGACAAATAAATAAATAAAATCTTTTAAAAAAATACATACAAAATAGATCTTGTAAGTATCTATACACATTTCATCTAACAACAGCAAAATCTATGTTGTTCTCAACCACATGTAGAATATTCTCTATAGTAGACTATACATTGGGCCACCAAAAAAGCCTGAATAAATTTAAAAGATTGAAATGACACAAAGTGTAGTCACTGATTACATTGGAGTAAAATTATAAATTTACAACAGGAAGAAATGATAAATTCACATATTTGTGGAAATTAAACAACATACTTCTAAATACTAATAGTGAAAGAAGAAATTACAAAGAAAATGAAGAAATATTCGACATGAATGAAAATGACATAACATACAAAACTAATGAGATGCAGCCAAAGCAGTGCTTAGAGGGAAACTAATAGCTCTAAATTCCTACATTAAAAAGTTCTGTTAAACAATCTGTCCACCTTAAGAGACTTAAAAAAGAATAGCCATATAAATCCAAAGCAAGAAAAAAGAAGGAAGTAGGGGTATTAATGAAACCAAAAGTTAGTCTTTGAAAAGATCAATTAAAGTGACATACCTTCAGCTATACTGACAAGGAAAAAAAAAAAAATGAAGAAACAAAAAACAGAGGATTCAAATCACTAAAATCAGAAATAAACTAAAATCACTAAACTACAGAAATAAGTCAAAGGGGGCTTATCAGCTAAACAGTCTCATTTCAGTACATCTAAAATTAGATTGCATTATTAAAAATGAAAACTTCTGGAATAAACATGACAATAGAGGGAACTGCTGCACAACAGGGATAATGTGAGACATCATGTTGGATGGATATTTCTGAACGTATTTATCCTCTTGGTCATGTTTTTTTTTTTTATAATGAAGTATAACTGACATACAATATTATGTTAGTTTCAGGTGTAAAACATAGGGATTTCACAATTCTATACAATACTCAATGCTTACCTCAGTAAGTGCAAAGTAGGATTAATGAGTTACTGGATTTGAAATGATATTCTTCTTTAAACTTCATCAATAATTATGAGAGCTATGGATAAAAATTATACAAATATTTTGAAACTATTTTAGGTTATTATGTGTTATCTCCCCTGACTAGAATTTCAATTCTTCTAACAGTTTTATTATGTGCATTTTCAAGTTTTAATTAAAGAGTTTACCATAGTCTAGGTCAGTGTATGATCCTTACACAATTCATAAATGTCACATAGCTGATGGCAATGCTGTTAAATTCTAATAAAACAAACTCTATTACTTTTATATACCTGAGTGATTTGTACTCATATTCATTGACTATTAGAACATGCAGTTAATCAAATAAAAATAAAAATTAAATATTTTTAATCTCATCACCTCAAATACAATTGGTATTTTATGGAATTTTCTTCTGAGAGATATTGCTAATTCTAACAAATAATCCATATATAGATTTCAAATTTAAGTTTTTAATGAAAAGTTTGTTGTCATGTTCCCTCATGAAAGCTAAGGTATTATTATGTTTTCTGCTTGATCCCTAGGTCTCTATCCTGCTACCAGTGGAGAGGTCTATATTAATGGATATGACATTTCACAGCAGATGGTACAGATCAGGAAAAGCCTGGGCTTGTGTCCTCAACAAAACTTGTTGTTTAATTACTTGACCGTGTCAGAACACCTTTATTTCTATTGTGTGGTAAGCCAATAAAGATATGTTCCTTTTTCCCCACTCTACTGATGTACTTTAGGTAGATTCCCAACTATCAATATCCTTATTTTTAGAAAGTTCAAAAACTGATTTTTTATTAATTCTCCTTTAAATATAAAGACAGGCTAAGGAAAGAAGACACTACAGAAATAATATAAGAAAATATATAACTTTTGTATAAAGTTTTTCTAAGGAAAAAGCTGGAAACACCCTGTAAATTCTGGCTTCTCTTTGTAGGTAAAAGGAATACCTCGAAAGACACGTCTTCTGGAAATTGATCATATGCTGGCTGCTTTTAACCTTCTAGATAAGCGTAATGAATTTTCATGTTCACTGAGTGGAGGAATGAAGCGCAGACTCTCCATGATCATAGCACTTCTAGGGGGTTCCAAGGTAAAAAAAAAAAATGTGGGGGTACTAAGAATGTATCCCCAATGAAGCTAGTCTAAAAAATTTAGCCAACAAAAACCTGAGAGCTGATGAAAATCTAACACTAAAAGGAACCTTACAAATTAAATCCCATGTAGAATTCACATTATCAAATTATTGTAATAAATTTTTCACAAGTTTAGAATTATTCTAGCATTCCTAATTCAGTTTTAGTCTAAACTTGTTATCTTAGCTTAATTGAACAAGTGACTGAAAAACAAAACCAGAGTAACCCCCATAAGTGGTAAGATCTTAGTGACACTAGTACATAATGTTTAATGGTTATGAAATTGTTCTTCTGGTCTTCAGGTGGTGATACTTGATGAGCCAACCTCTGGCATGGACCCAGCCTCAAGGAGGGCCACCTGGGATGTCCTTCAGCAGTATAAACAGGATCGTACCATCTTATTGACCACCCACTACATGGATGAAGCTGACTTTCTGGGTGATCGCATAGCCATCATGGTCGAGGGATCCCTGCGGTGCTGTGGCTCTTCAGTTTTCCTGAAAAAAATATACGGTCTCTTTCCCTTTGATTATTTTTTGGGTATTGATATCTCAATATTCTTCTAACATAATCTTCATGAATATTGATATTTAGTAATATTATTCTAATATAATTTCCATAATTTTTTGTCTGTCTCCCCAAAACTTCTATGATTTCCTCTTTCTATTGGGGCTTTGAAGTAATGATCATAGTTTATTTATTTTTAGTATGGAAGTATAATTGACATACAGTGTCCTATTATTTTCAGGTGTACCTCATAGTGATTCAGTATTTTATAAATATAAAATTTAATAAATATATTATAATTGTAATAAATATATTATTACAGAGTGATCCTCATGATAAGTCTAGTTACAATCTGTAACCATACAAAGTTATTACAATATTATTGACTGTATTTCCCATGCTGTATATTATATCTGCATCGCTTATTTATTTTGTATCCAGGAGTTTACTCCTCTTAATCCCCCTTACTTATTTGCATGGCCTCCAACCCCTTCTGTTTCTGGTAACTGACAAAGTTTGTTTCTTGTATCTTTGAGTCTGTTTTGTCTTTGTGTTTTTTTTTTTTTTTAAGATTCTACATGTAAGTGAAATTATTCAGTATTTGTCTTTGTCTGATTTATTTCACTTAGCATGATACCATCTAGGTCTAGCCATGTTGTTACACATGGAAGGATTTCATTTTTATGGCTACATAATATTCCATTGTGTATATTTACCACATCTTCTTGATTTGTTCATCAGTGAGTGGACACTTAGGTTGCTTCCATAACTCAGCTCTGGTAAATAATGCTGCAATAAACATAGGGGTGCATATATCTTTTTGAATTGGCATGTTTGTGTTCTTTGAGTAAATACCCTGTAGTGGAATTACTGGATCGTATAGTAGTTCTACTTTTAATTTTTTGAGGAATCTTCACAATGTGTTCCACAGTGGTTCCATCAGTTTCCATTTCTGCCAACAGTCCAGAGGGTTCTTTTTTCTCCGCATCCTCACCATCATCTATTATTTCTTGTATTACAGTTTTAGCCATTCTTTTTTTCATTATTATGTTCAGTTAGCCATGGTATAGTACATATGTTTTTGACATAGTGTTCAATGATTCATTAGTTACTTATAACACCCAGTGCTCATCACAACACATGCCCTCCTTAATACCCATCACCCTGTTACCCCCTCCCCTGACCCCTACCCTCTGAAACTCTGTTTGTTTCCCATGAGCATAGTCTCTCATGGTTCATCTCCCTCTCTGGTTTCTCCTCCTTCAGATTCCCCCGCCTTCCCCTATGCTCCTCTGTGCTATTGCTTATGTTCCACATATGAGTGAAACCTTATGATAATTGTCTTTCTCTGCTTGACTTACTTCATTTAGCATAATCCTCTCCAGTTCCATCTATGTTGATGCTAATGGCGAATATTCATCCTTTCTGATGGCTGAATTGTATGTGTGTACTGGAAAGGAACCAGTCAACAAAACTAAGAGGCAAGGGTCCCTGGTGGCTTAGGCGTTAAGTGTCTGTCTTTGGCTCAGGTCATGATCCCAGGGTCCTGGGATGGAACCCCACATTGGGCTCCCTGCTCAGTGGGAAGCCTGCTTCTCCCTCTCCCACTCACCCTGCTTGTCTTCCCTCTCTTGCTGTGTCTCTCTCTAATAAATAAATAAAAATCTTAAAAAAAAAAAAAACCCAACAACTAAGAGGCAGGCCACAGAATGGCAGAAGATATTTGCAAAGGACATTATAGATAAAGGACTGGTATCTGTGATCAAAAAAAAAACAATCCAGTCAACACCCAAAAAGCAATCCAGTCAAAATATGGGCAGAAGACATGAACAGACACTTCTCCAGAGAAGACATACAAATGGCTAGGAGACACATGAAAAAGTGTTCAACATCACTAGTCATCAGGGAAATACAAATGAAGACCATAATGAGATACCACCTTACACCAGTTAGAATGGCCAAAATTAACAAGACAGGGAATAACAAATGTTGGCAAGGATATGGAAAAAGGGAAACCCTCTTACTTTGTTGGTGGGAATGCAAGCTGGTACAGCCACTCTGGAAAACAGTATGGAGCTTCCTCAAGAAGTTATGCAGCCATCAAAAGAAATGAAATCTTGCCATTTGTGACAACATGGATGGAACTAGAGCGTATCATGCTTAGCGAAATAAGTCAAGCAGAGAAAGACAACTATCATATGATCTCCCTGATATGAGGAAGTAGTGATGCAACATGGGGGCTTAAGTGGGTAGGAGAAGAATAAATGAAACAAGATGGGATTGGGAGGGTGACAAACCATAAGTGACTCTTAATCTCACAAAACAAACTGAGGGTTGCTGGGGGAAGGGGGTTTGGGAGAAGGGAGTAGGATTATGGACATTGGGGAGGGTATGTGCTTTGGTGAGTGCTGTGAAGTGTGTAAACCTGGTGATTCACAGACCTGTACCCCTGGGGATAAAAATATATGTTTATAAAAAATAAAAAAATTAAAAAAAAAAGAGGTTAAAAATAGAGACACCCTATGACCCAACAATGCACTTCTAGGTATCTACTCCAAAGATACAGATATAAAGGAAAGAAGGTAAACATGCACCCCAATGTTCATAGCAGCAATGTCAACTATAGTCAAACTGTGGAAGGAGCCAAGATGCCCTTCAACAGATGAATGGGTAAAGAAGATGTGGTTTTAGCCATTCTGACAGGTGTGAAGTGATACCTCCTTATGGTTCTGATTTGTAATTCCCTGATGATGAGTGATGTTGAGCACATTTTCATGTATCAATTAGCCTTCTATATGTCTTTGGAGAAATGTCTGTTCATGTCTTCTGCCTGTTTTTAAATTGGATTATTTGGTCTTTGGTGTTGAGTTGTATAATTTCTTTGTATATTGTGAATGTTATTCCTTTATTTGATATCATTTACAAATATCTTCTCCCACTCACAATGCTGTCTTTCTGTTTTGTTAACAATTTCCTTCCCTGCACAAAAGCTAGGTTTGATGTAGTCTCAATAGTTTAATTTTGCTTTTGTTTCCCTTGCCAGAGGAGACCCAGCTAGAAAAATGTTTCTATAGTCAATATCAAAGAAATTACATCCTGTGTTTTCACCTAGGAATTTTTGGTTTGCAAGCATTTTCTTTTATTCTGTAGTTTGCCTTCCATTTTGTTGTTTCCTTTGTCATTCAGAATCTTTTTATTTAATTTTTTAAAAAAGATTTATTGATTTATTTTAGAGAGAGAGAGAGATAGTGATTGGAGGGAGATGCAGAGGGAGGGAATCTTCAAGCAGACTCTCCACTGAGCACATAGCCTGACTCAGGGCTCAGTCCCACAACCATGAGATCCTGGCCTGAGCTGAAGCCAAGAATTGGATACCAAACAGACTGAGCCACCCAGGCACCCCCATCCTCTTTTTAGTTTGTTGTGGACACACTTGTCTATTTTTTCTTTTCTTTGCTATGCTTCTGGTTTCATATCCAAAAAACATCATTGCCAGGACCAATGTCAATAAGATTTTACCCAGTGTTTTCTTGTAGGAGTAGATCTTACTTTTTTCATTAAATCTATTCATTTGTTCTGTCTTTTTGTTTGGAGAGTTTAATCTGTTTATATTTAATACAGATTTTTATAGGGAAGTGCTCCTTTGTTAATTGTGTTCTCTTTGTCTTATAATTCTGTGTCCTTCTTTTCCTGTCTTGCTGTCTTCATTTCTTTTTTACTGATTTTTTTGGTATTGATATGCTTTGATTTCTTTGTTTTGTGTAATTTCTAGACATATTTTCTTTGTGGTTATCATGGAACTAACATAAAATATAACTTCATGTTATAAGCTGATAACTTAAACTCCATTGCATACAAAAAACTGTTCTCTTTACTTCCCTCACAACATTTTAGTTGTTGATGGCACACATATATATTTGTATTGTGTAATTGTGCATTGAATATCTTATTTTTTGTTAACATGTTTTAGTAATAATATTTACTTTAGTAAATCCTTCATTTTTGAAGGATAGTTTTACCAAATAGAGTACTCTTGGTTGGTATTTTTTCTTTCAGCACTTTAAATATATCTCGTTATGCCCTCTAGCCTTCAAAATTTCTGCTGATAATTGCTGTCTAATGAGCAATCCCTTGTATGTAACAACTTGCTTTTCCCTTGCTGCTTTTAAAATCTTCTCTTTGTCTTTGACTTTTTACTATTTGATTTATAATGTATCTTATTATAGATATCTTTGGATTCATCTTGTTTAGATCCTTTGCATGTGTGTCTCTGAATGTCCATTTCCTTTCCTTGGTTGGGAAGTTTTCAGCCATTATTTCTTTGAATAAACTTTCTAGCTCCTCCTCTTTCTCCTCCCTCTCTCCCTCCCTCCATTATGGGACTCCCATATTGTATATATTGCTCTACTTAGTGATACTCTAAGTCTCTTGGGCTTTATTTATTCTTTTTTCATTTTTTTTTCTTTTTGTTCCTCTGAGTGAACAGTTTCCAGTGACTTGACTTTGAGGTCACTTATCCTTTTGTCCACTTTATGTAGTCCACATTTGAACCCCTTTAATGAATTTTTCATTTTAGTTACTATATTCTTTAGCTCTATGACTTCTTTTTGGTACTTCTTATACTTTGTTTCTTTGTTGAAATTCTCACTTTGTTCATGTGTTGGTATCCTGACCTTGGTGAGTATCTTTATAATGTTATTTTAAACTCTGTCAGGTAAATTATGTAGATCTCCATTTAATATAGTCATATTTTGGAGATAATATTTTTCCTTTGTTTGGAAAACATTTCTATTTCTGCTTCTCTATTTTTTTCCATCACATTTAGGTTTCTATTTTCTAGTTTCCTTGCTTGTTTTTTTAAATGATTAAATTTGGAATATAATAATATGGGACTAAAGTAATTGATATTTATCCCAGAAAATGGTATACCCTGGTCTGTTATGCCACTATTATGGAAGACTTAGTCACTATAATCTATATTTGAGCAAATACTGGGATGTATTACACCTATGTATAGATTCTCTCCATCACAGTCTTCAAATGTTTTAGTAATAGGATCAGGATTTTGCTCTTAGCAGAGGTTGGGATCTGTACATGAATGAGATCATGAGATCTCTTTAAGCTATAGTCCAGTTCCCAGCTTTTTGTATCTAACAGATGCTCTTTGATTTCCATTTCTGCACTATTTTCTTTACCTTAAAGGTTTTCTGTCTACCCTGCTGCCCTCTCTCTAACCTTCAAAGGGCCATTGCAGTGAAGGGCTAATGTACCACAGATGTGTTTCTCTCAGCTCTTTTTCTGTCCTGAGCTGTCAGAGTACCATTGCAATGTTTTCCACAAAGTTCTGGAGTGCCCTGGAGACATTTTTTTCCTACTTCTTACACTTTTCTCCAGCTTTGCAAGACAAGTATAGTGCATCTGGTGGATGTGGAGAATACTTTGGAAAGATTTCTCAGATATCCAATGGAAGGGACTTTTATCTGATTAATTTACTGCCTTACTTATAATAGGCTCCAAATAGATATCTGTTTAATGAATATTAACCTTGTCTTCTCAGATCTCAATGTCAATAGAATAAAAGGCCATATTATTTTTTCCAAATATATGGAAGTTTCCCAAATATATGTTTTTTTTTCCAAAAAAAAAAACCAGATTTTTTTTCCATCTCTGTTCTATTAGTCCCTAAGAAAATTAATGAAATTATGAAAGAAGTACTAATTAGACTTCTTAGACTTACAGTCATATGATTAACATGCTTTATCTTCTTCTAGCTCACCTAAAACATGGAAAGCCAACTATGGTCTCCCAAGAATATTGGAAATACAAAATTGTTTCATTTGTTCTTCTAAATGGATTTTCTCAGGTGTGGGATACCACATTGTCATGGTGAAGGAAGCTCACTGTAATGTTGAAGAAATCTCCAAATTGCTTCAGTATTATATACCAACAGCCACTTTGGAGAAGAATGTTAATAAAGAAGTATCTTTTATTCTACCCAAAGAGTACACCCACAGGTATGAGTCCAGAGAATGCAAAATGATTAATGTTTAGATAACCAGATATCATTATTGCTTTCCCAGGCATCTTCAGTCTTAGTAAATAGAGTTTATTTAACAAGCCAGAACTCCAGTCATTGCTATCACTTTCACTGAAAAGAAGGATGCCACATTTGGCTATAGATTCCTGGTTTTAATTGGTTATTACTGATTGTATGTTTTGGTGGCACCAAAATTGGTGAGTAAAGTGAACAGAAATATAAATGAGATGAAAATGATTTTAGTGGTGGCTCTTGAAGCCAAGGTGATGGGAACTCAGTTTAAAAAGGCAGCTTGCGGGGTGCCTGGGTGGCTCAGAGGGTTAAGCCTCTGCCTTCGGCTCAGGTCATGATCTCAGGGTCCTGGGATCGAGTCCCACATCGGGCTCTCTGCTCGGCGGGGAGCCTGCTTCCTCCTCTCTCTCTGCCTGCCTCTCTGCCTGCTTGTGATCTCTGTCTGTCAAATAAATAAATAAAATCTTTAAAAAAATAAAAAGGCAGTTTGCTCTCACTAGCCCAGTTTTTCATCAAAGGTAGTCACAAAGAATAATAACTCTACCTAAGATAACCATGCTGATAAAGGGAAATCAAAACTAAGTATACTCATCAGTGACTTTGAGAGTATAATATTTTTATCTTTTTCTAATATATAAGTAGGTAGTTGTAGTATTTCCTCAAGCCAGTTGTCATATTCCAGAAGAATATGAAGGATTTTAATGCCCTCTTTTCTAGGAAAAGGAGGAATGTTTCAAAAAGCAGAAAAAGAAGGAAAAGGAACTGCATCCTGTCAACATTGTTCATTTAGTAAATTTGAAAGTTCTTGAGAAGCAGCAGCATAGAATAGTGTGATCAAGCAGCAGAATGGAATCAAGATTCTAGCTATAAGCTGAAATGAGTGAATTAAATATCATGGAGAATTAGAAATAAAATTCTAGATACGTATCTTCAGCGATACATGGTAGTTGACTCATTCAGAAAAGTTGGGAACCAAATGGGTGTTTTGGCCCATTGTGATAGTTGTTGTCCATGTGAAGCTGCAGAGTCTCTCTGAAGGAGACATAAAGTTAAAGCACTTGCTTAAACTTATCACACTATCTGCCTATCCTCATTCATATGGACACAAATGACATTCTCAAAGAATGTCTAAAAGAGGAAATGAAAGTATTCTGAAGCAGATGATGTCTTTTATCATCATAGTTATAGTATCTTCTTTATATTTTATCATATCTTCATATTTGAAAGCAGACGGTCTTTATCATCTATTCTTACTAATCATTGGGGCTTAAGAGAACAGGAAAAGGAAGAAGATCCAAGAGGTGAACTATTAATTTTAGATTACTGGGCCATATAATGATGCACTGACTCCAGAATAAACTTGGAAGTCATGAAATGAGGCAAGAATGTGTTTTTCTAACAGGGAGATGTTTTATTTAAAAAAAAACAAAACACAATTTTTTAAAAAGTCAGCTCCACATCCAGCATGGACCCCAACACAGGATTTGAACTCACAACCTTGAGATCAAGACCTGAGCTAAGATCAAGAGCTGGGTGCTTAATTGACTGAGCCAACCAGGTACCCCTAATAGGGAGATACTTTAAACTAAGAAATGGAAAAAAACAATTTGAAGGAAAAGAAATCACTATGAATCTATTTTTTTTCAGAATATAATATGAAAAAAAATGAAATGATGGTTGAATTCTTGGTGATTTTTATTCCAGCTAAGATTTTTATAACTGATAGTAATTGAACAGTAACTTTTTGCAAGATATTATTCTAGTATGGGTTAATTTACAAATTTAAATAAATAATAAGGAAGAGAATAAGCATTTTAGTTGCATATATCTGTATTCTGATTCATTGAATGTCTCTCACAAGGAAAGTACTCTTGAAATTTTAAAACAGTATTGTAACTTGCTGTAAAACAATGCTGAGACTTGTTGGAATGAAGCTTAAGTTTAGAATGTTGCCTGGGGAGTGGAGTGAATGGAAGTGATATGCAGAGATGTAAAAGAATTACCAGAATAGTGTTACATAGGAAATATTTATATATTTAAAATTCATGAATTAGAGACTGTAAATATAAAGGGAAACCAGTGGGTGGCAATAGAAGAAAGAAACAAATACCATTTTATGAAGCACCTACAAATTAAAAGGAGGAAATGTACTATTCCTGGTACAAGGTTTAAGCAAGATAACATGGTAAAGAGAGTAATTCAAGTATAGACACACAACAGATATTTCATTCACCTCAAAGCAAGTCTACTGATGTGTCTCTAAGGTTTGTTGCCAACAATTACCTCTTAGAAAGATGGCAGGGGGAGGAACAGAGGTAATTAAAAACAAACTAATACTATAAATCTAAATCTGCTAATCAAGAAAATGTTGGTTGAAGGCAAAAAAAAAAAAGAAGAAGATGTTTTATGGGAAATTTACATCATTGTGGTGAACTTCAGGACAGAAAAGAAGAAAGGATCTTGGTAGACTTAGAAGCTAACATTATATAGAATATACATAAGATATATAGAAAAGCAAATTTCTATAACATAACCCAAGATTGTTTGGAAGCTTCAAAAATGAAATTCTGAACACAGATCCCAAAGTTGAAAAAAATAGAATGACAGCTAAAATTCAATAAACAAAGATAAGTAATAGAGTTGATACAGAATATCATCAGGAATTTTATCATCCCAATCTGTTATTCAAAGGATTTAAAAAGCGGTTCATTTAATATTAATTTGGGGTGTTTTGAGCAGGTTTAGCTCCTAAGCAGTGAAGTTGGAAAGATGTATGAGGGTTACAAGTATGTATTTGGTATAGTAGAAAGAGCTCTAGTATTTGAGATAATCCAGCATATTAGCCAGGAAGAAAAAGAAGAGAAATTAAATGTATACATGATAGATCTAGATAATTGTTATGCAAGGCCACTTTGGAAGTGTCCTGATAACCTTCCTGTAGTTTGGCCTTGACTTGTCTTAAAGGCATGAGATTTTGAGGTTGGGACCTGGAAATGAGAAAAGACTAAAATATTGTCACCAAGAATTTCAAGGAAAGGAAGCTTCACTGTCGGCATCAAGTAAAGACAAATTTTCAACTCCTGTTTTGATTCAATCTTTCAACCAAAGAGAATGATCTTTTAATTTAAAATACAAGAACAAACAGGGAGAAAGGGAGAAATTTTCAGTGTGCTTCTCACAGCTGTAAAGAAGTTCAAGTTTCCAAGCTGTAATGAAGTGCATATGAGACACTCACATCACTATGAAGTGACTGCAGAGGAATAAATGTTAGTTCAAGTGAAATAATTTTGCAACAAATAAAGGAAGAAAATAAAATGTACTTAATTTTACCTTTTTCAAAGTGACTCTGTTTACAAGATGATTCTTAAATTTAGAAAGATTATACCAAATAGTAAGATTAAATCAGTAGTAAATCAAGAGAGATTAAATCAAATAGTCATGGTGATACTGTTGGTTTAAAACACAAGACAGTTAGAAAACTAGAGATGTGCCAATCTCATTCTAATTTTAAACTTGAGAAGTTGACACTGATGTTCCCATGGTTGATTCAGAGCAAAACACACACACATACCCCAAAACCTTGAATGATAACTAATAAATCACTAAATCATGCAAAAACTCATTTTGGTCTTGTACAGAATTACCTCCATATGTTTTATATGATTTTAAGTCAGTCCTGAATAAATATCAATCTCTTTCTAAGGATGAGCAGGAAAAAGAATGGGCTGTAGAAAAGATACTGAATTTTGAAATAAAAGCACTAATCTAAGAAATAATAAGAAATGCCTACTTTGAAAATAATTTCCCAATATGGAAATTCAGAAATTCTCTGCTATATAGTCTCAATCAAATTAAAGAGGGCACTAAATGTAGAGCAGTTTGGAGGATAGGAAAATGAGATAAAATGATGTGAAATTCCTGATCAACTAATAAAAATCTGACCAATACTTAAGCAGAAAAGAGAACTACTAAAAGAGAACTACTATGCCAAAAATTCTTCCCTATGAGGAAACCTTCAAAAAATAAAGAGACCAACCAGTATATTAGCACTACACACCCACAAGAATTGCTGAAACTAAAAAGACAGCTTATAATATATGAGTAAATGGATCTCATTGCTGATAGAAATATAAAATGGTAAAACTGCTTTGGAAAATGAGTGATCTTCTTTTTACTAAGCTAAATATGTGCTTAAACTATGATATCACATACATATATTGATACGGATACAATAATAATAATTAGTTTTATAACTTTATTTTTTAAGGATTTTTTATTTATTTATTTGATAGACAGCAATCACAAGTAGGCAGAGAGGCAGGCAGAGAGAGAGGCGGAAGCAGGCTCCCTGCTGAGCAGAGAGCCCGATGTGGGCCTCGATCCCAGGACCCTGGGACCATGTCCTGAGCTGAAGACAGAGGCTTTACCCCCCTGAAACACCCAGGTGCCCCTAGTTTTATAACTTAACAGAAATGAAATCCTATCATAATAATGTTCTGAATCTTCTTTTGTTTACTTACTGCATTTTTGGTCAATGGTTTATGGTAAGACTTTTAGGACTTCCCATTTTTCAGATAACTCGAGGGGAAATCTGCACTTTACTACATCTTTCTCTTTCATAGTATCATACCAGAATGAATGTATTCATTAAGCTGTTAATGGATATTTATCTCTACTTAGTGCTATAGTTGTGGATTGTAAGGCCTCATACAGTTTAATTTTGTCATATATTGTATAAAGCCAAAGGAAACAAAAATAAATAAATATGCCAAAATATTAGTGTATTAATTAATTAATTAATTAGTGTATTAGTGTAGATATCTACGAGGCATGATATTGTGATATTTATATTTTTGTACATTCATTTCTAAATTTTATAAGATGCACAAATTAACTTCTTAACTAAAATCAAAGAAAAAGAGAGAAAATGTGTGAATCCTGATTGAAAAGCCAAGCATTGGGAATGAAGAAAATGGGCTTAAAACATGTGAAGCACTGTCATGTGGGTAGATTATACCTGTTCTATATAATTAATGGTGTAAGTTTAGAACTAATGTGCAAAACTAAATAGAATTAAGTGGAAAATAATTTAAGTTTGAATATGGAAGAAATTTTGGTCTTCCAAAAGAGGGAATTTTGAATTCCTCCAACATTGAGAGTGTGCATACATAGTTTACATGGTCCTCACTGAAAAATATATTTGATGGTTTTGAGACCTAGAGGTTTTTGGAAAAGGTCATGTTATAAATGTGAAGTATGTAAATTCTTCCCAGGGAAACTATTATTTAAACATCTTGATGTCTCTACTCTGCATCTGGCTCAAATTCCATGGTTTTTCTTGACTATTGAATCACTTGATTCTGTCTATGCCTCCCATTTCTACTGCACCTTCTCCATTGTCTATGTGAGTGGCTTTTTTCTCCTGTTAATTTGAATAATCTTTTTAAAAACTTACTGAATAATAAGAACCATAGCATTTATATGTGTGTGATAATTCACATGAGCTAGCTAGAGTTATTAGCATATAGAGTCTCTCGGTAGTTGATTAGAAGACCAAAATTATGTGTTTTCAAGAACTAGGGTGAGAAACAATGCACAAGAGCAGTTTACTTGTTTCTGTATTAAGAACCGAAGTGAAGAATGAGCTACACTGCCCCCGCTGCTGAAGGGGAATCAGTTCAGAATAATATGAAAATCTTCTGATTTGGTACTAACTTTTATTCCTCCCCTTCTCACTTTCCCTTCCCCTTATTTTTTTTTTCTATTCATATTCTAGCTTTGAAGCTCTATTTACTGATCTGGAAAAGAGACAATATGACTTAGGCATTGCTAGCTTTGGTGCCTCTATTACTACCATGGAAGAAGTCTTTTTTAGGTGAGCAAGGGATGCATAGGGAAAATAAAAACCCTTGGGGAGAAAGAACCACATCTTGGTCCCTTTTTTAAACTCCCCAAACTCACAGTCACACATTAGACATTTAAGAGGTGTGGAGAGGTAAGAGAACTGACGTGATTTTTTTTTTTTAATGGTAATAACCCTGGAAAAAAACACCACTATCATTTTTTAAAAATAACAAGTATTTTGGTTTATCCGAAGTAGGATTTAGATGTTAATCTTTAACTCGAATCAGTTCTACTTAATGAAACATTCAATAGCTTTGCCCTAATTTTCTTAGCCTTACTATGGTCTGCCAGCAGTCCTGTGACTGGTGTTTGGGAACCACTTCTCTACCAGAGTGGCCTCCATATAATGCCCCTGCCAAGTCAGTAAGCAAACCCAGAGCCTTCTGAGTTGAATGTTGTTAACTCACATTCTCTAAACAAGATATTATGAGGGTAGAGTTGAAATTAAATGATTTGTGCTATTTTTTTTTTTTAATGTAGAGTCAGTAATCTGGAAGATTCACAAACAGGTATCCAAGCTACCCAAACTCCACCTCCCTCTGTGATGAGTGAAGTCTCAGTTAAGAACCAGAATTGGAGTATGCCAAGCAATTTTTCTACCATGAATGAAATCCCTGCTATTATGTTTAATACTGGGGTAAGGGCCTTTGCTAAGAAACCTGATGTATATTTACTTGATTAGGGCACAGGAAGTACATTTTTGTTTACTATTTGAACAAAGGTACTGTGGAGTTTTGAACCACTGCGCCCTCCGGACAGGGAGCAGTCTGTACCATATAACCTAATTAATTTCCCAACACAGAAGCAGTGAAGTCTAGGCAAAAATCTCAGCTCTCACTCTCACCATTGCTATTCCTCAGGGTTTTTTGTTTTTGTTTTTTTTTAATGTCTTAGAATTCTTTTTTTTTTTTTTTTTTTCCCAAATTGCTAACCCAGAAATTTGGTAGTTCACTGAAGCTGGAGTGAACTGGAAACAGCATGATTTTTGGTAATCAAACATGCCCAATATTATAAGTTTTTGCAATGGGAATTGATAATGCATAAGGTGTCTTTCCCTAATGAGTGCAGTCCTCAGCACAGGAAGTCCCTATGAGTTGCCTAGCATTTCTTTTCTTCCCCTTCTAATTAGTTCTTCATCCTATAAAGAAGCCTGGTTTTCTCTAGTGTTAGGAGTCTGGGGAAAATCATCCTGTTGCGATTTCAGGTGTGTTATATGAAAAGGCAGACTTAAACACTCTTTAATACCTTACAACAGAGGTCACCAAACTTAACATAAGGGAATAATAGATATGTAAAGTGGGGGTGGCTACATGGTCTCTCTTGCAATCCCTCTATCCTGTCCTTGTAGCACAAAAACAACCATAGACAACACAGAAATGAATGGGTATAGCTGTGTTCCAGGAAACTTGATTTACATAAACACGTCATGGTTTTTTGACTCCTGCCATATAAGGAAAAGACTGATCATACTCTTATGTAATATCATACTGTGCTTAGATTCTATTCTCAGTATTTATTTAGATAAATTTTATATGTCTTGTACATAAAATTCCAGAGTGTTCATTCATCTTAACGAATTTGATCATGAATGATCTGTTTGTGTCCATGAATATTGTAATATTATGTTTCTTGCTTCCTTCTTTAGTATTCCCTCTGTCACCAGCAGTTCCGTGCCCTGTTCATAAAAAGGGCAATGTTCAGTTGGCGGAATTGGAAACTGATTTTGCTACAGATCCTGGCACTTCTAGGTTCCTTTACTTTTCTCTCAAAGGCTGATAAGTTTTTACATAATAATGATGAAAAGCCCAGACAAATGGATTTGGATCAATATGGTCGAACAATTGTGCCTTTTTCTGTTTCTGGGAATTCTAATTTGACCCTGATTTTCCTAAAACATCTTGGGAGTATGCTAGAGTCTCACAAACACACGCTTAAGGAAGTACAAGGTAAGACTCATTAGGTATAAAAGACTGCTGCTTTTAGATGAAGATCTGGTTGTATGATTTGCAAAGAAGGTCGGATGTTTATTAGCTCAGTATAAATACTCAATGTGATAGCTCCTCTGAATACATTTATTTTTAAGATAGTAATAATAAAAATTTACATTTACTGAGCATTTGTTTTTGGCAAGAACCCAGCTAAGTATTTTACCTGTATATCATTTAATCTGAGCAATCACCCCGATTTAGTAGGTATTTTTATTACGGACACCAGTTAAATGAGGAGCACTGACATTTAAGGAAACTCAGAAATTTGCACTAAATCAGATATGTAGTAAATACAGAGACTTGAATTTAACCTGTTCTACCTGATGTCTGCATATCACTCACTGCATCACATTACCTCTCTGATCATAAAGTCTATTCTCTTTCAAGTCATCATTTCCTCCTAGATACCATATATATATATATATATAATATATATATATATATACCATATATATATATTCTTTTTAACTGCCACCTGATGAACAGTGTTCTTCTGAGTTAGCAAACAGCATGCATTACTGGCAAACCTGTGTGGTTCTTTTTTTCCTCTCATTAAGGTTCTATTGTGAAAATACATTTTAGAAATTATTGTTCCTTATAATACTGATTCTACAACCTACAGGTAATAGATTGGCTGACTACAAGTAATTGTCCCTATTATTCTCCACTATAAATAGTAAGTAAGCATTTGTTAACCAGGGTCAAACAAAAGGACAGAGGATAAAGGATAAAATCATTATTTTTTTAAATATTACAGTATACTGCTTATTTTAAAAAGTGAAATGACTAACTGAATATGTTTGTTATATTGATAATGAGACTAAGTGCAATAGAATAATACAGTAGCCACACTGATATCCATTTTCAATTGTTATTGTTTCATTCATTAGCTAGAAATTATCTAGACATAGGCAGATAATACTTAGGCTTAACCAATCTTACTTTGTTTTAAGAAGCTTACATGTAATTTTCTTTTTTTGTTTTTAAAGATTTTATTTATTTATTTGACAGACAGAGATCACAAGTAGGCAGAGAGGCAGACAGAGAGAGAGAGAGAGAGGGAAGAAGGCTCCCTGCAGGGCAGAGAGCCTGATGCGGGTCTCGATCCCAGGACCCTGAGATCATGTCCTGAGCCAAAGGCAGCAGCTTAACCCACTGAATCACCCAGGTGCCCTACATGTACTTTTCTAAGTTGTGCCCTCATTATCTTAGTTACAGAACCTTGCATAACTGAATTCTACTAATTTTATATGGTTTCTATTCCCACCTGCATGCCTTTTTTAACTGATTTTTTTAGGATAAAGATAGAGCAAGAAATCCTTTATAACTTGCTCTCTCTTTTCCCCAAACTATAAGAAAATGTTTTGGGGGCACAGTGGGTTGAGCATCCACACTTGGTTTCGGATCAGATTGTGATCTCATGGTTGTGTGGGGCTCCATACTCAGAGTGGAGTCTGCTTGAGATTCTCTTCCCTTCTCCCTCTGCCCCCCCAAATAAATAAGTCTTAAAAAAGAATGCTTATTAATGGGAAAATAGATTTCTAGATAATATCTCATCTGTAGCTTTCTTCTCACATAGTACATGCATTAACACTGGGGAAATCACTGCTAACTCTTTAAGCAGAGCCATAAAATAAGTGGGTTTGTGCTTTAGAAAGGATATGAGCTTATAATAACTGAAAATGCCATCTGCCCTCCCAAACAGAAGTTTACATTTCCTCTTCATCCTCAATTTAGATGAATGCCTCTTTTTTGGAATTTATCTCACTGAATTACAGTAGCACTTCCTTCATGCATCTCTCAAACTAATTATGGAGAGGCCACAACTTCTTTTATATCTCTAGATCCCAGTTCCTGGCTCACAATGAGTGTATATTTAAATAGTCTTATCCAGTAGACCAATTCCTCCTGCTTTTTTCTTGTTTTCTAAAGTTGCTTAGTTCCTTTGTTTTTCCATTTCAATTTTAGAATAAGCTTGTCTATAAATACAAAACATTTTTGTTAGAATTTTGATAGGATTTTATTGAATCTGTATATCAATTTGGGGAGAAATGACATCTTTACTATGAACACAATCCATGTTCAATCCATGAACACAACTGATTTATTTAGAATTCCATTAATTAAGAACTTCTTTCTTTCATCAATGCTGTGTACTTTTCATCACACATGTCTTGTACATGTTTTGCTAAATTTACACCCAAGTATTTCTTGAGTAAATATAAATGGCATTGTGTTCTTAATTTTGGCATCCATATGGTTGGCTATTCTAATGCATAGAAAATAATTGATTTTTATATCTTTATTTTGTAACTTGCAACTTTGATGAACTCACATATTAGTTTAAAAATGTTTTGTGTGAATTTCTTTGGATTTTCTACATAAACAGTCATCTCACCTGCAAATAAAAGCATTTCACCTCTTCTTTTATTATCTGTATGCCTTTATTCCCTATTTATGCTTTATTGCACTGGGTTGAACCTCCAGCACAGTACTAAATCAGGGTGGTGAGAATGGGCATTTTTCCCTTGTTCTCAGTTTTAGGGGGGAAAGTATGCAGTCTTTCATCAAAAGTATAATCTTAGCTGTAGAGATTTTTTAGATGTTCTGTATAAAAGTGTGGAAGATTAGCTCTATAACCTTTTTTTCCACAGCTTTCTCACGAATGATTACTAAGTTTTGTCAAAATTTTTTGTATAAATTTATATGATTATTAATGATTTTTCTACTTCAGCCTGAAGTGAATATGGTGAATAACACTGGCTGAGTTTTAAATATTGAGATAGCCTTGAATCCCTGGAATAGACCCCACTTGACCATAGTTGTAATTCTTTCTATATATTAATGAATTTTATTTGCTAATATTTTGTTAAGGGGTGTTACATTATTTATGTGAAAGATATCAGTCTTTAATTTTCCTTTTTCTTGATATTGTCTTTTATGATTTTTCTATCAGAGTAATACTAACTTGATAAAATGAATTCAGAAATGTTCCCTCGTCCTGTATTTTCTGAAAGATATTATATAAATGTTGATTCTTCCTTAAATATTCTGTAGAATTCTCCAGTGAAAACATCTAGACCCAATTGCTTCTCAGCCTTTTGGCTAAGATCAAGTGAAAACATCTGGATCTGGAGATTCCTTTGGGAGGAATTTTTAATTTATGAGTTAAATTTCCTTAAGAATTACAATTATTCAAATGACGTATATTGAGAGAGCTGTTGTAGTTTGTGTGTTTTGAGAAAGTGTTCTATTTCATCTAAATTGTCAAATTATGTTTGTAGAGTTGTTCACAGTATTCCTTTGTTACGGTTTTGATGTCTTCAGTATCTGTAGTGATTTCCCCTAAGTCATTTTTAATATTGGTAAATTATGTTTTATCTTTGTTTCCCATTCTCTTTCTCACTGTGCTTTTAGCTGAGCATTTCTTTTTTTTTAAAGAATGTATTTATTTACCTGACAGAGAGAGACACAGTGAGAGAGGGAACACAAGCAGGGGGAGTGGGAGAAGGAGAAGCAGGCTTCCCATGGAGCAGGAAGCCTGATGTGGGGCTCAATCCCAGGACTCTGGGATCATGACCTGAGCTGAAGGCAGACACTTAAAGACTGAGCCACCCAAGCACCCCTTAGCTGAGTATTTACTTTATTTTTTATTTTTTATTAACATATAACGTATTATTTGTTTCAGGTGTACAGGTCTGTGATTCATCAGTCTCAAACAATTCACAGCAATCACCACAGCACATACCTTCCCCAGTGTCCATCACCCAGCCACCCCATCCCTCCCATCCCCCTCCATTCCAGGAACCCTCAATTTGAGATTAAGAGTCTCTCTCTCTTTCTTTAAGATTTTATTTATTTATTTGAGAGAGAGAGTGAGAGAGAGCATGAGAGGGTAGAAGATCAGAGGGAGAAGCAGACTCCCCATGGAGCCAGCAGCCTTATGCGGGACTCGATCGAAGGACTCTGGGATCATGACCTGAGCTGAAGGCAGTCACTTACCAACTGAGCCACCCAGGAACCCTAAGAGTCTCTTATACGTTGTCTCCCTCTCTTGTTTCATTTTTCCCTCCCTTCCCTATGATCCTCTGTATTTCTCAAACTTCTCATGTCAGTGAGATTATATGATAATTGTCTTTCTCTGATTGACTTATTTTGTTTAGCATAATATCCTTTAGTTTCATCGACGCCATAGCAAATGGCCAGATTTTGGAGGGAGGGGGTTGATGGCTGCATAATATTTCATTTTATACACACACACACACATACACACATACATACCACATCTTTATCCATTCATCTGTTGATGGACATCTGGTCTCTTTCCATATTTTGGCTATTGTGAACATTGCTGCTATGAACATTGGGGTGCACATGCCCCATCAAGTCACTACATTTGTATCTTTAGGGTAAATACCCAGTAGTGCTATTGATGGGTCATAGGGTAGCTCTATTTTCAACTATTTGAGGAACCTCCATACTGTTTTCTGGAGTGGCTATACTAGCTTGCATTCCCACCAATAGTGTAGGAGGGTTCCCCTTTCTCTGTGTCCTGGCCAACACCTATCTTTTCCTGACCTGTTAATTTTACCCATTCTGACTGGTGGGAGGTGGTATCTCACTAGCGGAGTATTTTCTAATTAACCTGTCTTCCCGTTTCCTGTCTACTCTTCATTTGTGTCCAACCTCCCATTTCTTAATCATAATTGATGTTTATATTTTTCAATTCTAACATAAATATTTGATATTTTCTATGGACTCCAGTTCTCTGAAGTATTCTGTCTCTTATATCTAGTTTATATGTAGATCTATTTCTATAATCTGTGCTTTTTCTTGGTTCTGTTTTTTGGTATACCTAGTAATTTTTTAATTGAATGCCAGATGTATGTATGAAAATTATGTAGACTGTACTTGAGATCCTCTTCTCCAGAGGAAGCTTAATTTAACTCCTAAAAGGCACTGAGTTTAAGGGAAGATCTAAATCCAATTAGGGATTTAAGTGCCTTGAGACTGGGTTGAAATTTTTATATGAACTGACCTATATCTTACTCACTCTTACAGTATAGCCACTGAAAGCTTGAGGATTTACCAGTGCATTCCATCACTTATAAATCTAAAATGCCTTAAAGAAAAATAGGGTTTGGAATGTTTGGCTCAATTCAGTGCATTTCAGTCCTTCTAAGGGCTTATCCCCCAAATGATCAACATTTGCTTTTTTAGATATCTCTTTCAAAGAGGTGATTTCTTATTTATTTAATCCAGCTTTTTAAGTTTTCGTGGTTTTATTTTCTGCTTTAAGCAATAAGATCTATAAGTAGAAATACTTACGGATGTTTTTAAGGTATATTAGGAGAGCCTGGGTGGTTCAGTCAGTTATGCATCTACCTTTGGCTCAGGTCATGATCCCAGGGTCCTTGGCCGGGAGCCTGCTTCTCCCTCCTCCCCATTCATGCTCTCTCTCTCATAAGTAAAAAAAAAAAAAAATCTTTAAAAACAAAAGATAGATACGTTAAGAAAATCTATACCATGTTGCCTGTGTTTTCTCAGTGAAGTAGCAATCTAGGTCATAGACTAGGAAATGAGAGAGCTTGGAATTTAATGATTAAATGTTTGAAGAGAATAACAAATGTTTGAAATAATCAAAAGAAACTTGAAAGGGATGAGAACAAAGTAAAATTATTTGTTCCTTTTCCCAACATATATTGTAGATGATTTCTTCCTGGGTAACCTGACCAATGTTATTTCCTCATCTTAGGTGACCTACTGAAATACTTAATGGAAAATGAAGATTGTATTCACTTGTGCATTGTCGCATTTTCCATTGAGGTGAAGACAAACAAAATAATTCTTACTGGTCTTTTCAACAATCAGGCATATCATTCACCATCTCTGACCCTGGCAATATTAGACAATATTCTTCTCATGACAATTGCTGGCTCTAATGCTTCCATAACCGTCTTCAATAAACCTCAGCCACACTTTAAGGATAAAAAACAAAGTGGAACGTAAGTTATTCTTTTTATTGAAATTTGCTATTTCTTTTTTCTTTTTGGTATATTATATTATATTATTTCTGTCTGATTTATTTCATTTAGGCATAATGCCCTTGAGGTCCATTTGTGTTGTTGCAAATGGCAAGATCTTATTTTTAAGGCTAAGTAGTATTTCATTGTGTGTGTGTGTGTGTGTGTGTGTGTGTATCTCACATATTCTTTTTTTTTCCTTTTTTATTTCTTTTCAGTGTTCCAGAATTCATTGTATATGCACCACACCCAGTGCTCCCTACAATACATGCCCTCCTTAATACCCACCACCAGGCTCACCCAACCCCCCACCCCCCTCCAAAACCCTCAGTTTTTTCTCAGTGTCCACAGTCTCTCTCATGGTTCATCTCCCCCTCCAATTTCCCCCAAATCCCTTCTCCCCTCCATTTCCCCATGTCCTCCGTGTTATTCCTTATGCTCCACAAGTAAGTGAAACCATATGATAATTGACTCTCTATACTTATTTTACTCAGCATAATCTCTTCCAGTCCCGCCCATGTTGATACAAAAGTTGGGTATTCATCCTTTCTGATGGAGGCTAATACTCCATAGTATATGTGGACCATATCTTCTTTATTTATTAAAGATTTATTTATTTATTTGAGGGAGTGAGAGAGAGCAAGAACAGAAGCAAGGGGGAGGGTCAAGGGAGAGGGAGAAACAGACTCTCCTTGGGATCAAGGCTAGATCCCAAGACCCCAGGATCATGACCTGAGCCAAAGGCAGATGCTTAGCCAACTGAGCCACCCAGGTACCCCTACAATTTGATATTTTAAATGTATCTCTCCTATCTTACATGATTACATTTACATGATTAAAAATAGCTATTGGTAGAAATTTATGTTTTCTGCTATATTGATTTCCTGATATATCTACTTTTTTCCCTTCTGTAGATTATCGGATGGAGTCCAGGTGGCCTTATATATACACTTTGGCATGGCTCTTTTAATCAGTGGCTTTTCTCTCCTGACAGTGACTGAACGAGTCACTAAAGCAAAGCACATCCAACTTTTGAGTGGGGTTTCTGTCCCTGTGTACTGGCTTTCTGCTCTACTGTGGGATTTCATCATCTTCTTCATTACCTGCTGCTTACTACTTGTAAGTGTTAGATACAGTTTGTTCAGGGTTCATTTTCCTTCCGTACCCCCCAGAAAATTCCTGTTTTCTAATTATGTAACTCAAACTGGGGAAATAGGGCCTTCAAAGAGGTGATAAAATTAAAATGAAGTAGCTAGGGTATGCCCTAATCCATTCTGACTGGTATGCTTTTTAAGAAGAAGATATTTGAACATACAAAAAGACACAAGGAGTGCACATGCACATAGTGAAGACCATGTGGGGACACAGCCAAAAGGTGGACATTTGCAAGCCAAGGAAAGAAACCTTAGAAAAACCAACCCTAAGAGAAGATGGCGGCAGGATAGGAGGATGCTAGGCTCATCTACTCCCAAGAACACAACTGGATAACTATCAAATAATTCTAAATACTCCAAAAATCAACCTGAAGACTGACAGAACAAACTCCACAACTAAAGGGAGAGAAGAGTCACATGATAGAAGGTAGGAAGTGTGGAGATCGGTTTAGGGGAGAAATAGATCACTGATGCTATGAAGGGGAGGGAGCTGTGGTCACAAAGAAGAGTGAGAGAGAGTAGAGCATAAGGGAATGCACAAGGCAAACATTTTCCTAAAGCCATGGCTGGGAAAATGAGAGGGTACGATTTTGGTGAGTTCTTGCAACCATCAGGGCTTAAAGCCTGGAGTTTTAGAAGTCAGCATGTTTGGCTAGTATAGAGCCATGAAGGCACTATGCCGCTCCTGGAACATAGAAACAATGATCTGAAAAACACCTGACACATGGTGGGGGGAGATAATTTGCTCTTCTCAGAGTGCTTCCCTGAGAGGTAACTTTAACAGAAATATCTCTCTGGGAGACAAAGGAACTGGCTGGTACTATTTAACCCCCCTGCCCCTCATCATAAATACACAACCACCTTCAGGAAGCATTGCAACACCTACACAAGCATGCTGCCTAATTTGCTTACAATAAGTCCCAGTGCTGTGGTGAGACTGCCCTTCCCAGTCAAGCATGTATCAGTCCCAGTGCCATGGATCCTTTCCCCAGAAGACGAGCAGAAATCCCTGACCATACCACATCTCTCAACCAGAGTTCTGCTGGGCTTCAATTCTAGTGGAAGTCATATCAGGTTTCATATAATAAGCAGACTAAAGTACACCTGGAATTTAAGAAACAAAACAGAGGACCATAGGGGAAGAGAGGGGAAAAAATGAAATAAGACAAGACAAGAAGGAGAGATGAGCCATAAGAGACTCTTAATTTCAGGAAATAAACTGAGGGTTGCTGGACAGGAGAAGGAAGGGGGGATGGGGTAATTGGGCTATGGACACTGGGGAGAGCATGTGTTATTAATGAGCACTGGGTATTATATAAGACTGATGAATCACAGACCTGTACCCCTGAAACAAATAATGCATTATATATTAATTAATTGAATTTAAATTAAATAAATAATTTTTTAAAATGCAGGCCTATGCTATCATTGCATTTTATTAAATTACATATCTGTGTAACTGAAAATATTATAATATGTATTGTGTCTATCCATTAGGTAAACAATCCATACATGTGAAGTTTTTATTTTTATTTTTTTTTTATTAAAAGATTCTATTCATTTGAGAGATTGAGAAAGAGAAAGAGCTCTCTGCTGAGCAGGGAGCCTGATGTGGATCCCTATCCCAGGACCCCAGGATCATGACCTGAGCTGAAGGCAGACACTTAACCAACTGAGCCACCCAGGTGCTCCTGTGTGAAATTGTTTTAAAAAGTTGAATAGCAGGACAAAGAGTTTGTATTTTAAATAAATTGTGACCACTATAAAGTAAATTTTAAAAAATTAAAAAACAATTACTAATACCATAAAAAATAAAGCATAATCATAAAGATACTTACTGGGCTTATGAATAGAATGGAAGACATCAGGGAGACCCTTTACCACAGAAATAGTAAAAAAGAGTTAAATATGAACCCATCAGAAATGAAGAATGCAATAACTGAGATTAGAAACAGGTTTCATGTAATGAATAGTTAGGCTGGAAGAAGCAGAGGAATGAATTAGTGATATAGAAGACAAAATAATGGAAAATAATGAAGCTGTACAAAAGAGAGAAAAAAAGAATTATGGAACATGAAAATAGACTTAGGTAACTCAGTGACTCCATCAAACATTATAACATCTGTTTTAAGAGTCCCAGAAGAAGAAGAGAGAGAAAAGGGGGCAGGAAACTTATGTGAGAAAATAATAGCTGAAAATTTCCCTTACCCAGGGAAGCAAACAGACAGCCAAATCCAGGAGGCACACAGAACTCCCATCAAGATCAACAAAAGCAGGCCAATAAGATGTTTTGTAATTAAATTTTCAAAATAAAGTGATAAGAAAAAAATCTCAAAAATGCAAGACAAAAGAAGTCCTTAACATACAAGGGAAAACTCATAAGGTTAGCGGATCAGATCACGGCAAGCCAGAAGAAAGTGGCATGATAAATTCAACATCCTGAATGGGAAAAATCTGCAGCCAAGAATAGTCTGTCCAGCAAGGCTACCATTCAGAATAGAAAAAAACATAGTTTCCCAGACAAGCAAAAACTAAAGAAATTTGTGACCACTAAACCAGTTCTGCAAGAAACATTAAAGAGGATTCTTTGAGTGGAAAGAAAAGACCAAAAAATGACAAAGGCAAGAAAGGACCAGAGAAAATCTCCAAAAACGACCAAATAATAAAATAGCAGTAAATATGTATCTGTCAATATGTGACAGGAGTGGGGAGTAGTGTAGGGAGTAAAAGACTTGGTTCAAAAGTATGATAGGTAAGGTATAACCAGAGATTAAAATATCTTTAGCAAAATAGGCTCTCTCTTTATGGGAAAAGTGAGAGTTAGCCTTACTGGGGGAAACTATACTGATTTGTTAATTAAAAAACCATTCTGGGTAGAAAAAAATAAAGGGAATTATGGTGGTTCTGCTCATTGGACTATCCTCTGGTGAAGTACAGGTAGGAGTATCTTACTTCATGCTCCTAGTTTGAAGTATTTTTTAGAGGTTAATTCATTTAATTGACAAATACTTCCATGCTAACTAGCAATAAGACTTGCTATCTCCTCTATAAACATTCTGGCCTGCATTATTTTTGACTTGGGCCTTCACCTTGCCTTTATCTCTATGCACTCTGTGTTTCAGGGAGCATTCAAATTCTGCCAGTTGGATATTTACATCACAGATTACCGTTTTCTGGACACAATGCTCATCTTCATGCTATATGGCTGGTCTGCCATTCCCCTTACATACCTGCTGAGCTTCTTGTTTACTAGAAGTACTTCTGCCTACATCAAACTTGTCCTATTCAACTACCTTTCGGGCATTTTCAGTCTCCTCATAGACGTCACACTTCAATTTGGTAAGGGGTAAGGGCTTCACAAAGTTTCTCTTTACAAGAAGGCAGCAGTAAATAAATAAGTAGATAGGGACTAAGGACATGAGTAGACAATTAAGTTCTATGTTTTGGGACAACCCTGTACTTGATGTAAGTCATAAAATTATTTCTGAGTGCCTATCATATTCTGGGTGCTGTGTTAGAGCTGGGATCTTCATGCTGAATGTGACCTATATCTCTAACAACTCCATCTCCTTTACCACATAACTTCACCACCTCCATTAACTCCACCACATGACTTAAGGAATCTGTTTTGCAACAGATATGGGAAATTTTAGGAACATTTATCCTGAGATTCATTTGCCAGCAAGGGAGAGTGAAGGAAAAAAAAGCAGCTTTCTTTTTAAAAGAGCTGGTCTCAGAAAGAATAAATTCTTCTCAAATATATGAGGCCATTGTTATCTTTAAAGGTGTTCCGTCTTGATGATACGGCAGTTTGTAGTGAGGTGAAGAGAGGGACGTGTGGAGGGAAATCTTGAGTTCTCAGGAGAGGCTGACAGTTTTGTTTTTTGGAAGAAAAGGTTTTATGGTGTGGCTTTTCTTCCCTAATTCAAAGAAAAGGAACATCCTAACCAGATTTTCCAGGAAGAAAATCTCTATATGCATCTGACATAGACATAATTACTTAAGCCCATTTTTTCCTACCTTTCAGGATTGGTTTCTACAGTATTCATGAATTTGTATTTCCTTCTTTTCTTTAATTTTAGATTTGGGAAGATCATCACGGTGCTGTAAGTGGAGTTGGTGTTTCCCCCTCTAAGGTGCCTTTCAATAGGCCTCAGCACTTTTTCACATCCTCCCTTTGTTGCTCCACAATCACTGGCTCTTGCCTTGTTCCCTTGGCCCTTCACTGGTCACAAAAGAATAGCTTGTAATTTCCTTTGAGAATGAATATTAATGAATATTATAAGACTTAAGCTTATGCATAGCTGATGAAAAAACTTGTTAACAGATATGACTTAGCACTCGTTCTCACAAAAGGGTACCCAAATTATGGAAAGCAGATGTTTGTATATTGTTGCACACTTGTCAAAAGAGTGCTACTTCATGATGTGAGGAAGACTCATTTGAAAGCATTTGAGTCTGTGAGCCCTAATCTAAAAGGAAATGATCACTTAAGGGGCTAAAGAGAAATAGTTGTTTCAGAGTAAGACTAGGAATAAATTACTGTTTTAGAAGGTTTTTGAAAGAGTGTTTTAGGACTATGCTGCAAAGAGTAATGCAAAATAGGATGAGAACAAAATGGAAGCCAGTATATTTGGCAATTAGAAAATCAAAGGAGACTTCCATTTTTAAGCAGCAGAACAAATGTTATGATACTATGATACAAAAATAATGAACTGAGAAGAAAGTATGGAATTGGCAGAGGCCAACAATAAAATGAAAACAAATGTCCCCAAAGGTAAGCAAGCATCAAAGATAGCTTTGACTTGTGGTTATTGACAGTATCTGTTGACCTTCATTTTCCATTTTATAAGTTGTGTGGAACTTAGAAGTCAGAATAAAGAACATAAAGGTATAACAAAGATTTAATATCTTCTATTAAAATTAGAATTTCAAAAGGCTATGTCCTCATTATAAGGAAGAACAAAACTAACACCACAATAGGACACAGAAAGGAAATTTGTAAAGATTGATTTGGCACTGAAATGAAGAATAATAATTTCCCTTTGGAATTTTTAAACACATGCAACTATTCATACTGGCTTGTGTCCTAAAATCAGAGAACCAACGTAAGCTGAAAAACATAACCTGATCATTTATTTTAAGTAATCTTGGTTGGTTGTGCCCTCAGGTGAATGGCAAAGGGACACATAATTCCTTGACTTCAAAGTATTCCCATAGTTATATTTGCTGGAGAACTTAAGATCGAATAAAGGAACAAAGGAAGGAAAAGAGGAAAAAACCAAGGTCTGAAGAGCAAGTGTTAGTAGAAACCATAAATTGTAGAATCAGAATCAGACCTCCAAAAGTAAGATTTGGGATTTTTAGAATGATATAAAATATGTATGCCTAAAATATTTAAATTGTAACAGAGTCTTAGGAATATGAGCAAATAATAGAATATAAATGATAGAACATATAACAAATAATAGAACATGTATCATATATGTTATATATGCATACAAATATGTGTTTAAATTATTAATATGTATAATATGTGTATTTCATAAATTGTAAAAGAGTGTCTCAGGAATATATGTATATAGTATATATATAACATATATCATGGAATATATAATAAATAATAGAAATATATACATTTATGCATATGCTATATATGTACATGTATGTTTTATATATGTATTATACACACACACACACACACACAGAGAACAAGTGGATTTGGAAAAGATCCAAAAAGAATCCTGAGAAATGTTAAGATTTAATAATAATTTAAATTAAGAACTCAATGGATAGAAGTGACACCATATAGATGGGTATTGTTTTTTTATCCATTCCGTCACCCTGTGTCTTTTGATTGGAGCATTTAGCCCATTTACATTGAAACTAATTACTGAAAGATATGTATTCATTGCCATTTTATTACTTGCTTTGTGGTTGTTTCTGAAGCTTTCCCCTGATCTTTTCTTGTCTTTCATGTTTTGTTTATTTTCTTTAGTGATATATTTAGAGTTCTTTTCTTCATTGTTTACAAATTTATTTGTGGTTTTCGACTTGTGGTTACCATTAGGTTTGTATATGACAAGTCCTGCATATAGCAGTCTATATTAAGTCGATGGTCATGTAAGTTTGAACCCATACTTTTCTCCTCTCCGTTTTATGTGTATGTGTTATATTTTATATTTTTTGTGAAATTAAATACAATTAAAATTTAGTTCCACGGCTACAATGGGCACATTTCAAGTGCTCAGTAGCCAGTTGTGTGTATTGGTACAGCTATAGAGCTATTCCGTATTCATAAAAAGATAGTGCTGGTATATATTGTGCCATTTTTGGTATATGTTTAATTGGCTAATATCCTGGAATTTTCAATCTGGATCAATTACTTGACACTAGACACAGTCACCATGGGTTGGACACTTAAGTTTTGCTCTTGGCCATCTCTCTTTGCCCAAAGTGTCTTATATGAAATTTCTGTTTAGACTAGATTTTATCTTCTTTGTAAATACTGAATTCATAAAAAAATAAAAATAAAAAAAATACTGAATTCATGATCAAGATTCTATAATGTCAATTCATAAATTAAGCATGTTTATATTATCAGGAATTTAGTCTCTAATAATTGTTCATATTAAATACATTCTTGAACAATTATCACATGATCTCCCTGATATGAGGGAGAGGCAACGTGGGGGGCTTAGGGGTTAGGAAAGGAATAAATGAAACAAGATGGGATTGGGAGGAAGACAAGCCATAAGAGACTCTTAGTCTCACAAAACAAACTGAGGGTTGTCGGTGGGGAGGGGGAAAAGGGAGAGGTTGGTTGGGTTATGGACATTGGGGAAGATATGTGCTATGGTAAGTGCTGTGAAGTGTAAACCTGGTGATTCACAGACCTGTACCCCTGGGGCTAATAATATATGTTAATAAAAAAAAATTTAAAAAATACATTCTTGAGACAGATAGTAATTATCTATCAGCTGGTTCCTTGAAGATTTTTCTACTCTCAAACATGTCATAATTTCCCTAATTGCTCCCTGCTATTGAATTATAGGGTTTATCTCCAACTTCTACTTTATTGCCTTTCTTGATCGATTAGGATTAGATATAAAAAATAGTAGTGGTTTCCTATCCATATCAGGTGTCAGGAAGTCTTATCACATGGACACCCACTTCACCAAAGAGACTTTTCAGAACTCTGCAGTATCAACACAAAATGTGTCACTGGGTATCAATTGGAACAACTTATTGGGAAGTAATTAGTGTTCTTCAAATATAATAATCTGTTGTTGTTGTTTTTTTTTAATTCCCTGAGCTTGCTTTGACCATCCTTGGTGGATTTGTTGTCCTGGAGAAAGTTAATTTCCTATAACGAAATCTAATCTTATCATCTTTTTTAGAAGTTCAACATAAGATGTCAAAAACCACCAGAGCCTTCATACTTAATTCATTACTGCTCTTTCCCAATTACAACCTTGCGAAGTGTATCAGTGACTATTTTACTTTCCATCTGATAAAGAAATGGTGCTCTGGAAATAAGCCTCCTATCTACCTTAATTGTAGTAAAGAAAGTAAGTATTATTAACCTTAAACATAAAATTGCCAGTAACTTTTCCAGCAAAAATGGGTTAACAGAATTGCAATACAGGATAAGCAAGTTAGAGCAAATCATAGGCAAGTCTCACAAGCATTGTTTTAGAGAGGAGTATTATTCAGGAAGAGAGAGGAAGCTGGGACAGACACTTGGAAAAAGAAAAAAAAAAGTCCATTGGAGAGAAGCAAGAGTTTAGGGTGATGACTTTCTAGTTGGCTGAGTTGCAGGAGTAGTCAGTTTCTCATAGGAGATACAGTGTACATTTTTGTTGTTGTTGGGTCCTGTCATGGATGATTCTTTTCTATTGAAGAGTCTTCTTTTGGATCTATAATTGACAATTCTTCTTGTCATTAACAAGTCTTAGGGTGTGAGAATTCCCCCTGCTGGCCTCCCCACTCCACTTTAGAGAAGCTTCCCTTTATTAATCTTCACAGTATTCTTGGCATCCCAAAGTCTAAGAAATTAGTCTCAGGCTTAACCCATGAGACATGTGGGGAATCAGACCTTATTTCAAAGGAGGGAGTCAGGACCCATGTTCAATACATAGGGTCGTTTTGCAAGACTAGGGGGGAAACCTTTGGAAATTAATAAAACCTCAGAAGCAAAGCCAAGGTAAGTTTAAAGTAGTCATCAGATATAAAAAGAGCTACTAATAATCATCTAGTAACTACATACATTATTTTAAATTGCCACAGCTTCAAGTTCTCAGTTTTTACACTCATTTCAAGGAAGAGGACTATGTGCCCTCTGCCACTCAGCTTTTATGGTCCAGAACTGGGATTCACTGTTTATGTTCCTTCATTGCATAAAGCATTTCATCTTTGGAAAAGAACCTCCAGGGGAAGAATTTGTATTATATTTACTTTTCCTATTTTCCACCACCTTCACCACTCATAATCACCCACACTTACCTGCCCACAACTTATTTGAAGGAATGGATGAAATCCATTCTCCAGTGTTTAATATAGTATCTGCATGTAGAGGAATTCAACTGTTTATCGGTTTTTGTTTTTGTTTTTGTTTTTTAATTGTTGTTGTTGTCATTTTAGATAAATAGGTAAAGTTCAGGATGTGATAATTTGGGTGATAAAGAGATGTACAGTAAAGAAAAAGTACAGCAAAGAAAAAAAAACAAAAGTAAGAGAAAGGCAAACAGTACTGCAGATTTTTTGAAAAGGGTAAACATTCATGTTAACTCTAGAAATCCTCATGGTAGTGCTGTATCATTTAGTAGGTAATTTTGAAAATACCTTACTTTGGTGAGAGTGGGCAGAGTGAGAAGGAATACTTCTTACCAGATCTTACCTAGAACTGTAGTCAATGACCTCAAGAGGGAAGCTCAGTATTCAGAACTATAAATTGTATGATAATAAATTTTAGGGGATGAAGTGAGGTAGAAAGAAATGGAAGAGAAACATTTCAGGTAAAATATAGTTACATGGAAAGTTAGATATTATTGAGTCTCCATAGGAGCAGGGAATATTTTGCACAATGTAGAAGTGTTCCAGTTTCTCTATATCCTCTCCAACAATTGTTATTTTTCCATTTTTTAAAAATTATATAGCCTTTCTAATAGGTATGAAGTTGTATCGGATTATTGTTTCAATTTGCATATCTCTAATGTTACCAGTGATGATGAGCATCTTTTTGTTACCTGTTATCCATTCATGTATTTTTTTCATAGAAATTCAAGTATATAGTTTTCTTGTAACAGAAATTCTATGTCTTTTATCCAACTTTCTTCTCAAAGCTCAAGAAATATCACTAATGGTCATTTTTACCTTTTAAAGCAAAGTGTTATCTTTTATACGAGTATTTGTGCTTTAATACTTTCTTCTAATTATTAACTTAAGATTTCAGATGTCTGAAAGGATTTGGGGCTTATTTTTTATAGCATCCAATAATAAGCATATCAGTAAATATATTAATATATGCTTACTTGATTATTATATATTATATTCATGAAATTAACCTTCAAAATTCATTGTTGAAAAGTTATTTGGGTAGTAGGATAACCACTTTTCACACTCCAAATAGTTTACTTGTCCCAATTAGCCCAATACTTCATTCCATCTTTTATTTCTTCTTTATTGTTTTTTAGTCCTTGTTTATGGTGTATTAAGATCGCTCTCTTTCAATCCACCTTCCCCCCCCCACCCCCACCATTTTCAGGAACTGCAAAGAACATTTATTCTTTGGAAGAGAAAATGATTGGAAAGTACATGATTATAATGAGTATCACAGGCTGTATTTGCCTTCTCTTCATTTTCTTTTTGGACACTACTTTGTGGAAGATAAGAACATTTTTCAATCAATATATTTACTTTGGTATCTATAAGACATTCAGGAAGGTGAGTAATTATGCATGAGCCTTAACTCCAAGCAGAATCTTTATTAAAAAAAAAAAAAAAAAAGTGGGGGGGAGGGTGCTTGGGTGGCCCAGTTGGTTAAGCCTCTGCCTTTGGCTCAGGTCATGATCTCAGAGTCCTGGTTCAAGCCCCACATCGGGCTTCCTGCTAGTGGAGAGTCTGTTTCTCACTCTCCCTTTGCCTCTCCCTGGTTTGTACTCACATCTGTCTTGCTCACTGTCTCTCAAATAAATAAATCTTAAAAAAAAAAAAAAAAGAAAGAAAGAAAGAAAAGAAAGAATAACTCCAAGCAACTGGAACATTAAACCTAAAAATCATGTATACCTATACATGACTATTTCAGTTACTGGTAAAAGAAAAATCAGTGTTCACAGAAATGTATTCTTTTTTTAAAAATTTATTTATTTGTTTGAGAAAGAGTGTGTGTGAGTTGGGGATGTGGGGGCAGAGAGAGAATCCTGAAGCACACTCCCTGCTGAGCTCAGAGTGCAGAGCCCAGCAGGGGACTGGCTTGGTCCTAGGAGTCTGAGATCATGACCTGAGCTGAAACCAAGAGTGGCTGCTTAACTGACTGAGCCACACAGGTGCCCCAGAAACATATTTTCTTAAATAAAATCTGATGAGTTCTAGAACATAAGTGAGGTTCGGTGGGGTGAGTTCCGGAGCCGATGACTAGGAAAGAATTCTTGAGACATCTTTGGTGCAAAATGGTGGTTTATTAAAGGGGACAGGACTCCTGGGCAGGTGGAGATGCTGCTGCCCTGGGTTGTGAGGGAGGGCAGGCTAAGTACCCCGTGGTTGGGGGAAGGTGAGGGAAAGGGAGGTTTCAACAGAGCTTTCATATGC
The DNA here is from genome assembly GCF_011764305.1 of Mustela putorius furo. NCBI lineage: Eukaryota > Metazoa > Chordata > Mammalia > Carnivora > Mustelidae > Mustela > Mustela putorius. The sequence continues at coordinate 3,074,450 of NW_025422176.1, read as the reverse complement.
TAAAGAGGACCTCCGAGGTGCCGAGGTGCCGGGATCAATGCTGTCTTTTGGCAAGCCATTAACATCAAGATAGTTGGGAGATTCCTATCTTGCAGGATTGGGATCTCTGCAAGTCAACTATTTGTTTCTCCTTTAAGGTGGTCAGCGGTACCTTAGAATTGTTACACATATTACTGAGGGGAGCAGGTGGAGAGGGAGTGCAAGATGCCAGCTTTTGCTTTGTCCTCAGCCAGCCTTCTGCTCCCTCATCAAAATCCACTGAGGTTTAGCTTACCTACAATAAAATGCATTTGTTTTTATTGATTATTTCAAAGAACCAAATTTTTCTTTACTAATTTTCTTTTTTATTGCTTTCTCTTTCATTGATATTTTTGAGCTTTATTTAAAATTTTTTCTTCCTGCTGCTTGCTTTTGGGTTACTTCTTCCTACCTTCCTTATGAGAAGAATGAAACTACAGGTTTTAGGTCTTTCTTCTGTAATAACATAAACATTTAAAGCAAAACATTTCCCTGCAAATAGTCTTCTAACTCTATCCTGAAAAAAATTTGATTACTTCTATTTTCATTATCATTCAAATGTTTAAGTATTTTTAAATTTAAATTTTTTTAATTTTTTATAAATGTATGATGTATTTTTAGCCCCAGGAGTACAGGTCTGTGAATTGCCAGGTTTACACACTTCACAGCACTCAACATAGCACATACCTTCCCCAATGTCCATAACCACATCACCCTCTCCTGAATCCCTCCCAACCCCCCAACCCCTGGCAACCCTCAGTTTGTTTTGTGAGATTAAGAGTCACTTATGGTTTGTCTCCCTCCCAATCCCATCTTGTTTCATTTATTCTTTTCCTAGCCTCCAAACCCCCCACGTTGCATCTCTGCTTCCTCATATCAAGGAGATCATATGATAGTTGTGTTTCTCTGATTGACTTATTTCACTAAGCATAATACCCTCTAGTTCCATACACGTCATCACAAATGGCAAGATTTCATTTCTTTTGATGGCTGCATAGTATTCCATTGTATATATATACACCACTTCTTCTTTATCCATTCATCTGTTGATGGACATCTAGGTTCCTTCCATAGTTTGGCTATTGTGGACATTGCTGCTATAAACATTGCGGTGCACGTGCCCCTTCAGATCACTACATTTGTATCTTTAGGGTAAATACCCAGTAGTTCAATTCCTGGGTCATGGGGTAGCTCTAGTTTCAACTTTTTGAGGAACATCCATGCTGTTTTCCAGAGTGGCTGCACCAGCGTACATTCCCACCAACAGTGTAGGAGACTTTGCCTTTCTCTGCATTCTCGCCCGCATCTGTCATTTCCTGACTTGTTAATTTTAGCCATCCTGACTGGCATGAGGTGGTATCTCATTGTGGTTTTGATTTGTATTTCCCTGATGCCGAGTGATATGGAGCACTTTTTCATGTGTCTGTTGGCCATCTGGATGTCTTCTTTGCAGAAATGTCTGTTCATGTCCTCTGCCCATTTCTTGATTGGATTATTTGTTCTTTGGGTGTTGAGTTTGCTAAGTTCTTTATAGATTTTGGACACCAGCCCTTTATCTGATATGACATTTGCAAATATCTTCTCCCATTCTGTCAGTTGTCGTTTGGTTTTGTTAACTGTTTGCTTTGCTGTGCAAAAGCTTTTGATCTTGATGAAATCCCAATAGTTCATTTTTGCCCTTGCTTCCCTTGCCTTTGGCAATGTTCCTAGGAAGAAGTTGAGGTGGCTGAGGTCGAAGAGGTTGCTGCCTGCATTTTCCTCAAGGATTTTGATGGATTCCTTTCTCACATTGAGGTCCTTCATCCATTTTCAGTCTATTTTCGTGTGGGGTGTAAGGAAATGGTCCAGTTTCATTTTTCTGCATGTGTCTGTCCAATTTTCCCAACACCATTTGTTGAAGAGGCTGTCTTTTTTCCATTGGACATTCTTTCCTGCTTTGTCAAAGATTAGTTGACCATAGAATTGAGGGCCCATTTCTGGGCTCTCTATTCTGTTCCATTGTTCTGTGTGTTTTTGTGCCAGTACCACACTGTCTTGATGATGACAGCTTTGTAATAGAGCTTGAAGTCTGGAATTGTGATGCCACCAACTTTGGCTTTGTTTTTCAATATTCCTTTCGCTATTTGAGGTCTTTTCTGGTTCCATATAAATTTTAGGATTATTTGTTCCATTTCATTGAAAAAAATGGATGGTATTTTCATAGGGATTGCGTTAAATGTGTAGATTGCTTTAGGTAGCATAGACATTTTCACAATATTTGTTCTTCCAATCCAGAAGCATGGAACCTTTTTCCATTTCTCTGAGTCTTCCTCAATTTCTTTCATGAGTATAGTTTTCTGAGTATAGATTCTTTGCCTCTTTGGTTAGGTTTCTTCCTAGGTATCTTATGGCTTTGGGTGCAATTGTAAATGGGATTGACTCCTTAATTTCTCTTTCTTCTGTCTTGTTGTTGGTGTAGAGAAATGCAACTGATATCTGTGCATTGATTTTATATCCTGACACTTTACTGAATTCCTGTACAAGTTCTAGCAGATTTGGAGTGGAGTCTTTTGGGTTTTCCACATATAGTATCATATCATCTGCAAAGAGTGATAGTTTGACTTCTTTGCCGATTTGGATGCCTTTAATTTCTTTTTGTTGTCTGATTGCTGAGGCTAGGACTTCTAGCTTTCAGTTTTTCTGCATTGAGAATGATATTGCGGTGGGTTTTTCATAGATGGCTTTGATCATATTGAGGTATGTGCCCTCTATCCCTACACTTTAAAGAGTTTTGATCAGGCAGGGATGCTATACTTTGTCAAATGCTTTTTCAGCATCTATTGAGAGTATCATATGGTTCTTGTTCTTTCTTTTATTAATGTATTGTATCACATTGACTGATTTGCAGATGTTGAACCAACCTTGCAGCCCTGGAATAAATCCCACTTGGTCGTGGTGAATAATGCTTTTAATGTACTGTTGGATCCTATGACTAGTATTTTGGTGAGAATTTTTGCATCTGTGTTCATCAAGGATTTTGGTCTGCAATTCTCTTTTTTTTTTTTTTTAAGATTTTATTTATTTATTTGACAGAGAGAAATCACAAGTAGATGGAGAGGCAGGCAGAGAGAGAGAGAGAGGGAAGCAGGCTCCCTGCCGAGCAGAGAGCCCGATGCGGGACTCGATCCCAGGACCCTGAGATCATGACCTGAGCCGAAGGCAGTGGCTTAACCCACTGAGCCACCCAGGCGCCCATGCAATTCTCTTTTTTGATGGGATCCTTGTCTGGTTTTGGCATCAAGGTGATGCTGGCCTTCCATTTCTATTTTTTGAAACAGTTTCAGGAGAATAGGAATTAATTCTTCTTTAAATGTTTGGTAGAATTCCCCTGGGAAGCTGTCTGGCCCTGGGCTTTTGTTTGTTTGGAGACAAATGTTTAAGTATTTTTTAAATTTCCTGTATGATTTCTTTTTTTGATTTATGGATTACTTAAAAGTTAAATAAATTTCAAAATATTTGGGAGGTTTCTAGATATATTATTATTGATTTCTAGTTTAATTCCTTCATAGTCAAAAAACGCACTCTATAGTCAATCCTTTTAAATTAATTCCTAATTGCTCTATGGCTCAGCATGCAATCAATCTTGGTGATATGCCATATGCATGTGAAATAAATGTGTCTTTTGTATTTGTTAGTTATAATGTTCTATAAATATCAATTAGGTTATGATGATTGATGGGATTGCTTACATCACCTAGTTTCTAACTGATATTTTTGTTAGATTTATCTTTCAATTGCTGAGAAAAGAATGTAAAATCTCCAATCCTAGTTATAGGTTTGTTTCTTTTTCCCTTTAGTTCTGTCACTTTTATTTTTTTTTTTTAAGATTTATTTATTTATTTGACAAAGAGAGAAAAATCACAAGTGGGCAGAGGCAGGCAGAGAGAGAGGGAGAAGCAGGCTCCCCGCTGAGCAAGGAGCCCAACTTGGGGCTGAGATCATGATCTGAGCCGAAGGCAGAGGCTTTAACCCACTGAGACACCTAGGCACCCCAGTTCTGTCATTTTTAAAAATATTTATTTGAATATCTATCATTAAGCTAATAAACATTTATTATTATATGTCTTTCTGATTAATTGAATTATGGAGTATCACGGGTAATGACATATGTCTCTGATAACATTCTTTGTCTTAATGTCCATTTCCTGTGACATTAATGGGCACCTTCACTCTTGTACAGTTTCTCATGGTATGTCATTTTACATATATTTATTTTGGGTTTTTTTAATCTTCATTTTATTTTATTTTTTTCAGTGTTTCAAGCTTCATTGTTTATGCAACACACCCAGTGCCCCATGCAATATGTGCCCTCCTTAATACACACGACCAGGCTCACTCATCCCCCAACTTCCCTCATCTCTGTAACCCTCAGTTTGTTTCTCAGAATCATGTTTCTCCTCTTTTGTCTCTCCCTCCAATTTACCCCAATTCACTTTTCCTTTCCTTCTCCCAGTGTCCTCCATTTTATTCCTTAAGTGAAACCATATGATAATTGACTTTCTCTGCTTGACTTATTTCACTCAGCATAATCTCCTCCAGTCTCATCCATGTTGATACAAAAGTTGGGTATTGGGGTGCCTGGGTGGCTCAGTGGGTTTAAAGCCTCTGCCTTCAGCTCTGGTTGTGATCCTAGGGTATTGGGATGGAGCCCCAAATTGGGCCCTCTGCTCAGCAGGGAGCCTGCTTTCCCTGTCCACCACCCCCCCCCCCAGGCCTCCCTGCTGCTCTGCCTACTTGAGCTCTCTGTCTGTCAAATAAACAAAATCTTAAAAAAAAAAAAAAAGTTGGGTATTCATTCTTTCTGATGGCTCCATAATATTCCATTATATATGTGGACCACATCTTCTTTATCCACTCATCTGTTGAAGGGCATCTTCGGTCTTTCCAGAGTTTGGTGATTGTAGCCATTGCTGCTATGAACATTGGGATACATATGGGCTTTCTTTTCACTACATCTGTATCTTTGGGGTAAATTTTAGTAGTGCAGTTGCAGGGCCATAGGGTAGCTCTATTTTTAATTTTTTGAGGAATCTCCACACTGTTTTCCAAAGTGCCTGCACCAACTTGCATTCCCACCAACAGTGTAAGAGGGTTGCCCTTTCTCCACATCCTCTCTAACACTTGTTGTTTCCTGTCCTGCTGATTTTTGGCCATTCTAACTGGTGTAATGTGGTGTATCTCAATCTGTTTTTTTTTTTTTAAGATTTTATTTATTTATATGACAGACAGAGATTACAAGTAGGCAGAGAGAGGCCGGCCTAGAGAGAGAGGAAGGGAAGCAGGTTCCCTGCTGAGCAGAGAGCCTGAGGTGGGGCTTGATTCCAGGACCCTGGGATCAAGACCTGAGCCAAAGGCAGAGGCTTTAAACTCACTGAGCTGCCTAGGCATCCCAATACCCAACTTTAACCCAGGCGTCCCTCAATGTGGTTTTGATTTTGAATTTCCCTGACTGCTAGTGATGATGAACATTTTTTCATTTGTCTGTTAGCCATTTGTATGTCTTCTTTGGAGAAGTGTCTGTTCATGTCTTCTGCCCATTTTTTGACATGATTGTCTGTTTTGTGTGTGTTGAGTTTGAGGAGTTCTTTTTTTTTTTTTTTTTAAGATTTTATTTATTTATTTGACAGAGAGAAATCACAAGTAGTTGGAGAGGCAGGCAGAGAGAGAGAGAGGAGGAAGCAGGCTCCCTGAGATCATGACCTGAGCCGAACGCAGTGGCTTAACCCAGTGAGCCACCCAGGCGCCCAAGTTTGAGGAGTTCTTTATAGTTCTTGGGTATCAGCCTTTTACCTGTAGTGCCATTTGTGAATATCTTTTATTTATTTTTTTTTTTAAGATTTATTTATTTATTTATTTCACAGAGGTCACAAGTAGGCAGAGAGGCAGGCAGAGAGAGAGAAAGAAGCAGGTTCTCCACGAAGCAGAGAGCCTGATTTGGGGCTCGATCCCAGGACCCTGGGATCATGACTTGAGCCGAAGGTAGAGGCCTTCACCCACTAAGCCACCCAGGCGCCCCTGAATATCTTCTTACATATATTTATTTTCAAAATTCTGTGTCTTTTTTTTTTTAAAGATTTTATTTATTTATTTGACAGATGGAGATTACAAGTAGGCAAAGAAGCAGGGAGAGTGAGAGGAGGAAGCAGGCTCCCAGCTGAGCAGAGAGTCTGATGTAGGGCTCGATCCCAGGACCCTGGGAACACGACCTGAGCTGAAGGCAGAGGCTTTAACCTACTGAGCCACCCAGGCACCCCCAAAATTCTATGTCTTTACATTTAAACTGGCTCAATGCAAACAGCATGTAATTGGGTCCTAACTTTTTATCCATTCAGATATTTTATCTATTCGGATAATCTCTGACTTTCCAATTTGAGCATTTGGTCCTTTGTATTTCCATCTACCACATATTTTATTTGTCTTCTGTTTGTCCCTTCAGTTTTTTGTTTCACTCTTTTCATATTTCTGCCTTAACTTGGGTTAATTGAATATGTTGGAATTCCATTTTAATTATTCAGTTCACTCTAGCAATACTTTTTATATTTATCTTTAGTGGTCAATGCAGGCTTTACAAAATATATAGTTAATTTTCCATAGTATAGTGTTTTTAGAGTTAATATTGTAAAATGCTGTAAATATGAAACCATAAATGTCCATTTCTATCCCTTGTTTTTTTAATACTAAAGTTGGTGTATGTCTTACATCTATACATGTCATTGTTATTAACCATGAAAAATAATATATTATGTATTTCAAAGTAGCCAACAGGAAAATGAGTTTGTATTTATGTAGATACTTAGCGTCTCTGGTGCTATTCATTCTTTCCTGAATATATGAGTTTTCCTTTAGACTGAAATCTTACTTAAGGACTTATTTTAATATGACAAAAAGAATATAAAATATTTCAATGTGTTAAAATGACAATATTTTGGATATATTTGCTTAAATAAAATGTGTTTCCTACCTTTATACTGTCACTTTCAGTCTTTCCTTTCCTCTCTTTAAAGTCGCCTTTAATATTTCTTGCAGGGATGATTTAGCAGGCATGAACTCCTTTAGTTTTTCTTGTGTCTGGGAATCTCTATACCTTTCCTTCTATTCTGAATGATGGCCTTGCTGGACATAACCATTCTTAGCTGCAGATTTTTCCCAGTCAGCACTTGGAATATATTTTGTCACTTTCTTTTGGCTTGCAAAGTTTCTGCTTGAAAATCTCATGCTATCCTTGTGGGTTTTCCCTCACAAGTTATGATTTCCTTTTGTCTTCCTGACTAATTTTTTTTTCTTTTCACTATATTTTGCCAATTTAATTATAGCAAGTCTTGATGTGGGTCTGCTTCTCTGTGCCTCCTACATCTGAATATCTGTTTCCTTCCCCAAATAGGGATGTTTTTAGTTATTTCTTCAAATAAATTTTCTGCCCCCTTTCCTCTCTTTTTCTTCTGGAACTGCTATATGAATGCTATTACATTTGATGGAGTCACTGAGTTTCCCTAAGTCTATTTTCATTTTGCATTAATCTTTTATCTCTTTGGTTCAGTTTAGTTACTTTCTATTATTCTGTCTTTTAGGTCATTAATTCATTCCTCTGCTTCTTCCATCCTGTCTTTCATTCCATCAAATATGCTTCTCATTTTGTTTATTGAGCCCTTTATCTATGTTGTGTTATTTCTTATCTCTGTTAAGGATCTCACTCATATCTTTCATTCTTTTCTTAAGTCCTATGAGTATCCTTATAATCACTGCTTTAAATTCGGTATCAGGCATGTTACTTTTATCTGTTTCTTTTAGATCTCTGGCTATGGCCTTGTCCTTTTCTTCCATTTGGGATAATTTTCTCAGTCAGCTCTTTCTTCTGCTCTTAAAAGTGGTGACTTTAGGAAAAAGAGGCCCTGTACTGCCTTGCAGTGTAGTGTCCTGCTCAACAGGACCTGACACTTTAGGAGGCTATTCTTTGTGTGTTACTTATGCCCTGCTGTTGTCTCTGAGACATTTCAGTGCAGCCATCTGCACTCACTGCCTGTTGTGGGCTATGCTCACTCTCTGTGGTATTAGTGGGATCCAAGCAGGGCCAGCTCTAAGGGGCATGTCTGCCAGGGATCGCGAGAGTGAGGCAGTGGTTTTAGCAAAATTTTAGCTGGGCTACTAGTCCTATACCAGATCCCCTGAAGCACTCCAGCAGATGAGGGCTGTAGGCCATGGCAGCAGAGGGGGTGAGGCTGAGCCAGCAATGGCTGGACACCTCTGGGTCTCGTGCATGAAGGTGGCTCTGGGAGCATGGCTCAGTCCCAAGTTGGATGTGCGCAGTGCACTGCCACAACTGTGTACCAGACAGTTATGTAGGAGCACACGTGCCAACAAAATTTGCCCTGAGCCCAGCGCCAATGCTAAGCCCATGATTTTTCCTGAGGACTCACTTACTCCGAGCCCGTTAGCCTTGGCGCTGGGCTCAGGGCATATTTATGAGTGTGTACTCTGGTTTCTCTTCAGATTGCATACATCTTTAACCTTTTACAAATATTTATGGGTGCAAAACCATTACAATCTCATCATACTCGAAATATAGAATATTTCCATCATATCAGAAATTGTCCTTTGCAAGGAGCTTACCTTGCAAAGGTTTACCCCTTTAGTGTTCTTCTGAGGTTCAGAATATCTATAGTAATGGCCCTTTATTTATTCTTCATACTGGTAATTTGTTTTCTTCATACTGGTAATTTGTTTATTTTTTTATTGATCAGTTATACTAAAGGTTATTGAATTTTGCAGATATTTTAATTAACCTACTTTTGTTTTCATTGATTTTTTTCTTCCATTATTTGTTTCTAATATCATTGAGTTCACTCTTGTCATTATAATATCTTTCTGCTTATTACAGATTTACTTGTATTATTTGACTTTTATTTCTAGTTTCTTCTGGTAGAAGTTTGGACCACTGAGACTTTATTCTTTCTTTTTTTTAATTTTTATTCTTTTTAATGTAAATATTTTATGATATAAATCTCTCTAATCACTGCTTTAGGTGCAGCTCATAAGTTTTGAAATATCATGTTTTCATTTCATTCTCTTCAAAACATATTCTAATATCTTCTGTGATTCCTTTTTTGATGCATAAGTTATTTATAAAGTGTTGCTTAATTTCTAAATATTTAAAAATTTTATAGGTATTGTTCTGCTGTTGATTTCTTTTTTTATTATTATTATTTCTGGAGTACATATTCTTCTGTCTCCATGAATTTATGAAGAGTTGTTTCATGGCTCAAAATATGCCCTATCTTGGTGAATGTTCCTTGTGTACTTGAAAGAATGCATATTCTGCTCTTCTTGGATTCAGTGTTCTTTAATTGTTAACTAGATAAAGTTGTTTAATAATATTCAATTTTTCTATATTCTTATTTTTTCCTCAACCTATTATACCAATTTTCAAGAGATTAAAGATTCTAAGTATGACAGTGGATTTGCCTATTTCTCCTCCTTTATTTATTTGTTTACTTACTTACTTGTTTATTTACTTATTTTTATTTTTTGGTTTTAGCCTTATCTGTTCATAACCTAAAATATTAGGCACACACGCACTTAGGATCTTTATATCCTCTTGATGAATTGACCATCAGTCATTATGTAATTACTTTTTGAAAAATCTCTGGTGATATTCCTTGTTCTATAATATATCCTGTCTGATGTTACTCTGCCAGTTTTTTCATGTATACATTTTGCATGATGTCTCTTTTTAATCATTTGACCTTTAACCTGTATTATTATTATATTTGAAATGTTTCATTTTTTTAAAAGATTTTATTTATTTATTTGACAAACAGAGATCACAAATAGGCAGAGAGGCAGGCACAGAGAGAGAGGAGGACTTGGGACTTGATTCCAGGGCCCTGGGATCAAGACCTGAGCCGAAGGCAGAGGCTTTAACCCACTGAGCCACCCAGGCACCCCTGAAATGAGTTTTTTATAGAGAGCATAATTTACTTAGTCTTTTATTCAATCTGATAATCTCTACATTTTAATAGAATTTAGACTATATTGAATGTAACTTTTTTTTTGAGATATTATTTATTTATTTGCAGAGAGATAGAGTACAGGCAGGCAGAGTGGAAGAGCAGGCTCCCTCTAGACCAAGGAGCCCTATGTAGGACTCGATCCCAGGATGCTGGGAACATGACCTGAGCTGAAGGCAGCCGCTTAACCGACTGAGCCACCCAGGCATCCCTTGAATGTAACTTTTTATATGGTTGGGTTTAAGTTTATCATTTTGCTTTTTATTTTCTTTCACATCTATACTTTAGTTTTTCTCTTTTCATGTCTTATTTTGGATTAGCAGTACCTTGTGATTCATTTGCATTTCCACTACTAATTGATGAGCTGAGCCTCTTGGTTATAACAATATAATTTCTTCCAATTCATGTGTACAGAATATCTTTTCCTTTGTGTCTGTTTTAATTTCTTTAATTGTCTTATAGTTCTCAGTTCACAAGAATTTTGCCTCCATGTTTAAATTTATTCCTAGGCATTTTATTCTTTATAATGTAGTTGTAAATGGGATTGACTTTATTCTTTCTAATGTAGTTGTAAATGGGATTGTTTTCATGATTTCCCTTTCTGATAGACCATTATTAGTGTATAGAAATGCAACAAATTTTTGTACATTGATTTTGTAACCAAAACTTTAATGAATTTATTAGTTCTCCTTCTTATGATTTTATACTCTTTTGAACTTCTCTTTTGTTCATATTTTATTTTCCTAATTTCATTAAATTGTCTATTTGTATTCTCTTATGGCTCACTGAGATTGTTTAAAACAATTATTTTGAATTATTTTGTCAGGTAGTTTTAAAATCTATATTTCTTTGGGGTAAGTTACATGAAATTCCCTGTGTTCCTTTAGTGGTGTCATGTTTCATGTTCAAAATTATTTTTTGCTTTTCCTTGATTTTTGTGTGTGTTCCTTGTAGCCTCATATATACATCTGTGCATTTGTAGGAACAGTCACCTCTTCCAGGCTTTATAGACTGGGAAAAGACAGGTCTATGAAGGTGGGAAAAGACCTTTACCTTCATATGAATGTGAGGGCACCAGATGGGTGGAGTCTGGTATCTCTGGCTCTGGTTTCAATGGGGTACAACAGCATCTCTGACTCAAGGTGTTGGGGTGAACAGTGGAAAAAACTCTGGATTGTTCCATCAGCTGAGTTTAGCATTATTGAAGACTGTAAGTGTTTTGGCAGTGACAGCTGTAGTGTCTCTAGCAGCAATGAGGGCTGCTGGTGTAACTCAGGACAGTGGCCACTGCGATCTTCGTGCCCTACTTTTCTCTCAAGAAGAGAGATTATGAACAAAGAGATTCTTCTTGGTACCAAGCTGTGCTAAGCTGAGGAATGGGTTGATATGGGTAAAATGCATCCTCTACTTTTTTATATGGTCATCCATGGAATTTCTACTCCATCAGGTTGCTGCATCCTCTTTAACTGTACTCCAGAGCTCTCCCAGGGTTATTTTCTCTGTGGATATTTGTTAAACCATTGATATGGAGGATGGCAGCAAGCACCAGGGTCTCCTAATCAACCAGCAAGCTGATATCACTCTTCATCGGTTTTTGTAAAAAGTTAGGTGCTGCTCCTACTGGAAATCTCTTATAAGTGATAAGTATTTATCTCTTGCTTATTTCAAATATAGGGAAAAGTGTCCAAGGAACTATTTGGAGAATCTGATGATGAAGATATACAAAATGAAAGACAGAGAATCCTGGGGCAGCCTCAGGGGTTACTAGATTCCCCAGTGATTATTAAGGAACTCACAAAGGTAATATCATTCACTGACCAATATATACTGGCTTGTTATCCCCAAGAGCATGGCATCAGTGTCAGGGGCACACTAGGGGTTCTTTTTTAGAATATATGTTTATTTCCCCAGTATAATAGAAGAGTTCTTATGAAACTACCTGATCATGCTCCATAGGGATCTGAGGTTTTTTTCTTTTTTTGATCCTCAAATACTCTTTACTGCATTGTGTTTTCTGGATTTATTTTTTTAAGATATATTTTAAGTATCCAGTCATTCTGGCTGTGAAAAATATTTCTGTTACAATCCAAAGAGGAGAGTGCTTTGCATTGCTTGGATTCAATGGAGCTGGAAAAACTACTACCTTCAAAATTTTGACTGGAGAAGAGACTGTTACCTCTGGAGATGTGTTCATTGAGCACTTTAGCATCACTAAAAGTCTCCCAAAGGTAAGACACTATTACAATCTAAGATAAGAGAAGCTTGGGGCATCTGGGTGGCTCAGTCATTAAGCATCTGCCTTCTGCTCAGGTCCTGATCCCAGGGTTCTGGGATCAAGCCCCGCATCTGGCTCCCTGCTCAGTGGGTAGCCCTCTTCTTCCTCTCCCGTTCCCCCTCCTTGTGTTCCTTCTGTGTGTGTGTGTGTGTGTGTGTGTGTGTGTCTGTCAAATAAATAAATAAATAAATAAATAAACAAACAAAATCTTAAAAAAAGATTTGAGAAGCTTGATGTCTTGGGAGTACAGGTAACAGGCAGGCACTGAAGATAATAGATGGCAATCATGATAGACATTGATACAGTATTAGTCAACTCAGTAGATTCTGGAGAGAGAAAAAAAATTTTTGAGGAGAGAGAGGAGGCAACAAGTATAGAATCTAAGACAAGATTATCTTTTGTGTTCTTTGAAACTGCTAGAGTAAAAGGCAAGTTCTCTCAACAATACATCTAACATATGCCAGACAAGATGCTGTAGAGGGAAAGACAGGGTAAAAGATGCAGTTCACTTATAAATGCAGTTCACTTGTAACTGTGGTCTTCATGCCCTTTAGAGCTATGGAACAGGATGAACTTTCAGAATGGTCCCAAATCAAGGCAAGGTAGCTTTCTTTTATATCTCTGAATCAGCCAGCCATTGGGTACATATGCTGCTTGGGAGAGAGTGCATAACCTTGGGGAAAGCTAAATGGGAAGAAAAATTAAAGATGAAGAAACTGGTCAATGGTGTCAGATTCCAGGAAATCTCCAGCAATGTAAGACTGAATAGAGTGTATTGGATTTAGCAATCAGAACTTCAGTGATGCAGTTAGCAAGAACTATTGTGCTATGGTCAATTGAGTGGTAGTAATGGGATCCTAAATGGTATATTTAGGATCCAGCACTTACTACAGTCTTTGGTTTAAAATCTAATTTGTCTGAAATGAAAATCGTAACCCTACCTTTCTTTTTAGGTCTGTTAGCATGAGAAATGGTTTTCTATCTCCTTGCTTTCATTGTGGAGGTGTCTTTAGGTTCAGAATGAGTCTTATAGACAGCATATGTATGGGTGCTGCTTTCTTAGCCAACTTGAAACCTGTGCTGTTTGATGGGTGTATTCAGCCTCTTCACAGTGAGAGTAACTATTGAAAGCTATGAGTGAAAGGGGAGAAATCACAACTAATAGGAAGGAAATAGAGGCAATTATTACCAGCAGCGAGATGCCAACTTATTACCAGTAGCTATATGTCAACAAAATAGTCAACCTGGAAGAAATGGGTGCATTCTTGGACACATATAAACTATCAAGACTTAAACAGGAAGGAAAAAAAAAGACAATATGAATAGACCATAGCCAGCAAGGAAATTGAAACAGTAATCAAAAAGCTCCCAACAAACAAGAGTCCATGGCCAGATGGCTTCTCAAAGGAATCCTACCAAACATTTAAAGAAGAAATCATAGCTATTCTACTGAAGCTGTTTCAAAAAGTAGAAATGGAAGGAAAACGTCCAGACTTATTCTGAGACCATAATTACCCTGATCCCAAAACCAGATAAAGACCCCATCCAAAAGGAGTATTACAGACCAATATCCCTGATTAACATGGATGCCAAAATACTCAACAAGGTCCTAGCCAATAGGATCCAACAGTACATTAAAAGAATTATTCACCACTACCAGGTGGAGTTTTTTCCTGGAATGCAATGGTGGCTCAATATTTGGAAATCAATCAATGTGATATATCATATTAACAAAAGAGACAAGAGCCATATAATTCTCTCAATTGATGCAGAAAAAGCACTTTGACAAAATATGGTATTGTTTCCTGATTAAAACTCTTCAAAACACAGGGATAGAGAGAACATACCTCAAGGTAATAAAATTTATCTATGTAAAGCCCACAGCTAGTATCATTCTCAATAGGGAAAAGCTGAGCTTCTCCCTTAAGGCAAGGAGCATGACAGGGATGCCCACTCTCAACACTTTTGTTCAACATAGTACTAGAAGTCCTAGCCTCAGCATTCCAATTGACAAAAAATTGTCAAAATTGACAAGTCAAACTCTCTCTCTTCGCAGATTACATGATACTTTATGTGGAAAACCCCAAAGACTCCACCTCCAAATTAATAGAACTTAAATAATAATTCAGCAAATGTGGCAGAATAGAAGATCAATGCACAGAAATAAGCTGCATTTCTATACACTAACAATGTGACTGAAGAAAGAGAAATGAAGGAATCAATTCCATGTATAATAGGACCAAAAACCATAAGATACCTAGGAATAAACCTAATAAACCTCCAGAGTAAATCAAAGAGGTAAGGGATCTATACTCTAGAAATTATATAACACTTATAAAAGAAATTGAGGAAGATGCAAAGAGATGGATAAACATTCCATGCTCATGGATTGGAAGAATAAACATTGTAAAAATGTCTATGCTGCCCAGAACAATCTATAAATTCAGTGCAATCCTTATCAAAATATCATTGACATTTTTCACAGAGCTGGAACAAACAATCCTAAAATTTGTATGGAACCAGAAAAGATACCAAATCACCAGGGGAATGTTGAAAAAGAAAACCAAAGCTGGGAGCATCACAATTACTGACCTCAAGCTATATTACAAAGCTATGATTATTGAGACAGCATGGTACTAGCACAAAAACAGGCCCATAGATCAATGGAGCAGAATAGAAAGCCCAGAAATGGACTCTCAACCCTATGGTTAACTCATCTTTACAAAGCAGAAATGAATATCCAATTTAAAAAGACAGTCTCTTCAATAAATAGCACTGGGAAAATTGGACAGCCACAAAGAGAAGAAAGAAACTGGACCACTCTCTTATGCCGTGCACAAATATAAACTCATAATGGTTGAAAGACCTAAATGTGAGACAGGAATCTACCAAAATCCTTCAGGAGTACATAGGCAGTAACCTCTTCAACATTGACCATAGTGATCCAACTTTCAAGACATGTCTACAAAGGCAAGGGAAACAAAAGCAAAAATGAACTTTGGGGGACGCCTGGGTGGCTCAGTGGGTTAAGCCACTGTCTTCGGCTCAAGTCATGATCCCAAGGTCCTGGGATCGAGCCCCAAATCAGGCTCTCTGCTCAGCAGGGAGCCTGCTTCCTCCTCTCTCTCTGCTTGCCTCTCTGCCTGCTTGTCATCTCTCTCTGTCAAATAAATAAATAAAATCTTTAAAAAAAATAAAATTAAATAAAAACTTTGGGGACTTAAAATAAAAGGCTTTTGCACAGCAAAGGAAACAGTCAACAAAACTAAGAGGAAACCCACAGAATGGGAGAAAATATTCACAAATAATCATACAGTTAAGGGCCATTATCTAAGATCTATAAAGAACATCTCAAACTCAACCTCCCCAAAACAAAAAATCCAGTCAAGAAATGGGCAGAAGATAGGAATAGACACTTCTCCAAGGAAGACATAAAAATGACTAACAGACACATGCAAAAATGTTCAACATCATTCTAGCCATCAGGGATAAAATCAAAACCATAATGAGATACCACCTTACATCAGTTAGAATGGCAAAAATTAACAGGTCAGGAAACAACAAATGTTGGAAAGGTTGTGGAGAAAGGTGAACCCTCTTACACTGTTGGTGGGAGTGGAAGCTGGTACAGACACTCTGGAAAACAGTATGGAGGTTCCTCAGAATGTTCAAAATAGAGCTACCCTACAACCCAGCAATTGCACTACAGGGTAGTTACCCCAAAGATGCAGATGTCGTGAAAAGAAGGGGCATATGCACCCCATTGTTCATAGCAGCAATGTTCACAATAGTGAACAATAGTCCAAACTGTAGAAGGAGTCATTATGTCCTTCAACAGATGAATGGATAAAGAAGATGTGGTCCATATATACAACGAAATATTACTCAGCCATCAAAAAGGATAAGTACCCACCATTTTCATTGATATGGATGGAAATGGATGGGATTATGCTAAGTAAAATAAGTCAAGCAGAGAAAGACAATTATCATATGGTTTCACTCATATGTGGAACATAAGGAATAGTGCAAAGGACCACAGGGGAAGGGAGGGAAAAGTGAATGGAAAGAAATCAGAGAAGGAGACAAGCCATGAGAGACTATGGACTGCAGGAAACAAACTGAGGGTTACATAGAGGAGGAGGGTGGGGGGTGGAGTAACAAGGTGACGGGTATTAAAGAGGGCATGTGTGGTGATGAGCACTGGATGTTATATGCCACTAATGAAACACTGAACACCACATCAAAAATGAACAATATATGTTAGCTAATTGAACATAAATTTTAAAAAAATAAACATTAAAAATTTTTTTAAAAAAATGGAAAATGAACAAAGAAAAACAGAAAGAGACTCTAGATACAAAGAACAAACTGAGGGTTTCCAAAAGAGGAGGGGATAAGGGGATAGACAAAATAGGTGAAGGGGATTAAGAGGTACAAACTTCCAGTTATAAAATAAGTAAGTCATGGAAATGATAAACACAGCAGAGGGGATATAGTCAATAATATTATAATAACATTGTTTAGTGACAAATGGTAACTATACTTATCATGGTGAGCACTGCTTACTGTATAAAATTGAATTACTATGTTGTACTCCTGAAACTAACACAATATTGTAGGCCAACTATACTTCCATAATAAAATTTAAAGAAAATAAGTAAAAGTATAGTATTGAAGTCTCCAACTCATATTTTTCAGCTGTTTATTTTTCCCTTCAAATCTATTATTCTTTTCTTCATATAATCTGGAGCTCTGATGTTTGGTGCATATATATGTATAACTATTACATCTTCATGGTAAATTGATCTTTCATCAATATATAATACTGTATTTGTCCTTGTCATAGTTAGTGGCTTTGTCTATTTTGTCTAATAATTGTTTAGGCCCATCTCTTTGGGGCATTATTTGCATGAAATTTTTTCATGTCCTTTAACTCTCATCCCATTTGTATACTTAAACATAAGTCAGTCTGACTAGATAGCAGATATTTGGATCACGTTTGCTTTTTTAATTCATTTTACCAATCTACGCATTTTGATTGGGAAATTAAATCCATTTACATTTAAAGCAATTACTGATAGAAGGACATCTGGGTGGCTCAGTTGGCTAAGTGTCTGCTTTTGCTCAGGTCATGATCCTGGGTCCTGGGATCAAACCCTGTTTACACTTCCCACTCACCAGGGAGTCTGCCTCTCCCTTTCCTGCAGCTCCTCCCCACTACTTGTGCTCTTTCTCTCAAATAAATACATAACATCTTTTTAAAAATAAAGGAATCACTACTAGAGAAGAACTTACTTTTGCCATTTCTTGTTTTATGTATCTCTTGTGTTTTTTTACCCCTAATTTCCTCCATTACTGCCTTACATTGTGTTTAGCTGATTTTTTTTTTAAATGGATGTTTTGATACACTTATTTCCTTTTGTATATATTATAAAGTTATTTTCCTTGTGATTACCTTTGGGATTTAATTTAACATCTTAAAGTTGTAACCATCTCTTTTGAATTGGTATCAACTGAAATTCAATCACACACAAAACTTTACTTCTCTACACCTCTGTTCCCATGTCCACACTTTGTCACTGTTGTCACAAAATACATCTTTATACTTTGTGTACCATTAAATGTTATTTTATGCATTTGCCTTTTAAATACTGTATAAAATAAATAGTTGAATCATAAGTCAAAATTGTAATAATTCTGGTTTTAAATGTGCCAATCTATTAGCTTTACCAGAGATCTTTATCTCTTCATACAGCTTTAATTTACTGTCTAGTGTCCTTTAATTTCAGTGTAAAGGATTTTTTTAGTGTTTATTAAAGGGTAAATCTGATGGTTTTAAACTCCCTCATTTTCTATTTATTGGGGAATTTCTTATTTTCTCCCTATTTTTGAAGGACAGTTTTGTTGGTATAGAATTCTTGGCTGATTCTTTTTCTCACATTAAATATATCATTCCACTCACTACTTTCTAGCCTCAAAAGTTTCTACTGAGGGACTCTTGTGTTACTCAGTTAAGAATCCAACTCTTGATTTTGGCTAAGATCATGATCTCAGGGTCCTGGGATAGAGCCCTGGATTGGGGTCCAAGCTCAGTGGGGAACCTGCTTGAGGGTTTTCTCTCTCCCTCTTTTTCTGCCCCTCCCACTGCTCGTGCTCTCTATCTCAAATAAATAAATAAGTCTTTTTTTAATTAAATAAAAATTAAATTATAGATGAATTGAGGAATTAGCTTATCTTTGTGTAAAAATCCTAGAATTTTATTTTATTTTATTTTTTTTAAGATTTTATTTATTTATTTGACAGAGAACACAAGTAGGCAGAGAGGCAGGCAGAGAGAGAGAGAAGCAGGCTCTGCACTGAGCAGAGAGCCCGATGCGGGGCTCGATCCCAGGGTCCTGGGATCATGACCTGGGCCAAAGGCAGAGGCTTTAACCCACTGAGCCACCCAGGCGCCCCAAAAATCCTAGAATTTTAAAAGATTGACATACTTATAGTGAACATAATACATCTTTCCAGGTGTTGGATCTCATTAAATGTCTCATAATAATGGTTTTAAACTGGGGTTTTACACTAAATTTTAGGGATTTTACACTAAAGAGGCAATTTAGTTTGTTTGGATATAAGATCTTGAAAAAATAGTACTGTGTGTAATTTATTTCTACATATTATGTTTTAACATTTATTTAAGTGATTTTATATTTTATTATATGCTGATTGTCTATTGAGTGCAACTGATTTTTTAAAAGATTTATTTTAATTTTTTATTATTTTTATTATATTATGTTAGTCACCATACAGTACATCATTAGTTTTAGATGTAGTGTTCTATTCATTGTTTACATATAATACCCAGTGCTCCATGCATTATGTGCTTCCTTAATACCCATCATCAGGCCAACAGAGAGCAAGGGGAGGGGCAGAGAAAGAGGGAGAAAAGCACACTCTCCCCACTGAGCACAGAGCCCACTGTGGGGCTGGATCTCAGGACCCTGAGGTCATGACTTGAACTGAAATCAAGAACCTGATGCTTAACCAGCTGAGCCACCCAGGTACCCTGAGTGTGACTGATTTTTAAATATTGAAGTTGTATTCAATAAAATTACTAAACTCTCTTAATTCTAATATTTGTCTATAAATTATATTGGAATGTTTACTTTTGGGGGGGAATGTTTACTTTTAAATCATGACTGCTACAAATAACAATTTATTTTCCTTTCCAATCTTAGGCTTTTTTCCTAGCCATGGCTAGAACCTCTCCTTGGCACAGAGTAGAAATGGCAATTGCAGATTCTCAATCTGAAACTCACGGGCAAATTTTCTTATTCATGTTTTGTTTTTTATCTGTAAATGCCTCTTAATTACCCTCATTGGCAAAAGATATTTTCACTGTGTATAGAAATTTGAGGTTTGCCATTATTTTTCTTTAGCAAATTGACCTGTTGTTTCCCTATCATCTAGTTCCCATCACTACTTTTGAGAAATTAGCTCATTCTGATATTCCTTTATAGATAAACTTTCTTTTCTCTGTAGCTTTTATATTTCATCTTTGTTTTACATAAGCTTCAATATGAAATATTTAGATATGACTCTAAAATTTTGTCCTGCTTGGAATGTATTGACATTCTTCAATTTATCGATTGGTGTCTTTAATCGGTTCTGTAACATTTTCACTTAACGATTTCTTCAAATATTTCTCCTGTTCCTTTCTCTCCTTCTGCAACTTTGGCTATCCACATATTTCCAATCTATCCTTCACTTTCACAATTCCCCATTTTAAATTTTTCTGCTGCATCCTAGCTGCTTTCTTATTACCTAATCTCCAGGTTAAGTTAATTTGTTCTATTGTCATTAAGTTGCTGTCAAATGCATTCACAAAGTTTGTAGCCTGCTTTATTTATGGACTTACTTTATTTATTTATTTTTAGTTTTTAGATGTTATATGTGGTTCATTCCCAAAATATCCAAGTGACTTTATACTTTTCTTTCTCATAAAGATTTTAAAAATTTTATTAAGCTATTAAGTCTTTTATTTTAATTCCAGTGTGATTAGCATATAGTATAATATTAATTTCAGGTGGACAGTGTAGTGATTCAACAATTCCATACATTATTCAGTGCTCATCATGATAAGTATATTTTTCAGTACCATCACCTATTTCACCCACTACCTACCACCTCCTCTATGATAACCATCAATTTGTCCTCTATAGTTAAGAGTCTGTTTCTTGGGTTGTCTCTCTCTCTTTTCACTTTTGTTTGTTTCCTTGTTTCTTAAGTTCTGCATATGGAATGAAATCATGTCGTATTTTTCTTTCTCTGACATTTCACTTTGCTTGATACTCTCTAGATCCATCCAGTGGTTACAAATGGCAAGTTTTCATTCTTTTTTATGCCTGAGTAATATTCCATTGTATATCTATGTATATACTGCTTCTTCTTTATTCATTCATCAATCAATGTACAGTTAGTCTGCCTCTATAATTTGGCTATTATAAATAATGCTACAATAAACACTGGGGTGCATTTATCCATCTGAATTGTGGTTTTCTGTCTTTGGGGTAAATTTCCAATAGTGGAATTACTAGACCATAGGGTAGTTCTATTTTTAATTTTTTGAGGAAACTCTACTTTTTTCCACAGTGGCTGTTCCAGTTTTCATTCTCACCAACAATGCAGGAGGGTTTTCCTCTCTCCACACCCTCAGCAACACCTGTTGTTTCTTGTGTGTCTGATTTTAACCATTCTGACATGTGTGAGATGGTATCTCCGTATAGTTTTGATTTGCATTTCCCTGTTGATGAGTGATGTTAAGCATCTTTTCATGTGTCTGTTGGCCATCTGGATGTCTTCTTTAGAGAAATTTCTGCTCATGTCTTCTGCCCATTTTTAAATTGGATTATTTGCTTTTCGGGTGAAATTTAAACATATTTTGGATACTAACCCTTTACTGTATATGTCATTTCCAAATATCTTCTCCCATTCAGTAGCTTGTCTTTTATTTTTATTTTTTTTTTGTTGTTGTTTCCTTCACTGTGGAGAAGCATTCTATTTTAATATGGTCCCAATATTTAATTTTGCTTTGATTTTGTCTTGGGAGACATATCTAGAAAAATATTTCTATGGCCAAAGCAGAGAAATTACTACCTGTGTTCTCTCCGAGAATTTTTATGGTTTCAGATCTCACATTTAGGTCTTTAATCCATTTTGAGTTTATTTTTGTATGTGGTAAAAGAAAGTAGTCCAGTTTCATTCTTTTGTTGATGAGACTGGAGACTGTTTTTTTGTCACATTGCATATTTTTGTCTCTTTTGTCAAAGATTAATTGACCATATAATCATGGGTTTCTTTCTGGGCTTTCTATCCTTGTTCCATTTATCTGTGTGTCTGTTTTTTGTGCCAGTACCATACTGTTTTGATTACTACAGCCTTGTAGTACAACTTGAAATCTGGAATTGTGATACTTCCAGCTTCATTTTTTTTCATGAATATATGTTAAAGTATTAAAAATTTATTTAGGGGCGCCTGGGTGGCTCAGTGGGTTAAAGCCTCTGCCTTCGGCTCATGATCTCAGGGTTCTGGGATCGAGCCCCGCATCAGGCTCTCCACTCAGCAGGAAGCCTGCTTCCTCCTCTCTCTCTCTGCCTACCTGTGATCTCTGTCTGTCAAATAAATAAATAAAATCTTTTAAAAAAATAAAAATAAAAATAAAAATTTATTTAAACATAATAAGCACAATCATTTGCACATCTGATCTGATAATTCCAACATCTGAAGTCACTTCAAATACATTTCTCGTGAGTATCGTTTCTACCCATGGCATTCATGGTATCTTTTTCTTTGTTAATTGAGTTATGGTTGTATGCAGCTCATTTACTTTCAAAAATTATATGGGAGAATAATTTTAAACCTTTAAAATAGAAAAAAGTGTTTCTTTTATGACCCAGCAGTTGCCCTACTGGGTATTTACTCCCAAAGATACAGATGTAGTGAAAAGAAGGAGCACATGCACCCCAATGTTCATAGCAGCAATGTCCGCAATAGCCAGACTGTGGAAAGAGCAGAGATGCCCTTCAACCAATGAATCGATAAAGATGTGGCCCTTATATACGATGGAATATTACTCAGCCATCAGAAAGGCTGAATATCCAACTTTTGCTTCAACATGGATAGGACTGGAGGAGATTATGCTAAGTGAAATAAGTCAGCCAAATTATCATATGGTTTCACCTATTTGTGGAACATAAGGAATGGCATGGAGGACATTAGGAGAAGGAAGGGAAAATGAAAGGGGGGAATTCAGATGGGGAGACAAACCATGAGAGACTAGGGACTCTAGGAAACAAACTGAGGGTTTTAGAGAAGAAGGGGGAGTGGAGATGGATTAGCTCAGTGATGGGTATTAAGGAGGAAGCACTAGGTGTTTTACAAAAACAATGGGTCATGGAACACTACATCAAAAACTAATGCTGTACTATATGGTGACTAATGTAACATAATTTTTTAATAATGGGTTTGTTTTGATTTCTACCAAGAGATTAGGGGTATAAACAATCTGGGATTACTATTAATTAGTAAAATCTCAGAGGAAAAGTATGAACTTTAAGTATTTAGAATAATTTTAACTATTTTTAATTTTAATTAATTTTGATAAAATTATGTTATTTTTTATCTATGTGCATCTGAATGCAAATCTATAAAAGGATTAGTTATTGGCAAAACAATAGTCATTGCATTCTCCTGTTTGTGGAAGTGTGGAAAGTCTTTGCTTCTGGTTCAGCCTTACTATGAAACAAGATCTATACAGGGCTGTGCAGGTTGTGCAGTGCAAAAAACTTCAATGATGGCCATGTTCTTTAGAGTTTCTTATTACTGAGGGGAGAATCTTGTATTCTAATACTCCTCCAAATTCAGTACGCTCTGGGATTTTAACTTTTTCATTGCTAAGATCTTTAAAAATCAATTGAGGAAGCTGTTATTCCAACTTAATATAATAGGTCCAATAACCATCATTGTATAGACTTGAAGAATAAAAATTCTTGGTAGGACTCTTAGAGAAATGGTCTGGAAAACTGTGGTCTTCTATCTCATCCAGGGATGACCAGTGGAATAGATAACTTGGGTCCTTATTAAAGCAATTCTTGTAATCAGGTGAAGTCAAGAGTTGGCTATTGTCCTCAATATGATGCATTGTTGGAATACATGACTGGTCGGGAAATAATGATCATGTGTGCCAGATTATGGGGAGTATCTGAGCCCCAGATTCAGCTCTATGTGAATAGATGGTTGAGTTTAATGCAACTGGAAGCCCATGCTGACAAGCTTATCAGAACCTACAGGTGAGTCATTTCATTATGATGATCTTTGTGTTGCTGCCATTAATGCTGACATGCTTCCCTGTATTTCTGGTGTTTGAAATAAATGAGCACAGTTTCACTTAGGTCCCTCTATCACACAATTATCTAATGGTAAAACTATTTCACAAGTTGCTAGGTTTCAGATAATAGTAATAAGACATATCAATGTAGTTCCAAGTATTTCCTTTGCAGAGATGAAACTAAAAATCCTTATTCTATTTGAACTGTAGCCTCTAAATCTCAAAAGGGATTATATTATTCTTCCTAGTGTCCATATGGTTCTTTGTCTCACAAGAAAGTAGGAATATAGGCCCTTTGAATTATGGTAGATTTTTATACTTGGAAAATCATGGTACCCTAGGCACAGGTAAATAAATGCCCCTGACAGTGTACCTAAAATCAGTCACTCATCTACATTTCAAATGAAAATTAATTGATATGTACACCTGTACTGGGTTTGCTAACGTATTGAAGTGTAACTAATCAACATTGTGGAATTCCATATTACGTTTGTTGATATGTTTATGCTCTTTCCTATAAGGAACTAATTTATATAGCCTCTCTTTCCCCTCTTCTCCTTCTATGACCATAAAGTGGAGGAACCAAACGTAGGCTGAGTACTGCTATTGCCCTAATGGGAAAGACCTCAGTCATTTTGCTGGATGAGCCATCAACGGGCATGGACCCTGTAGCCCGACACCTGCTCTGGAATGCTGTGACATGGACATATGAAAGTGGCAAAGCCATCATTATAACTTCCCATAGGTGTGGCTCATTTGGAGGCTTGAATGAGGGTTGGCAAGTATTGTAGTGGCTATAAGTGAGAATTATTTGATGCTAGGAATATTGATAATAAATTTGCTTAGGTATGTGATTTTCTCCTTAATATTAGTGAATGGAATGACCAAAAATCCTCATTGAGTTAAAGAATTAAGAATGGGGAGAGAGCAGGAAGTTCAGGAGATGTGTTTGGGGATATGTACCCTACTACTAATTATTTTTAAAAATTTCACTTTTCAACTATGATCTTTATGATGAGCAAATTCCATTTCACACTGAAAAGAGAGTCATAAAATCCTGGCTCTGTTTGAACTACAGAATGTTCTCCAAAACAGAATTTTTTATGCTATTATGTTTTGCTAGATTGGAGGAATGTGATGCCTTCTGTACCAGGCTGGCCATAATGGTGCAGGGAAAGTTTCTGTGCCTGGGTAGCCCTCAACATCTCAAAAACAAGTTTGGCAACATTTACATCCTGAAGGTCAAGGTCAAGATTGATGCACAGAAGGGTAAACTGGATGGTTTAAAGTATTTCATCACACTGACATTCCCCGGTAAATTAAATTGAACTAACTTTTATATAGATGTTTTAAAGCATGGGTTTTTCTGTTTCACCATCCATATGTTTTATGTCTCTAATAACTGTTTCTTATGGTTTATTGATATTTATTGATCTTCCATACTGAATTGGGAATCCTTCTGATAGTTTCTTAGCATAATAAGACAAAAGTTTCCCACACATACAAAAGTTCTCACTCAGCTCTTGTATCATTTTAATAAGGCAGCTTTGGATTCAAGCTGTCAATATAAATTACATCACTAAAGTCATGTTTTTTAATATAATTCCTAATTATTTTCACATATTACCCATGCAAAGTTTTAAGGCTTTTTTCCTCCACCTATGCATGTATCCCCAGTCTTTTGGTATCTTGGGCAGGATGTGGTATAGAAATGCAAACGAGAACCACTAAACTTTTCTCTTCTCTCAAAACTAGTTCTGCTTCTGCTGCTAAATTCAACAAGCACCTCTCTGCCTACATGGCATAATACCAGAGATAGCAACTATTTTTTTTCTGCCCTTTCCCTCTCTTTCCAAACATAAAGCAGAAGCTTGGCAAAGATTTTAATGATGGTTTTTCATCTTTCCTTCCACTTTGTTAGGCTGAGCAAAATATCACAGAACTTCCTATTGTATGTCAGGTTGAGGAGTTGTAAGTTTATCTTCCAAGCAATGGAAAATAGCATGATTGATTGCAGAGCAGGAATAGAGATCACAAAACAGATAAGAAATGAATGGAAGAGCAGAAGTGAAAAGCAGATATATGGGAAAATGATTACACCAGTGTTGGTCATAGTGATGGTGAGGTCCTATGACACCTGCAGATGGATGTGTCCATTACGAAGTTCAATACTCACTTAATGCATTCATTCAGCACGTATTTTTGAGTACTTATTCTATCAGACTTCTATTTCATGTGGTGTCTAAAGAAGCTGTGACGAAAAAACCCTCACGTATTGTGTGCTGTCCTAGCTCTGCTTGAAGGAAGGACACTAAACTCTGACCCAAGACCTTGAGGATGTGGACACAAGAGGTTTAATGAGAATGTGGGTTTGAGACACATTCTCAACTATAAGGTGGTTGTTGCCCTGTTCTTCCTTACATCATCCTGGAGCAAATACCTATTCAAATATGACAATCAAAAAGAAACCTGGCATGGAACCTACATGTAAATGTTGATTTTTAAAAAGAAGAAATAAATATTACAAGCAAAAGTCATCTAGAATGTTTACTTTAAAGAGGATTTGCCACTATAATCAGATATTTAGAATAAATTATTCTACATAATCCCAAGGAAATGGTGTGAGTTCTTTTTTTAAGATGCAAAGATTATTCTATTTCTACAACATGGAAGATTATATATTCTGAAAAGTACTGTTGGTAAAACAAAACTAAAAATTGATCAAAATTAAAACAAATACATTTTTAATACAATAATTGGCTTACAAAAAAAAGAGAGAACAAATTTTAACCTGCAAACAGGAAGGAATAAAAAAAGAAGAAACAAAACAAAGGAAAAAGTGAGCACTTAGAAAATGCTAATTGTGGAAGCAAATGCCATTGTAGCACTGGGATCACTCTGGATCCTCTTCAGTTGAGAAGCTTATGCTGAGACTGTCATGTAAAGGGGGACCCTCAAGTGGGCGGTCAGGGGCATCCTATGATTCCAAGCAGGAGCAAGCAGAGATCCTCTCTGGAGGAAAGGATCTGAAATTTAAGCTTTGAGTGTGGGGAGAAACAGAGGATGCAGGTATGAGAGAGTGCCAGAGGAAGATCTACACTGGGAGGCTTTATTACTTTATACATCCCAGAAGACTCTCAGAAGGAATCGGACTGGACTAAAGCTAAGAAAGATATTCTGTCCCACCTCACCTTCTACATAGGAAACTCCTTCTAAAGCTTTAAGAAAAGTAATTTCATTTAAAGATAAATGACTGAAAAGATTATAAATTGTAAAAGATTATAATTGAATCCCACAGAAAAATATCATAAATAAAAGAGGATAAAAGAAAATACCTATAGACATTGAAAGAACAGCAGAGCTATAAGGCCACAAAGCAGATAAAACTATTATCTAATATTTCAACATAAGCCTAAAGAATTAAGGCAATGAATGGTATATAAGAAAATCCTAAATTCCAATTGAAAAGATAAAGAGATTAGATGGCTAGCCAACAGGGTGATATGCAGACATTGAAGAGGGTATTTTAAGTTAGACATTTCAGAAATACTTATCAAGAGCAAATAAACCACATAGAAAGCACAAGGGAAATGGAGATTGGAAAGGAGAAAAACAGAAAACCACTGAACAGAAACACAGGTGAGGTTTCAAAATAAAGTAAGCAAGAGGCAAGGCAAGGACAGTCCAACACAACAATGAAATTAGTCCAAAAGGAGAAAAGCAATGCCATAGATTAGAACACATACTAAAAAACAAACAACAAAAATACCTAAAAACTATCATTCAAGAAAATTTCCTAAGATGAGACAAACTTGTTTACTGAAAAGACAACCTGAAAAATACCAACACCACCAAGGAATTTTCCAATCTAACTGTTGTATTTTAATAAAAAAGTGGAATGACCTTTGGATCCCAGATTTAAAAAAACAAGGGGAAGAAGGAAAATTTATAAGGGAAAGAAAATTAGATTGATTTGAGGCTTTGTGACAAAACCTCTTATGCCAAGAAAAATGTAAGCCATAGTTTTCATATATAGCCAAAATGATGTTCAAGAATAAAATTCAAAAAGAGTTATAAACAGGTATTCAGGGGATATTACTCCTGATGGCTCTGCCTGAAGACTATGCAGACAAAAATTTCATGTCAACCGAGGAATGACTAGAGAGGTGTCTGCACAGGAACTATTGGTGAGCCCTGAATGTTTATTCCAGTATCTTAAAAAGATGGGACAATTTAACTTTAGAATGAAGTTAACCATTAAAACAAAATAAATACTCTATCACAAGTATAGCAGTAAGAAAAAGAACCAGCCACGAAGTGAAACACATACACACGCAGTCATATTTTGTATATTTACATTTGTATTTATATTTATGCATTTACCTGGTATATATGCATATATAACTTTACAAATTATATAGGAAGACTGTAACTAAATATATTGTTCCATTCAATATGCATAAATAGACTTAACTCCTGCATTAAATGAAAAGAAAAAAGTCAGCTTGGCTCACAGGCAAAATTCAGTTCTCTGGTAAGAAGTCAGCACTACCAAAAAACACAAATTAAAGAGGTTAAAATTTTAAAAATGGGTTTCATAATTCCCTTGCTATCCCATATTTGATCTTCAGCAATTTATTACATTTTTTATTTCAGCTTATGTTATCTAGTTGTGTCTGCCTTGTACAAGCAAATGCTATGGGTCTGATCTTCTCTGTAGATGCCTGTCTCTACCCAGATATGGGTTAGTTATTTGCCCTGAGTTTGTCCTGTCAGGAAACTGAGGGGTTCAAGAAATGCAATAATTTGCAATATGTCCAGCTTTCTTGTACTAACAGTGGGAGTGACAGTCTTTCCAAGTCACTATATCTCACAGGTGAAACTGGACCAATTTTTTAAAAAGCAATGGCCCAATGATTCTACCTACAGCTATATTTTAGACACTTGCATCCACCTATAAAAAGAGATAAGTAAAATAATAATTTAAGTCAGTAACATTCACAACAGTCAGACAGTAGCCTATGTCTATCAGTAGCCTAATGGAAAATAAATTGCAGAATATTCATATGCCAGATTACTATTTAGAGAAGAAAATGAATTATAGCTATATGCAACCGCATGAATGAATCTCACAAACACTGAATGAAAAAAGAAGAAAGTAAAGAAAATGTACTAGATGATTCCATTCACATAAAGGTCAAAGGTAGGAAAACTCTACCTCAGTTTTTAGAGGTATATGCATGGTAAAAACACCTTTGAAAAAAAAATGTCCACAATAACAATGAAGGTATTGGTAATTTTTTATCGGGAATTAGAGGCTGAGAAGTGGGACAAGGGTGAGTCTGGGTTACTATTACTTGGCCTAAATAGGGTGAATTCATGAGGGTTTGCTTTGAAAAATTCATTAAACTCCATGCTTCAAATTTTTCGCACACAAAAAAGAGTTTTATGGGATCACGGAGGCAATACATGCATTAAAATTCACATTAAGAAAATACACTCATCCTTAGGAACATGTATTTTTTAAAACATTTTGACCCCAGTATCCAATTTGCAACAACCTACAAATCATGCACTGATAAGTGTAAACACATTTATTTGTTTCAATTAGAAGTGCTTACCACCCTCTCCCCTTTTGTTCCACCAGTGGGTTCTTATTCCCAGCGAACAAAACCAGAACCCACAGCCTGACTTTGGTGACTCCCATGTATGATTTCCTCTTTCACAGGGCATGTAATAATGAAAAAGCAACGAGGCCTTGTCCTGCTCTCCTCCCCAGCAAGCACACCGCACATGCATACGTAGCCACACAACCAGAGTGAAAATCTGGCCAGTTCATATTCTCAGCACTATGTTCAGGAATAAAGTCTTTCTAATGTTAGAATTTTAGAAGGCTCAGAGTTTTTACATAGGGTTATCAGAGCTGACAATTTTATTGTGCCGGAAAGCCTGCGCTCAATAATTGCTATGAACTCCACATAATAAGACTATTTCACCAGGAATAAATCCAAAAGTAATTAACCATGCCATATATATCAAAGAGAGCAGGTTATTTGACCATGTTCCTTTTTGTATTAACAATGTCTATTCATCCCTCTATTGTGAATAATTAAGCTAATGTAACAATATTTTGGAAATTTAAAATGATACATGCAAGATTATTCATCTATCCTGTCTTTCATTTCTTAGATAGTGTATTAAAGCAGGAGAATCAAGGGATCCTTACCTACTATATTCCCAGCAAGGACAAGAGCTGGGGAAAGGTAATGTAGAAACCATGACCTTCGAACATTACATACTAAGAAAGCACCAATGATGGGGGGGGGGGGTAGTTGATATCCAAGTATGTGTAATGGGAGCCTGACCTTGTATGAGGAACAGAAAAGTAACGTAAAGTATGTTATTTTCCAAAAGTCCCTAGAGTTTAATTGATTTGTTCCTTAAATCCCATTGTTAGTCTATGTCCATTAAGAGAATGGGGACAGAACTGCTTCCTTCGAGATTCTCAATTATGTTTTCTACATTTTCTTGTCTCCCCCTTTTGTCCTCCAACATTAACTTGACAGGACTTGGAGGAAGTGCGGGAGAGGCTTATCTGGGTTGGGCACTGGAAGGGAGGACTATAATGGTAACTGCACTTTTTTATTGCTGTTGTTACTAAAGGTGTTTGGTATTTTGGAGGATGCTAAAGAACAATTCAATTTAGAAGACTATTCCATCAGTCAGATAACACTGGAACAAATCTTCCTGGCCTTTGCTAGCCCGGAGAACACAGAAGGTGATTATAAAGAAAAGGTACCATGAGATTCACTCCCAACCAGTTACACTTAGGTCTTTCCCAGACTCTCCATCTACACATGGACACACAGATGGGCATCACTATGTGTGGGCATATCTTGATAGAAGTATATTTACATAATAAAGACTCCCTTTCCCCCAAAGAACATATGTCACTCTTCTGTAGATTTACATGAGTGGCCTGTGCATACAGCACATCCAAATCTAAAGACATTTGTCGAAATTCCTGTTCATTTTCCTAGCAATATAAAAGAGCGTCATTAATCAGGGTAGGGAAAGGACCTATTCCTGAGCATTCTGAATGTTTAAACAGAAACATTTAGAAATGGCGGTGCTGTCAGATGGGACAGCTTGAAAAGCACGAGGATGATGGGTCAGTACTCGAGTTATGGCTAAGAGAAGCATTAAGCCTGTATCCGATCATCTTTCCCATGACTGCACACATAATTTTATACCAAAAAGGATCTAATTAAAATCAATATCAAAGTTTAAGGGGTAGGGTAAGTTGGGTTTTTATTTCCAAAACTCAAACCAAGATTCTTCATTTGTAAGAGAATCTTTGTACCAAGACATTTAGTGTGCCAAGAACAGAAAGCAAAACAGTGCTCTAAAAACAGTGTGTTTTCTTCCCTATTCTCATCCCACTTCTGATTAAGAGGGAAAGAAGAAGAAGAAATGAAGAGGGAGAAGAAGAAATGAGAGGGAGACAGAGAGCTCTTCCTCAAATCTTGTTTGGGCACATGGAGTCCCCCCATAAGCCACATGAGAACTCTCATCACGCTCAAGATTCCTGGGCAGATGAGCAGATGAGTAGGGATGACTGTTGTCCAGTTGCAAGACAGAAGGAGTCCATGAAACTACTCTATTTTGAGATGGTTTGTTTAAGGTTTCTAGATTCTCATTTGGATTTTGTGAGTAATAAAATAATACCCAGAAGCTATTCTGTGTTTTATTGTTTTTAGGTATAACTCTTTATGGGTTCCACTCCCATACATGCCATACATTACCAGTGATTTCAGTAATTGCAAAATTTGTTTACAAGGCTTGCCACCTTTAAAAGGGGAGAAAGAACTCATTTGATTAAGTTATTACTTGCATCTGGTCTCACAGCTGGGATCAATAATGACTCTTTTTAATACTCCTTTAATGTGGTACTCTCTTTCCCTGTCCCTCCCTATCTTACAATCCACCTCTTATCTTCCAGCAAGAAACAAACAAAAAATTGTAGGCCTGTTCCTCTACTAAGCACTTAGCATGCATTGCATCATTTAGTCCTACTACAAACCTCTGAAATAAGTAGTGCAGCTATTATTATCCTCACTGTACATGGAAGACACAGAGGGGTGAAGGATTCATCCAGGGTCACCCAGCAAGCAAGCAGGAATATCTCTTAAGAGCCTGGAAACCACACAGCAATTTGAACAGGGCGTTCTCTTTCTCTATACCTCCTTATAGCTACTTCAGAGGTTTGTAGTAGGATTAAATGATGCAGTGCTTCCAAAGTGAAGAATACACTATGGCTGGGCGCCTGGGTGGCTCAGTGGGTTAAAGCCTCTGCCTTCCGTTAGGGTCATGGTCCCAGGGTCTTGGGATCCAGCCCCGCATCTGGCTCTCTGCTCAGCGGGAAGCCTGCTTCCTCCTCTCTCTGCCTGCTTGTGATCTCTGTCAAATAAATAAATTCTTAAATAAAAAAGAAAAAAAAAAGAATACACTATGGCTGAGGGAAAATAAGGAAGAAAGAAACTTGGAAGAAGACGCCTACCTAAGGCTGGGATGCAGACCTCGGAAAAGGTAAAGTTGGTGGGAAGTTCCTTGGCCTTGGGTTCAAGGCTTTTCCACACCTGCGGAGCAAGCAGGAAGTGCCCCCATGGGGCACAGGCTGCCTAGGCCGGCCAACAGGGAACTGGCTGGACCTAGCAAGCAGGGAACTTTTCTGTGGTTGTTGACCGGCTGGTAGTAGGAAGGGGCACCTGCGAGAGGCACTGAGTATCCACTGTTAATGAGGGTGGGCCTGTAGGGTGAATGCTGCGAAATGTCCTCCACACCTGCTGCTGACAGCAGCGAGGTGATAGCAAGAAGAATCAGAGAAAACACCTGAACTTGGAACAGCAGCCCTTGGTCCTGCAGGGTCCCTCCAGCACCCGCTCCCAACAAAGCTTAACCTGATCCTTCAAGAGCCCAGGTCCATTTAGCACTGAGGCCGGAACCCGATACCTGGTCTAGTAGGGAAGAGATCTGCCCAGAGTTCAGAACCTGGGCTTCCAACCATCAAGCGACAGTGGAGATGCCTGTTGGCGGGGAGGATGCGCCAAGAGAAGCGGCCATCAACGCCTTGTCGCAGCATGAGAAAGGTGGGGGGCTGAGGCCCACTGAGTGGCTGGTGGGTCAGGGCAGGGCGCGCAGAGGACGCAGTGGGGAGCGGGGGGTCTCCACGCGCGGAGCGTGCACGGGCAAAGGCGGCGCATGCCACCCGGGCGAGGCGAGTGGCGACGTGCCTCAGATCGGGTCGCTCTGCATCTGGGCTTTGCGGGCCCCTGTGCCAGCACCTCCGCAAGTTTTCTGTTGATGCCCACAACCTTGAGTAAGAGTTTAGTGAGGCCTCGCGCTCTGAGGGCTCCCGGGAAGGGTCCGGGTGCGCACGTGCGAGAGGGAGACTGGCTGGAAAGGCGGTGAAGCCCGAGTGCGCAAGGGCTGCGGAGAGTCAGGGGCGGGGTGGGGACTGGGCAAGTGCGCGCATGCGCGAGGAAGGGACACGCTCAAGCTGCCCGTGGCAGGGCGGTTGGGGCAGGCGTTGTGAGGAGGCTCGGCGCCGGTGACGCGAGTTCCTCTGAGGTGGAGGTGTGGCCTTGGCGGTTTCGAGCCCTGACGGGTGAGTGTGGGACCTGCCTACCCCTCTGTCTTCTCCCCACATTCCCTCGGGGGAGGCGGAAGGTGCTCCTGAGACGGCCCCTGGAGGCCGACCTGGCGACCCCACTCTGAGCGCAGGGCCCGAAAGTGTGGCAACACCCCAAACCCCCCAAATACACTGGAACCCTCCACAACCCTCTGGACTCCCCTCCGAAATGATCCCCAAATCCCCTTGCGTGTAGTATACATAATATTTATACATAATATTACCTTATACCTCACTGTGGAATGTCAGGGGCCGCCACACCCAGTGCCGACCCTCCACCCCGTTTTGCTTTTCCCTCCCTGGACCTCACTCCCATCCTTTCCCTCTCCAGGTCCCCCTGCATTGGAGAATGCACCCAGGGCTCCCCAGTGGGGGAGAAAGTGTCCTTCCCCTCAAAAACACCAAAACAAGCACAGGAAGTGAAAGCCACTTCTCTGGACCCCGAAACACACAGAGAAGCTAACCAGAGCAAATTAAACAAAATTTGCATTTTGGCTGTGCCAGGGCTCTGGAGGCACATGTTGTGGGTCTAGGTAGGCCTGGGGAATCCCAAATTATTTGCTGTGTGACTGTCCAGTCAGCTGGGGCTGCTGTAACAGAGTACTGCAGGCTGGGTGACTTGAACACAACCAGTGTACTACTGACAGTTCTGGAAACTGGGAAGTGTGTGATCAACGCTCCACGCAGATTCAGTGTGTGGTGAGAGCCTGCTTTCTGGTTCAGACAGGCATCTTCTCACTGTGTCCTTCACATGGCGGAGGGAGCAAGGGAGCTCTCGGGCGTGTGTCATAAGGGCACTAATGCCATTCATCAGGGCTCCATCCTCATGACCTAATCACACGCCACGTGTCCCTGATGGTGA
Source organism: Mustela putorius furo (assembly GCF_011764305.1). Taxonomy (NCBI): domain Eukaryota; kingdom Metazoa; phylum Chordata; class Mammalia; order Carnivora; family Mustelidae; genus Mustela; species Mustela putorius. The sequence continues at coordinate 3,040,187 of NW_025422176.1, read as the reverse complement.
TACCATCACACTGGGGTTAGGATTTCAACAAACCAATTTGGGGAGAAGGGGAAGACAGACATTCAGATTATAGCAATGACCTAATAATGTAAATTAGGTATCATCGTCTAAAAGAAACTGGATACCACTTGTACTCATCTCTGAGGGTAATTTGAATTATTTCAACTGATAGAACCTAGTAAATGTTCCGTAGGTAGAGGAAGGGTATGGAAGTTAAGTGCTGCAGGAAGCTCAAGTGTCTTAGTTCTCCTCTGCCAAAGTGGAAATTGCATTGAAATAAGGTTGACCAGTAGAACACATTGAGTAGCTTCCTGAAGTTTGTTCCTGTGGTTCTCTGTGATTAGGCCGTGTGTGTTTTTTATTGGTGCCTGTTAGAAGCTAGCTCCTACACTCCTATAGAGACTGGAAACGGGTGCTGTCTTCCGGCAGGATTACATTACATTACAAAGGATGACTCCCAGGTCCTTCAGAGAGTGAGTTTGGGGTGGTGAAACAGGTAAGAGGCTCCTTAAAAGAGTTGCATATGTTTTAGACAGAGAAAGGATGTATAATTAAAGGTTTTCTAAAGGGGATACCCAGAGAAAAGGGTGATCAGGACTTACAGCCAGGGAGAGTCGTATATATGGTATTAGTCCAGCTCAGAGGAACATCCAGGCCATCTTGGTCACCTCATTTTATGCAAAGTAGGCAGAAGATTTAAAAGGAAAGATACTTTTGTTTTAGCAGAATTAAGAAAGCTGTTGTGTTTCATTCAGAACAGCTCAGTGCTTTTTAGAAAATAAAATGAAGTATAGTGAGTATATGTCTCATTCTAAGAATTTAGGACTGTAAGGAATATAATGGCTTAATTTTCAGTAACTCCATTTAATTGTTTTTTTAGAGACCACACATCAGTAGGTTGCCTTAAAACTTTTTAGACACACCAGCTTCTCTTCTCCTTCCCACTCCAGGGTTGCATCCAAGTTTGGGGTGGACAGGAGTGGGTGTGCATTTAGTATTTAAGGCCAGATTATTATAGATGAACTGGTTCCTAGCCTGGCTCTTGTGGAGTCAGACTTCCTCTGCCTGAAGATTCTCCCAGATCTGTTCCTCGGGATAGTAAAGAAGGTGGGATGACAGGGTATTAAGAAGCTTTGCTTTTCCTCTTTGTGCATAATTTCAAATCATTTGTGTTACCCTAGAAAGGGTAATTGGAAAGAACTAGATTTTGTCCTTTTAGGCTTAGGTGTTCCTCTCTCTTTTTGAGACCGGAAAAAAAATTTTTTTTTTTTGAACGGGGGATGGGACACTAAAATTGTATGAAGTTGGAAACTTACAGTTAATATTTTGAAATATTACCCACTATAAGAGCAAGTGAAAGAAGTTCTTGGGTCAATCAGTACATCGGGTAGTTCTTCAGATTTATAACTCCCAACATCTGAAGAAACGATTAGAAAAATGGTACATGTGCATTGTAGAGAACTCAAGTTCTTACAGACATAACAAATTGTAGAATGTGTTAATCTATATTTCACTCTTGAGGGACAAATAATGTCAACAAATTAGAATATATTCTGCCATTTTTCTTCTCTCTACATAAAATAATATATATGTATATCTTTACAAAAAAGTATTTATATCAAATAGAATGTTTTTCATCTTTTCCCCCTTCACAATATATTATCCTCCCATTATCCTCACAGTTTTTATCCTCCTCTTTGAAACAGATAAATAGGATTTTACTGAAGGGATTGCCATTATTTATGTAATCATTCTATCTGTGTACATTTTATCTTACTAATTCCAGTGTTCTGGTGAATGATGACCTTTCTGTATGAATCTTTGTTTTGCTTTAAACCCCTTTATTGTTAATGTAGCAGACACCTACTAAGTGTCTTTTATCTACCACTGAGGGGTAATATATACCCTTATGTGAAGCCCTACCTTTTAATGAAAAATTCAAGAATGGCATAATTGCACAGTTAGAAGACTGTATGAATTATAAATTGATGTTATGCCATTGTCATGTAAACAAAACACCTGCCATGCCATTTTGAATAAGGTTAGTCTTGTATTAATTGAGGTGTTCAGGATTGCAGTCTTTAAATAAATAATGGGCAATGTACTAGGCTTCATGTTGTTTGGGACCCAAAGGAAAATGACACTAGCCCCACTATAGGGCTGTCAAAGGTGTCTTGTCACAATCTTAATGCTGAAGATTGTTTTTTAGCCTCCGCGCTTAGTATATAGGAGCTGTAATGATATTAACATTTTTTTCACTTGAAGTATAATTTACATAATATGGAATGCCCAGGTTTTGAGTGACAGTTTGATCAGTTTTGAAAAATGTATACCTCTGTGAAGACACAGACCATTTGTATCACAACAGAGAATATCCTCCTGCCCCTTTGTTTTCAACCACCACTCACCCTGGACACCCTAACCCTTGATAGGATTTTGCCTCTTCCATGAATGCAATCATGTGGGATGTACCTTTTGTGCCTGGCTCTTTCTTCTTATGCCCTTTCTCACATCCTCCCATACTTAGAGTACTGCTCTGTTTTATGTCTCTGTAATTTTGTATGACTTGTATTCTAGATAGGAGATCTTTATCAGATACATGTATTATAAACATTTTATTAATTATAAACATTTTCTTTTTCTGGCTTGCCTTTTAGTTTTCTTAGCAGTGTCTTTTGAACAGTAAAAGTTTATTTTTTTTTATTACTTACGTCCAGTTTATTTTTCTTTTGTGTCCTAAGTCAGAAATCTTCACATATCAGATTTTGAGGATTTTCTCCTGTTTTCTTTTTAAAGCTTTAATTTTTAGGCTTTTAATATAGATCTGTGATATATTTTGGATTCATTTTTATGTGTGGTATGAGGTAAGATCAGTGCTCATTTTTTTTCCCATACACATACCCAGTTGTCCTAGCACCATTTTTTGAAGTCTTTTCTTTACCTGTTGAATTTCCTTGGTAATTTGTAGAAAATATTTGACCACAGTTATGTGGATCATAAATATCTGATTGTATTTCTGGACCCTTATCTGTGTTGTTGGTCTGTTTCTGTCTCTTCACCAATACCACACTATTTTTTTTTTTTCTATTTTTTGGTGCTTATTTCGCCCTTCCATTTTAGAGAGATTAGCCCTTTGCCTATAAGTTGCTAGTTTTCTCAGTTTGTCATTTGTTTCTTTAATTTACTCATGTTAACCGCACAAGATGTACTTTTTAAACATGTTATTTTATGAAACTTGTATTGCTAGTGGATTTTACTTCGTGGAGTCTTTTCCCACTCCCACGTTTTATCTGTTTCCAAATGACCATTTATTCCAGCAACATTTTTTAAAAAAAATACATCTTTTACCCAGTGAATTCAATGTTACCTACAACATATCCTGAGTTTCTGTATGTACTTTGGTTTATTTCCAGACTTTGTATTTTGTTCAATTTCTCTGGCTTACGATTAATGTACTAGTACCACTTTTTTTTTTTTTTTTTTTTTAAACTAGGCTCCACAGGAGCCCAGTGCAGGGCTTAAACTCAGGACCTTGAGATCAAGACCTGAGCTGAGATCAAGCATCAGTTGCTTAACCACCTGTGCTACCCGGTTGCCCCTACCACCCATTTTTTTTTTGTTAAGATTATTTATTTATTTATTTGACAGAGAAATCACAAGAAGGCAGATGTAGGCAGAGAGACAGGCAGATAGAGAGGGAGAAGCAGGCTCCCTGCTGAGCAGAGTGCCTGATATGGGGCTCCATCCCAGGACCCTGGGATCATGACCTGAGCCGAAGGCAGAGGCTTAACCTACTGAGCTACGTAGGCATCCCAGCTATCACCCATTTTTAAGTGTAGAGACTTTATAGTATGTTTTAGCATCTGGTAGAGCTAAAGTTCACCTTATTAATCTTATTTTTCAGTATTTTCCTAGCTGTTCTTTATTACCTTTCCAAATAACTTTAGAATGAAAGGATACTTACTGGTTATTATTTTCATTGGGATAACATTAAATATATGTGGACTTTGGAGAAAAATGACATATTTATGATTTTGGATCATCCTATTGAAAAACAAGGAATATTTTTCTAACTGTTCAAATCTGTTTCTGAGTTTTACAAGAGGGCCTTATTTATTTTTAAAGATTTTATTTATTTATTTGAGAGAGAGACAGAGAGAGATCAGAGCATAGAGGGAGAGTGAGAGGGAGCAGCAGGCTCCCCACTGGACAGACAGACTGACATGGGGCTCAGTCCCAGGACCTGAGATTGTGTCCTGAGCTGAAGGCAGATGCTTAACCGAATAAGTCACCCAGACACCCCTATAAGAGGCCTTTAAAGTTTTCTTCATATAAACCTGCAGCATTTTTTATTACATTTATTTATAAGATTTTTGTCTTTTTGTTGCCATTATAAACTAGAGTATTCTCTTTATGTCTTGTAATGAGTTTTTTGTTTATAAGTTCTGTGTATATGAAAGTTACTGGTTTTTATGTTATATATGTCACTATAAATAAGTAAAGTTTTATATCCTATGAAAATTCAAAAGATTGAATTTTTTTTTAATTTAAGTTTTAGTTAACATACAATGCAAAATTGGTCTCAGGAGTAGAATTCAGTGAATCATCGCTTTTATACAACACCCAGTGATCATCACAAGTGTACTCTTTAATACCCATCACCCTTCTAGCCCATTCCCACCTACCAACCCTTAGTTTGTTCTCTATCTTTAAGAGCCCCTTATGGTTTATTCCCCCCCCCCACTGTCTACTTCCCATATGTCCATCTGTTTTCTTTCTCTGACTGACTTATTTCACTTAGCATAATACTTTGGAGTTCCATCCACATCATTATAAATGGCAAAATTTCATTCTGTTTGACCGAATAATATTCCATTGTATATTTATACCATATCTTCTTTATCCATTCTTCAGTTGATGGACATGTGGACTCTCTCCATCACTTGGCTATTATTGATAATGCTGCTATAAAGATCAGGGTGCATGTATACCTTCAAATCTTTATTTTTCTGTCCTTAAGAAGATTAAATTTTTTATTTTTCACATTGGTTTTCTTGGGTCAAGCAATTATATCTGCAGGTAGAGATAGTTTTACTCTTGTTTTGTCTGATTTCATTGTCTAAAATCCTAATACATTGTTAACCTGTAGTGGGAATAGTAGCCATCATTATTTTTTCTAAAGTGGGGTATATACATTTTACTGTATTAGGACATATTCATGAATTGCTATTAGTTTTTAAGTGATTTTAATCAGGAACAGAAGTTCAATTTTGTCAGAGGCCTTTTTAAGAAGGTAATTATAAGGTCTTTCTAAGAAGGTAATTATAAGACTTTTCCATGTGAGATATATTAACATTGTGAGTTCCACAATAGATTTTTTAATAGTGAACCATCTTTTTTTTCCTGGAATAATGCCACTTGCTTATAGTATAATTTTTTTAATACTTGGATTATATTTGGTAGTATTTAGAATATCTCATTGATATGTAAGTGGAATTATGTTGTTTCTTTTGGGGGAGTTGGGTTTGCTTCCTAAAAATAACTTGATTGTTTCACTTCTATGCTCTTGAAAGCTTAAGTAGTGTTGGAATTATCTGATTATCAAAGGTTTGACAGAATTTCCCTATGCTTTGATGGAGCACTTCTTAGATAGTCTTTCTGTTTCTTCACTGAAAATTCATATATTTTATATCTCCATGAGGATAATTTTGGTATAAAAATTGAGGTTCCAGATGACTGTATAAGCTTCTTTCTGTGAGATATCATTGAGCTCTGGCAAGGACAAAGGAGTGCATAAGAATTGTGGTCTCCCTGCTTACATTCCCTAGGTCCACGTACTTAGCCTCTAAGTGTGTGAAACCTTATGTCTGTCCCTCAGATTGAAACTCTAGACTAAGTAAATAGGCCTGTTTCACAGGAAAACTGAGCTTGTTTTGCAGTCTCCTGTCAATGCAGTGCCCTGGCAATGGTGGTCTGCCAAGAATTATCTTTCCTCTTGTTACAGTCCCATGAATTTAGATTTTTTTGGTATTACAAGTATTTATATTAGTGTATTCATGGATATTTTCCTTATTGCATGTACGTATGTGTTTTATTTGGCTAAATATATCATTGTGAGACCATTCATGCCATCATTCTGTGAAAGAATTAGGATTCAGCCCTCATACCTTCAGGCATATAACCATTTGGAGAAATGGAACCACATCTTATATTTGAAATGTATTAGAAGTTCATTAGATACCAAGTAAACAAATATAAAAATGAAAACAGGTGGACTTTCTTTATTTCCAATATGTAGTTATTCCTGCTATCAATATTTGAGGCCGATTAAGAAGAACATTAGGAGAAAGAAGTAATTCTGTTATTTGCTTGATGTTCACATTATTAGGTGACTTAATATTATAAAACCTTTCCTCTACCCCTGGAGGTGAATTGTAGAGAATGGATTTGTTGACATTCAACCAATTTGCAGTGCTCCTCTGGAAAAATTTTACCTTAAAGGTGGGTAAAGGCTGTGTAAAATGTTCATAAATGGCCATTTGTTGCAGTTCAGGGTTGTGTGTATATGTGTGTATACATACTTTTGAAAAAATCAGTTCCAGAGCTCTAAGGTAGCTCTTCCAAATGTATAAAACTGAGTTAATCAGTAGAATAGTATGGCCTATAAGGAAGTTGGGAACAGGGGGCGCCTGGGTGGCTCAGTGGGTTAATCCTCTGCCTTCGGCTCAGGTCATGATCTCAGGGTCCTGGGATTGAGCCCTGCATTGAGGGGTTGGGTAGTCTCTGCTCAGTGGGGAGCCTGCTTCCCTCTCCCCCTCTGCCTGCCTCTCTGTCTACTTGTGATTTCTCTGTCAAATAAATAAAATCTTTATTAAAAAAAAAAAAAAGAAAGAAAGTTGGGAGGGATGGAGGTGAAGGTGCAACAAGACAGTCTGGGAAGTACTTGGCTGTTCCAGAGTAAAACCGTCAGGAGTTTAATATCATAGAACTATTCATTTGCATTGAATGTGTGTCCTTAAATTAATTAACACCATCTTTTTGTTTCTCTTCTAGAGGAGGCAGTTCTTTACTTTAACATTGGAAATCTTAACAGCACTGGTGTTCCCAGTGATGATTTTGGTATTCCGTACACACATTGCTATAAAAGTTGTTGGACCTTATAGTTATACTCCTCAGCCCGTCAATTCTTTGCCTTCTTTCCTCAAAAATCCTGAAGAATGGGAATTGACTTATGTGCCTTCTAATATTGATGTGATACAGGAGATCATTGAGAATGTAAAGAGGAATCTGAACACCAGTATAAAAGGTTAGAAATTAAGGTTTTCTGTAACACTTACAAAATTGTTTTTCAGTGGAGATAAAGCAGTGTTTTTAAAAAAAGAATAAAAATTAAAGGAGTCACAATTTTCAATTTTAATTTCCCAATTTTAAATTCCCAGTTTTGAAACTTGCAATGTAACTATAAAGATAGTGTGGTATTGGTGGAGGGATAGACACATAGATAAATGAAACAATATAGGCATACCACAGGTTCAGTTTCAGACCACTGTAGTAAAGCTAGTCAAATGAATTTTTTCATTTCCCAGTGCATATAAAAGTTATGTTTTCACTATACTGTAGTCTGTTAAGTATGCAGTCACATTATGTCTAAAAAAGCAACTCATACCTGAACTTAAAAATACTTTATTGCTAAAAAATACTACCATCTGAGCTTTCATTAAGTCATAGTCACTGATCACATATCACCATACAAATATAATAATGATGAATAAGTTTGAAATATTGCAAGAATTACCAAAATGTGACATATAGATGAAATGAGTTAATGCTATTGGAAAATGGTATCACTAGACTTGCTTGACTCAGAGTTGCCACAGACCTTCAATTTTTAAAAAACACAGTATCTGCAAAGTGCAATAAAACAAGTTATACCTGTAGAGAATACAGAGATAGAACTACACAAATATGCCAAAATACTGTTTACAATAGTGGAAGGGTAAGTTTTTCAACAAATAGTGCTAAACAATTATACATCAGTAGCCAAAACAATGAAACCTCACATCAAAATGGATCACAGGTCTAAAAGAATCTACATCACAGATCTAAAAAAATACATCAAAATGGATCACAGATATTAAAGTAAACTGAGAGACACCTGGGTCGCTCAGTCAGTTAAGCATCTGACTTCAGCTCAGGTCATGATTCCAGGGTCCTGGGATGGAACCCCATGTCAGGCCCTCTGCTTAGCTGGGACTCTGCTTCTCCCTCTCCCTCTGCCTGCTGCACTGCTTGCTTTTGCTCTCTCTCTCTCTCTCTGTCAAATAAATATATAAAATCTTTAAAAAAAATAAAAATAAAAAAATAAAAGTAAAATGATAAAACATTTAGGAGAGAACAGACAATCTTTGTAACTTCATAGTTAGTTGAAGGATTCTTACACACCATTCATGAAAGAAAAAAATGAAAAATTGGACTTATGATATATTATTATTTGCTCTTGGGTTTAAAAAATGCATGCATAATTTTTCACAATCAACTTAAAACATTTTACTACTTTATTTTCACATCTACACAAGTGAAAGCTATACCAGAAAATGTTGTGATTTATGAACATATTTCAAAGAACTTAAGAAAACTATTTACCCAGATATTTACCATAGCTCTTGTTTGTAGCCTCATTCTTTTTTTTTATTATGTTCAGTTAGCTACCATATAGTACATCATTAGTTTTTGATGTAATCTTCAGTGATTCATCAGTTGCATATAACACCCAGTGCTTACTACAGCACATGCCCTCCTTAATATCCATCACCCAGTGACCCCATCCTTCAATCCCCACCCCTCTGAAACCTTCAGTTTGTTTCCAAGAGTCCATACTCTCTCATGGTTTGTCTCCCTCTCTGATTTCCCTCCTCCAGTTTTCCCTCCCTTCACCTATAGTCTTCAGTGCTATTTATGTTCCACATATGAGTGAAACCATATGTTAATTGTCTTTCTCTGCTTGACTTATTTTACTTACCATAATCCCCTCCAGTTCCATCCATATTGGTGCAAATGGTTGGTATTCATCCTTTCTGATGGCTGAGTAATATTCCATTGTATATATGGACCACATCTTCTTCATCCATTCATCTGTTGAAGGACATCTTGGCTCCTTCCACAGTTTGGCTATTGTGGACATTGCTGCTATGAACAGTGGGATGCATGTGCTCCTTCTTTTCACTACATCTGCATCTTTGAGGTAAATACCCAGTAGTGCGATTGCTGGGTCATAGGGTAGTTCTATTTTGAATATCCTGAGGAACCTCCATACTGTTTTCTAGAGTGGCTGTACCAGCTTGCATTCCCACCAACAGTGTAAGAGTGTTCACCTTTCTCCACGTCTTTGCCAACACTTGTTTCCTGTCTTGTTACTTTTTGCCATTCTAACTGGTGTAAGGTGGTATCTCAATGTGGTTTTGATTTGAATTTCCCTGATGGTTAGTGATGTTGAACACTTAATTTTTTTTCTGTTAGCCATTTGTATGTCTTCTTTGGAGAAGTGTCTGTTCATTCTTCTGCCCATTTTTTGACTGGATTATTTCTTTTTTATGGGTGTTGAGTTTGAGAAGTTCTTTATAGATCTTGGAAACTGGCCCTTTGTCTGTAGTGTCATTTGCAAATATCTTCTCCCATTCTGTGGTTTCCCTCTTAGTTTTGTTGACTGTTTCCTTTGCTGTGCAGAAGCTTTTCATATTGATGAAGTCAATATAAAAGTTCATTTTTGGGGCACCTGGATGGCTCAGTCATTAAGTGTCTACCTGTGCCTCAGGTCATGATCCCAGAGTCCTGGGATCGAGCCCCACATTGGGCTCCCTGCTCCGTGGGAAGCCTGCTTCTCCCTCTCCCATTCCCCCTGCTTGTTTTCCCTCTCTGACTGTCTCTTTCTTTGTCAAAAAATAAAAACTTTTTTTAAAAAGTTCATTTTTGCTTTTGTTTCCTTTGCCTTTGGAGACATATCATGAAAGAAGTTGCTGTGGCCAATTTCAAAGAGTACTGCCTATGTTCTCCTCTAGGATTTTGATGGATTCCTGTCTCACAGTGAGGTCTTTCCTCCATTTAGAGTTTATCCTTATGTATGATGTAAGAGAATGGTCCAGTTTCATTCTTCTGTATGAGCTGTCCAGTTTTCCCACATGATTTATTGAAGAAACAGTCTTTTTTCCATTGGATATTTTTTCCTGATTTGTCGAAAGATTAGTTGGCCATAGAGTTGAGGGTCCATTTCTTGAGTCTCTATTCTGTTCCATTGATCTATGTGTCTTTTTTTGTGCCACTACCATGCTGTCTTGATGATCAGAGCTTTGTAATATGGCATAAAATCAAGCAGAGTGATGCCCCCAGCTTTGTTTTTGAATTTCCAAGTTCCAGGTTTCTTCTTCTATCATTTTTCTTCTTTCTAAAGAATTTTAACAGTTTTTTAGAACAGGTCTTCTGACAATGAGTTCCCTTTGTTTTCCTTCATCTAAGAATGTCTTTAATTCATCTTCATTCCTAAAGATTATTTCATTTGGTATAAAATTTGGGGTTGACAGTCCTCTCAACATATTTTAAAAAGCATTTTTCAGTTTCTTCTGACGTCATTGGTTTTTGAGAAGAATCCTTGTTTTCTTGTAGGTGATGTATCATTTCTCTCTGGAGGCTTTCAAGATATTTTCTGTCCTTACTTATCAAAACTATGATTATGATATGTCTAAGTGTGGATTCTTTTGGTTTATTCTGTTCGGGGTTTACTGAGCATTTTGAATCTGTAAGTTTCTGTCTTTCACCAAAGTTGGAGAGTTTTCAACAATTATTTCTGAAAGTCATATTGTCCCACAAATAAATCTGGAATTTAAGTAAAAACTTTTTAAAAAGGATATAGAAAAAAAATTAAAAACATGGCTGCATTAAAACATAAAAATCTAGTCATCAAAAGAAAATCTTATCACCACAAAAAAACTGAAAGGAAAGCCACAAACTGGAGAAATATACCTAGATTCACTTAACCCAACTCCACCACCTTTTGGTTCACATTATCCACAATCCACCACCTTTTGGTAGGTAGGTACAGAGACTTGAATTCAGGGAGACAGAGCTGTGGATACCATGGTGAGGAAGGAGCCTGCATACAGAGTGAAATGCAAAATCAGAGGTTTTAAAAGTCTGCTACAATGCTTACTACAAAACTTACTACAATGCTACAGTAATTAAAATTTCTTGCACTGGCATAAGAACAGGAATAGACCAATGATATAAAATTGAGAGTCTAGAAGTCCACATATTTGTGACCAATTTTTGAAAATGGTGCAAAGTACTACTAAAGATACAAATGTAGTGATCTAAAGGGGCACGTGCACCTGAATGTTTATGGCAGCAATGTCCACAATAATCAAACTATGAAAAGAACCTAAATGTCCGTCAACAGATGAATGGGTAAAGAAGATGTGAAAATACATTGTGTGTGTGTGTGTGTGTGTGTGTGTGTGTGTGTGTATTTAAGAATCTATTTGAGTTTTTTCCCATTTTTCCCCCTCTCTTGTTCAGATTAGGTCATGTCTACTGATCTGTCTTCACTGACTCCTTCCTCTGTTATCTCTGTATAGCTATTGAGCCATCAAATGTGTTATTTTTTTCAAAAGCACAATTCGAAATGATCTCTGCCTCCTGATTTATTTTATTTTGAGACAGCTTTTTGTGGGCCCCTGGCTGGCTCAGTTGGTAGAGCCTGTGACTCTTGCTTTCAGGGTTGGGATTTCAAGCCCCACATTGGGTGTGGAGCCTGCTTAAAAAAAAAAAAAAAAAGAAAAAAAACTGCAAAACAGCTTTTTGAGATCTAAAACACATACCATATATTCACCCATTTAAAGCATACAATTCAGTGGCTTTTGGTATATTCACAGAGTTATGTATCCACTACCACAATCAATTATAGGGCATTTTTGTCACCAAAAATAAACTCTGGAACCTTCAGTCATGACTCTATATAATTTTCCATCCCACCAGGATTAGGAAAACACTAATCTAAATCTACTTTTAGATTCGCCTACCTTTTATGTAAATGGTTTATGTATAAAATTTTTATTTAAATTCTATGTATATGGAAGTTGTGGTCTTTTGTGACTGGTTTTTTCCACTTAGCATAATGTTTTCAAGGTTCATCTATGTTGTGGTTTGTATCAATACTTCATTACTTTTCATTGTCAGGTAATAGCCCATTATATGGATATACTGCATTTATTTGTATATCCTTCATCAGTTGATGGGCATTTGGGTTGTTTCCACCTTTTCTTTTGCCTGTTATAAATTGTACCACTATGAACATTCATCTTTAAGTTTTATATAGGCATAAGTTTTCATTTCTTTTGGTTATATACCTAAGTGTGGAATGAATATGTCCTGTAGTAACTATGTTTAACTTTTTGAGGGGATACCAAAAGTTGTTATCTAAAATTATCTAAAATTGTTTTACTATTTTATACTCTGATCAGCAGCTTATGAAGGTTCCAGTTTTTCCATGTTCTTACCAGCACTTGTTATCATGAGTCTTTTTGTTTATAACTATCTCAGTGGATTTGAATTGGTATCTCGTGATTTTGATTTGCATTTCCCTTATGACAAATTACTTGTCTTTATATATATTTTATAATGATTGCTATTTAAAATTAAAGTAAAAATTGTTTTGAACCCAGTATCCATTAAGTAGTTACGATACCAATATTTGAAAAACAGTGTTTTTAAGTTAATAGTATTAGGATAAGATTTTATCCATGTATTCCCCCTCAGGAGGAATTACCATATATTCCCATTATAATGAACATAATCTTTTCTACAGTTCGAGGGTTTGCTTCAGAAATGGAGCTTGAGAACTACCTTAAGTATGACTATGGATCTCATAAAGTACTGGCTGCCGTCATTTTTGACACTGACTTCAAAAGCAGCAGTGACCCTCTGCCACTTCAGGTGAGAATGTTATATTTAGAGTTTTCTAAATACATAGTTTTCTAGTAGTTGTACTTCCAGTTTCTAGGATGACTTTGCTATTACTAACCCAATTTTATGGATGAAGCAACCAGTTTTCCCAATATCAAACTACTAGTATACAATAGAACAAGAATGTGAATCCAGGTCTGAGTAACTAATTTCTGTGCTATTAATTGTTAGACTATGATACGAACTACATACAGAAGGCCTTAGACTCATGGGAAACTTTGACTACTCAGGCATTGCTTCTAGTTCTATGAAGAGTGGTGATATAAGCTACAGAGCAGATGCATTTTCACTAACAAGGAACCAAGCATGTAAAGACAAAAAAAAATTCTTTTTCTTTGAATGAAACACATAACTTAAGTCCTTTCATAAATGAACAGAAAAGAGTCCAAGGCTCAGCCACATTGATTCAGAACTAGGATATCCATAAGCACTGAGAAAAGATCTGATTATACCATAGCCCATGGGAAGGAGAAAGAAATACAATGCCTTGAACTTGGTGTCTGCTTATCAGATCTTGTTAGGCATTCTATCCTGGTGGTGTTAGAAATAAATTATCAATCTATAATTTCTAGACATGGAGCCAAGTTCTATGTTTATAATGCAGATGCATGTTAGTAGAAGGTAAAATGAATAAAACTCCTGGTAGGACAATATATATTCTTTCTGTATGTCCCATCCTTCCATGACTCCATGCTTCCATACCAACTGCCTTCCATTTACTAAGTCAGAATTATCCATATGCTGATAATGGATTTAGGCTCAACAGTATGCATTGGCTCGAAGTGTGTACTTAACATTTCAAGTTTTATTATAATTACTATTTGACTGTGTTTGTGTCCCCAGGTATTTGTACTAGATTCCAGCTACTACCTGTATGCTAAACTGAAATAGGCTCACTGCTTGATGTAATGATAGATTTAAATAGGATCCTGTCTCCCAACATAATTGAGAAAATGAATAGGATAAAATAGAAAATTACCTGTCCATAAAGATCCAAGAAAACCACAATTTTGGGGGGGGGCTCTAATTCATTTATTTACAGAATAATATTACATTATATAAAGAGATCACAATTTACTTACTAGTTTTGCTACTGGACACCTGGGATGTTTATAACTTTTTTTTTTTTTTTTTTTTTTTTTTTTTTTTTTTTTTTTTTGCTACTGAAACAGTGCTACTATGAACATTAGATACTCTGGGTATATGCTTGTACATAGAATTTCTGGGGCATGGTCACATCTTAAAATTTATTACATAAATTCTCTTGTTTTCTGTAGCGATGGTACTAGTTCAGACTCCCAGCAACAGTGTCTGAAAGTTCTTATTATTAAACTTAATATTTTCAGATGTTTATATTTACTAATTCCATGGATATGAATTAGTTAATTCCACAGTTGTGAAGTGGTATGCAACTTTTGGTTTTAATTTTCATTTCCTTGGTTCCTGATGAGATTAGCATATGTCCATGTTTTAAGTAATAAATTATTCTTTAGTGAGGTATATATTTGATCTTTCCCCCCAATTTTCTGTGGCAAAATCTATTTTACATATTAATTGGCCAATTTCTTTGTATATCCTACACATGGACCCCTTGTCTCTCATATGTATTACAGGTATATTTTTCCAGTTTGTGGCTTTCCTTTCAGTTTTTTCTTTTTTTTTTTTGTGGTGATCAGATTTTCTTTTGATGACTAGATTTTTATGTTTTAATGCAGCCAAGTTTTTAAATTTTTTAAAAAGTTTTTATTGCTTTTTAAAAAGTTTTTATTTTAATTCCAATTAGTTAACAGACAGTGCTTTATTTCTTTCAGGTGTACAATATAGTGATTCAGTAATTCTGTACATTACTCAGTGCTCATTACAAATGCACTCTTTAATCCTTATCACCTATTTCATTCATTTCTCTGCCCACCTGCCCTCTGGTAACATCAGTTCTCTAAAATTAAGACTCTGTTTCTTGATTTCTCTCTCTTTTATTTTTTTCCCTTTCCTTGCTTGTTTTTTTTTCCTTTTTTTTTTCCTTGCTTGTTTTGAAGAAAATCACAATTTGAATGAGTAAAAACAATCAACTGACACAAACATGGAGATGAATCAGAGGGTGGAATTATCTAACAAAGATTTCAAAGCAGCCACCATAAAAAATGTTTCAACAATAAATTAAAATTGTCTTGAAGTGAAAAAGAAAATCTTAGCAAAGACACAGAAATTATAAACAAGGAATTATAAACTTAAAAATACAATGATGTATTAAAAAAAAAAAAACTAGTTGAATGGCTGAATAGTAGAAAAGACAGAGCAGAGGACATAATACTGAAGAATAAATTTAGCCAAAGAGGTTCAAGGGGCTTATGGTGAAAACTACTATGCACTGTTGAAAGAAGTTAAAGAAGTTTTAAATAAATGTGAAGATGGCCAAAGTTCCTGGGTAGGAAGACCTAATATTGTTAAGATGTCTTTGGGGGCACATGGGTGGCTCAGTCAGATAAGTGTCTGACTCTTGATCTCAGCTCAGGTCTTGATCTTAGGGTTGTGAGTTCAAGCCATGCATTGGGCTACACACTGGTTGTGGAGCCTACTTAAAAAACAAAGATGTCAGTACTACCCGTAATTAACCTACTGATCCATCACAATCACTATCAAAAGCTTTTTATGCAGAAAGAGAAAAGCCAGTCTTCAAATTCATATAGAATTGCAAGAGACCCAACTTGTAAAAACAGTTTTTAAAAAGAGCAAAGTTAGAGGATTCACACTATCCAACTCCACCACCTTTTGGTACACATTACCCATAATCCACCACTTTTTGGTAGGTAGGTACAAAGATTTGAATTCAGAGAGACAGAGTTGTCATGGTGAGGAAGGAGCCTGCTTACAGAGTGAAATGCAAAATCAGAGCTTTTAAAAGTCTGCTACTGTGGGGGATGTAAACTTACTACAATGCTTACTACAGAACTTACTACAGTGCTACAGTAATTAAAACAGTCTTGCACTGGCATAAGAACAGGAATAGACCAATGATATAAAATTGAGAGTCTAGAAGTCCACATATTTATGACCAATTTTTGAAAATGGTGCAAAGTACTACTAAAGATACAAATGTAGTGATCCAAAGGGGCACATGCACCTGAATGTTTATGGCAGCAATGTCCACAATAATCAAACTATGGAAAGAACCAAATGTCCACCAACAGATGAATGGGTAAAGAAGATGTGGTATACACACACACACAAACATATACACACACACACACACATATACACACAATGGAATACTATGCAGCCATAAAAAACCTGAAATCTTGCCATTTGCAACGATGTGGATGGAACTAGAGGTTTATGCTAAGTGAAAGAAGTCAATCAGAGAAAGACAATTGTCATATGTTCTCTCTGATATGAAGAGTTTGAGAGGCAGGGTGGGGGTCATGGGGGGAAGGGAGGGAAAAAAATGAAACAAAATGGGACCAGAGAGGGAGACAAACTGTAAGAGACTCTTAATCTCAGGAAACAAACCGAGGGTTGCTGGAGGATGGGGGGATAAGGATAGAGTGGCTGGGTTATAGACATTGGGGAGGGTTTATGCTATGGTGAGTGCTGTGAATTGTGTAAGACTGATGATTCACAGACCTGTACCCCTGAAGCAAATAATACATTATATGTTAAATAAATAAATACTTAAGAAAATGATGCAAAGTCCATTCTGTGGGAGAGAACAATTTCTTTAACAAATGATGTTAGGACAACTGTTTTTCCATATACAAAAGACTGAAAGTGGGCCACTACTTCACCCTATATACAAAAATCAACTCAAAATGGACTAATGATCTAAACACAGGAGCTAAAAACAAAACTCCCAGAAGTGCAGATGTAAATAAATCTTTATGAGGGGTGGAGTTAAGATGATGGAGGATTAGGGGCACCCTAAACTTGTCCCTTGACTATAGCTAATTAGTTATCAAATCACTCTGAGCACCTAGGAAATCAATCAGAGATCCAAGAGAACAAAAACTACAAGTCTACAAGTAGAAAATCCACCACCTTTTGGTAGGTAGGTACAGAGACTTGAATTCAGGGAGACAGAGCTGTGGATACCATGGTGAGGAAGGAGCCTGTTTACAGAGTGAAATGCAGAATCAGAGGTTTTAGAAGTCTGCTACTGAGGGGGATGTGCCTAACTTAAAGGTGCTCAGGTGGTGAAGCAAGGTGGAATTCCAGGTGTGACACCCTGCTCTGAGAATCACCTGGGTCACAAGAATGGGTGGCAACTAAGTGCTGTACTGTTCCCAGTATAACAGTGAGTCTAGGTGCCAGCTCTCTGCTCTGTGTTGCCATAAACTGTGAACCACAGTTCACACGGTTCATACAGGCGTGGTCCTGCAACCACTTTCCTGGGACAGACCAGCAAATGGCAGAAATGTAAGTTCTCCCTAGGAGGATCAGTGTGGGTCCATGCCACAGGAGTTCCTAAAATCTGAATCTGAAACTCAGTCATGGACATGAAATAAAAAAACTGAGACACAGGCAGCGTGAAGGCAGGGTTCTGAAAGAAACCAGGGTGATAAGAGAGATTGGTTGCTCTTCTCTGAGCACTCACTGAAGAGTAGAGGGTGTAAACTTCCAACTCTGGGGCTAGGGACGGGGTCTAGGCCATATTTATCCCACTCATCAGTGCTGAAACCCCTCAGGGAGAAAACAGCACCACGTAGTGGAATCCAGACCCACTTATACCAGTCCCTGCTGCCCTGTGCTCTGGAGGCGATTTTTGCTAGGGTAAGGCCACCTGAGCATCAGTGCAATGGCCCCCTTCCCCAGAAGACCAATAAAAACAACTCTCCCACAGTTCATTGATTATAGAGGGCTGCAAAGTTTCAGCTCCAGGGGAAAGTAGTATCTAGCCTTCTTTACACTTTTATTCTTTTTATTATTATTATTTCATTTATTTTCTTATTTTTTCAAGTTTTTCCCTATTTTTATTTATATATACTTTGTGTGCGTGTATGTGTGTATATTTATTTTTTGTTTACTTTCATTATATTTTATTTTACTTTCTTATTTTGGAGTCTAGATTCTTTTAACAAGAAGACCAAACATATGCCCAGGATCTAGTTTTATTGTTGTTGTTTTGTTGTTGTTTTCTTTTTATTCTTTTCTTTCCTGGACAAAATGATGAGACAAGGGAAATTCACGCCAAAATAAAGAGCAGGCGTTAGTACTTACGGCCAGGAATTTAATCAATACAGATACAAGTTAAGATGTCTGAACTAGAATTTAAAGTGAGTATAATTTATTAGCTGGGCTTGGAAAAAAGCATAGAAGACCTTAGGAAATCCCTTACTGCAGAATTAAAGAACTAAAATCTATTCAGGCCAAAATTTAAAATGCTATAAACAAAATGCAGTCCTAAGTGGAAGCCATAAAAAACAAGAATGGATGAAGCAGAGGAGTGAATCAGTGATATGGAAGATAAAATTATGGAAAACAATGAAGCTGAAAAGGAGGGAAAGAAAGGTAACGGACCACAAAGATAGACTTAAGGAACTCAATGACTTCTTAAAATGTAGTAACATTCATGGGGCACCTGGGTGGCTCAATGGGTTAAAGCCTCTGCCTTCGGTGCAGGTCATGATCCCAGGGTCCTGGGATCGAGCCACACATCAGACTTTCTGCTCAACAGGGAGTCTGCTTCCTCCTCCTCTCTCTCTCTGCCTGCTTTTCTACCTACTTGTGATCTCTGTCTGTCAAATAAATAAATAAATAAATTTTTTAAAAATGAAGTGACATTCATATCTTGGTAGTCCCAGAAGATGAAAAGAGAGAGAGGGAGACAGAAGTTTTATTCAAACAAATTATAGCTGAAAAACTTCCCTAATCTGGGGAAGGACACAGATATCAAAATCTGGGAAGCACAGAGAACTCCCACTCAACAACAAAAGCCAACCATCGCCAAGGCATAGCATATTCAAATTCACAAAATATACAGATAAGTAAAGAATCCTGAAAGGAGAAAGGGGGAAAAAGTTCTTAACCTGCAAGGGAAGGTATATAAAGTTCACAGCAAATCTGTTCGCAGAAACTTGGCAGGCCTGAAAAGAGGAAATATTCAACATACTGAATGGGAGAAAGTCTGCAGCCAGGAATACTTTATCTATCAAGGCAGTCATTCAAAACAGAAGGAGAAAGAAAGAGGTTATCAAAACCTGAAGGAGTTCATGACCACTAACCCAGCCCTGTAAGAAATTTTAAGGGGGATTCTTTGAGTAAAGAAGAAAAAAGAACAAAAGCAGCAAAGACTAGAAAAGACCAGAGAACATCACAAGAAACACCAACTCTACAGGTTAACACAATGGTACTACATTCATATCTTTCAATAATCACTGTGAATGTAGATGGACTAAATGATCCAATCAAAAGGCATAGGGTATCAAATGGATTTTAAAACAAGACCCATCTATATGCTGCATACAAGACACTCATTTTAGACCTAAAGACATCTGCATATTGAAAGTGAGAGGACAGAAAACCATCTTTCATGCTAATGGATGTCAAAAGAAAACAAGAATAGCCATACTTACATCAGAAAAAACTAGATTTTAAACCAAAGATGTAAGAAGACATGAAGAAGGGATTTATATTATACTTAAGGGGTCTATTCATCAGGAAGATCTAACTATTGTAAATATGCCCCCAACTTGGGAGCTCCCAAATATATAAGTTAATTAATAATAAACATAAAGAAACTCATTGATAATAAAATAATTGTAGGAGACTTTAACACCCCACTCATAGCAATGGATAGATCATTGAAGCTCAACAAGAAAACAATGGCTTTGAATGTCAGATGGACTTAACAGATATACTCTGAACATTGAACATTTCATCCTAAAGCAGTAGAATACACTTCTTTTCAAGTGCGCATGGAACATTCTCCAGAATAGAGCATATACTGGGTCACAATGCAGCCCTCAACTTGTACAAAAAGATGGACCCCACAGCGCTTTGAAACTGGAAGTGAACCAAAAGAAAAATTTGGAAAGACCACATATACATGGAGACTAAAGAACATCCTACTAAAGAATGAATGGGTTACCCAGGAAATTAAAGAAGAATTTTTAAAATATATGGAAGCAAATGAAAATGAAAATAATAATTCCAAACCTTTGGTGATGTAGCAAAGGCAGTCCTAAGAAGTTAGTATATTGCAATACAGGTCTATTAATACAGTTATATTGCAACGCCTCAAGAAGCAAGAAAAGTCTGAAGTACACAACCTAACCTTACATCTACAAGAGGTAGAAAAGGAATAGCAAATAAAGCCTAATGCCAGCAGAAGAAGGGAAAGAGCAAAGATTAGAGCAGAAATAAATGATATAGAAACAACAACAAAACAGTAGAATAGATTAATGAAGCTAATTAGCTTCTGCTTTGAAAGAATTAATAAAATTGATAAACTCCCAGCAAAACTTATCAAGAACAAAAGAGATGGGATGCCTGGGTGGCTCAGTCAAGTGTCTGCCTTCAGCTCAAGTCATGAATCCAGGGTCCTAGGATCGAGTCCTGTGTCAGGCTCTCTGCTCAGCAGGAAGCCTACTTCTTCCTCTCTGCCTGCCACTCTGTCTGCTTATGCTTTCTCTCAAATAAATAAAATCTTTTTATTTTTTTACTTTTTTTTAAAAGATTTTATTTATTTACTTGAGAGAGACAGTGAGAGAGAGCATGAACGAGGAGAAGGTCAGAGAGAGAAGCAGACTCCCCATGGAGCTGGGAGTCCGATGCGGGACTCGATCCTTGGACTCCAGGATCATGACCTGAGCCGAAGGCAGTCGTCCAACCAACTGAGCCACCCAGGCGTCCCTAAATAAAATCTTTTTAAAAAGAGAGAGGACCCAAATAGACAAAATCATGAATGAAAAAGATCACAGACAAACCCAGAGAAATACAAAGAATTATCAGAGAATACCATGAAAAATTGTATGCCAACAAACTGGGTAGTCTGAAAGAAATGGATAAATTCCTGGAAACCTACAAATTACCAAAATGGAGACAGGGAGAAATAGAAAGTTTGAACAGACTTCTAACCAGCAAAAAAAAAAAAAAAAATTGAATCAGTAATCAGAAATCTAAAAAAACCAAAGTGCAGAGCCAGATGAGTTCCCAGGGGAATTCTACCAGACATTTAAAGAAGAGTTAATACCTATTTTCCTCAAAACAGTTCCAAAAAATAGAAATGGAAGGAAAACTTGCAAACTCATTCTACAAAGCCACCATTACCTTGATTCCAAAATCAAAGACTACATGAAAAAGAAAAATTACAGGGCAATATCCCTGATGAACATGGATGCCAAAATTCTCACCAAGGTACTAGCCAATAGGATCCAACAGTACATTAAAAGAATTATTCACCACGATCAAGTGGGATTTATTCCTGGATTGCAGGGATGGTTCAGTATTTTCAAGTCAATGAACATGATACACCATATTAATGAAAGAATAAAAACCATATGATTCTCCATAGATGCAGAAAAAGCATTTATCTTTTCAGGTTTTCTAGTATGATCAATATGATTTCTGTTTTCTGACTGTAGCTGTTTTAAACAAATGTATAGCTGTCTGTCGTGTACAGGTTCTACCTTTTGTGCCATCTCCTTTGAGCAAGTAGGTTGATTCCCAAATATTTATACCACAAATAATGTTACAACAAACTTTTTCATGTTTCCTTTATATTGTTGGAGGTGTACAAGTCTGTTCCTGGAAGTAGGATTGTTGAATCAAACCATAAATGCATGTGTAGTTTTATTAAACTTTACCATATTCTCCATTATAGTTGTGTCATTTTGCCTCCCACAACCAATATATTAAAGTGCCTGTTCACAGCTTCACTCACAGAGCTTCTAGTGTGATGGGTAAGAAATAGCTCTGTAATTTTAATTTGTATTTATTTCATTGTATGACATTGAAAAGCTTTTCATATGTTTATGGGCCATTTATGTGTGTCTTTTTGTGAACTACCTATATTCTGAGATGACTTTAGATATTCTTATGATCAGAGGACTAGTGCTTTCAGTCACTGTAATTTCTAAGTGTTCAGAATCACTGACATCAGATGAGTCTCATCTTTCAAACCATGTGTTTTCCCATTTGGACTTAACTTTTCTTTATTTTTAATATGTGCATTTCAGTTTTATATGGTTTTAAACATGATTTGTTTCCTATTGATGCTTCTAGGTAAAATATCATCTGCGTTTTGTTAGGATACAGAGATCTTTGATGTGGCCAGAGAGACTGGGCTGGAAGACATCCTTACTCTTTCCTGTTCATCCCTCTGTAGGACCCAGGAATGCAGATTATGATGATGGAGGAAGTCCTGGTGCGCAAATCGTCGAACATCCTTATTTCATTATCTCAGTTGCATGTTTACCTACATATATGGTTATATGTATGTTTTATACATGTATATACCCATTGTAAATATGTTCTTAACTTGTAATTTTTTAATTTAATTTATATTTTATCAAAACTACTTTCAATTCTATACATTAGTGGTGGTTTAGTGTTTTGCTTTCCAAATACAAATACTTTCATTTGTTGGCATCGCTTGCCTATTCATGTCTATATATAATTTTACTGATTTGATATTGTGGTAATTTTAAAAAAGATTTATTTATTTGACAGACAGAGATCACAAGTAGGCAGAGTGGCAGCCAGAGAGAGAGGGGGAAGCAGGCTCCCTGCTGAGCAGAGAGCCTGATGTGGGGCTCGACCCCAGGACCCTGGGATCATGACCTGAGCCAAAGGCAGAGGCTTTAACCCACTGAGCCACCCTGGCGCCCCAAAACTGTGGTAATTTTTAATTCAGATTTTTTTTAATTAATTAATTTATTTATTTGACAGAGAGAGATCACAAGTAGGCAGAGAGGCAGGCAGAGAGAGAGGAGGAAGCAGGCTCCCTGCTGAGCAGAGAGCCCGATGCAGGACTCGATCCCAGGACCCTGAGATCATGAC
This sequence comes from Mustela putorius furo, assembly GCF_011764305.1. NCBI lineage: Eukaryota > Metazoa > Chordata > Mammalia > Carnivora > Mustelidae > Mustela > Mustela putorius. The sequence continues at coordinate 3,017,183 of NW_025422176.1, read as the reverse complement.
CTGAGCTGAAGGCAGCGGCTTAACCCACTGAGCCACCCAGGTGCCCCCTTAATTCAGATTTTTATTTTGAAAATTATCTTACATGAAAAACCATTGATGTGGAACTTTGGATTTACCAACTATCTTGAGATTTTTGTCTTTAGCAAATATTTATAGAAGAAAAAAGCTGTGCATATTCTAGCACAAGGAACAAAAGTTGGAAACAACTTAAAATCAGTAAAAGAATAGTTGAGCCTATTAGGCAGTCCTTAAAAATAATCCTTACAGAGTCTACTCTAAGATTGAATTTGAGTTTAAGGATTAAACTGAGTCAATACATACATGTATTTAAATAGTTAGTTGGAGATGGGTGGTGATTATTTCAGGCAGTGGAAGTAAAATCATGAACACATACAGGACAGGATGCCACATTCGGGGAACTGCATGGCCTTTTGTTTGTTTTCTTTCTTTATTAGCTAGAATAGATGGTACATGTAAGGCTGTTATAAATGAGGTTAAGGGGCGCCTGGGTAGCTCAGTGGGTTAAAGCCTCTGCCTTCGGCTCAGAAGCTTCTGCCTTTGGCTCGATCCTGGGATCGAGTCCCACATCAGGCTCTCTGCTTGGCAGGAAGCCTGCTTCCCTCTCTCTCTCTCTGCCTTCCCCTCTGCCTACATATGAGCTCTGTCTTTCAAATAAATAAATAAAATTAAAAAAGAAAAAAGAAATGAGGTTAAGAGGCAAAAATGTCATTAAAGACCTGGCATGTAGGTGAAGGAGTATGAAATTTCTCCTGGAAATTATGAGAGACACAGGTTATAGCAATATTCAGTTTTAATAGGAGAAATGATTTATTATGGTAGTGGATGCATATCTCCAAGCGATAACACTCATAGTTTATCTTTGGTTTTTGTTGTATACTGTTGCAGAGCAAATAGTACTGTGGCCTGTGTTTCACAATTTATATAATAATTATATAAATGATCAAGATATTCCAGAGAATGGTCAACAAAGAAGGATAAAGGTACAAAGACTAAGAAAGATTGGCAGGGAAATGAGTAGAAAATTAAGATAATCTATTACATGAACCAAGGGAGGAGTGGAAAACTATGCTTAAATTTTCAGTTATATTACCACAAATGAACTTTTATAATATTTTAAAGCTTAAAACAACATTCCTCCACAGAACACAGTTTCAAATAATCCAACACACATTTTGTTTAGCTATCTATTTAAAGATTTATATTTATTTGGGAGTTCCATGTTTTCAGATATATTATTGGTTCCAAATTTTGAAAGTATGTTTTTCCAACTTTTGATTTTATCTATGCTGTCCTTTATTGAAATAGCAGAGATCTTTCATTAGATGTAATTTGTCATATTTTGGCCACATGGTCTTTTTCTGGGCTTTTGTTTAAGAAGTCCATCCCTACTTCAAAAATATTCTACTATTTCCTCTTTATGGTTTTTCCCTCAGTAATTTGGTTGTTAATCCATGAGGAAGTAGTTCATGTTTGTGTGTAGTTGGGCTAGGGATTCAGTATTGTTTTTTTACCACAGAGAGGAAAATAGTTTTCCCAAAACTGTTTAAAATAATGTCCTAAAATTCTTTTTTTCTATTAGTCTATTCTTTTTAAAATTTTTTACTACTACTACTACTACTACTACTACTACTACTACTATTATTAATATTATTATTTGAGAGAGAGAGACAGCAACAGAAATAGCGAGAGAGAGCTTAAGCAGGGAGGAGAGGGAGAAGCAGACTCTGCACTGAGCAGGGAGCCCAACATGGGGCACAATCCCAGAAACCTGGGATTGCCACCTGAGCTGAAGGCAGATGCTTAACCGACTGAGCTACCCTAGTCTTTCTACTCTTAAACTAATATAGTATTACTATTAGAGTGGTTTTGTGTACTGCATCTTAATATCAACCGAGACTCCAAAAAAAAACTCAGAATATGGAACTAGCAGATAAGAACTTGTTGTAATGTGGCTATTGTAACTATTCTCAGTCATTGAATTAAAATGTGTACAATGAAAGAAGTGGTAAGTCTCAGCAGAGAATTAGAAACCATAAAAAGGAATAAAACAAAGTCTAGAATTGGAAAATATAGGACAGATTTAATAATGAAGATAACATAAGAAAGAGTAAATGAACTTGGAACAATAAAATGTGTTCAGTTTGAAAAACAAAAAAATTGACTTTCATTGAAATGTGGAGCAATACCCAAAGTTCTAACATAAGTGTAATTAGAATCCCTGATGAGTAAAAGAAAAGAGAAGAAAAACGTATGTGTAGAAAAATGGCTTTAAGAGTCTTAAATGTGTAACAAACTGAGGGTTGCTGGGGGGTGCGGGTCTAGGGATATGGTGGCTGGGTCATGGACACTGGGGAGGGTATGTGCTATGGTGAGTGCTGTGAAATGTGTAAGTCTGATGTACCCCTGGGGCAAATAATACATTATATGTTAATTTTTTAAAAGTGTCTTAAATGTGATTAAAGATAGTAACCATAAAGTGGCTGGAGCAGGTATACACATATCTGATAAGACAGATTTCAAGACAAAAGATCAATTTGTCAGGAAGATATAACGATTCTAAATATGTATATATTTAATAACAGCTTCAAAATACATGAAGCAAAAATTGACAGAATTAAAGGAAGAATTGGGCAATACCATAGTTGTCAATGGAGATATTAATATCCTTCTCTCAATAGTTGACAGAACATCTAAACAAAAAAAATTGTAAAGAAGTAAATGATATGAAGAATGTTCTAAGTTTCCCTGAGCTGATTGACATTTACAGCTGATTTACATTTACAGCTGATTTACATTTACTCAACAGTGGTAGAATACACATTCTTTTTAAGTTCACATGGCATTTCCACCAGAATAACTCTTATATTGAGTTGTAAAATAAATCACATTGAAATTAAAAAGACTGAAATCATATAGAGTGTAATGAGTCAAAGAAGTCACAAATCAGAAAATATTTTAAATCGAATAATAAGAAAACCTGACATGTTAAGATATAGGAGCAAAACTGGAGGATTATAGCTAAAGCCATGCTTAGAATTTTATAGTTTTAAATGTTCATATTAGAAAAATGGAAAAGTGCAAAATTAATGATCAGAGTTCCAATTTTAGAAAATGGATAAAAACAAATTAAACCCTAAGTTGTCTTAGTTGTATGGTTGCTTTTTAGTTGTATGGCTAATGTGGACCAATTTTTCTTGCATTTTTCTGCATTACTCTGTAGAATTTATCTGTGATTCTCAGCCTCATTTCTGTATTTCTTCATCTCTCTAATATCTAATTAAATCTGCCTTCTTTTTAAAATATAGATTACATTAGCAAGCCTTCCACTGTTACTAAGTATATGTAATTTTGGGAAGATGTGAATCAGATTCAGCTGAAGATGTATCCCTTATTTCTTTTTCTTTTCTTTTTTTTTAAAAGATTTATTTATTTATTTATTTATTTGACAGGCAGAGATCACAAATAGGCAGAGAGGCAGGCAGAGAGAGAGGAGGAAGCAGGCTCCCCACTGAGCAGAGAGCCTGACTTGAGGCTCGATTCCAGGACCCTGGGATCATGACCTGAGCCGAAGGCAGAGGCTTTAACCCACTGAGCCACCCAGGTGCCCCGTATCCCTTATTTCTGTGTCAAAACAATGATATGTTTTCAGGGTAATTATGTGCATTTAGCCTCGATACACCAGTAAATTTGTGTTCTGTAGGTGACAAACTATGACTTACTTGAATTGCCATGTTATTTATGTGTCTGAGTAATTCCTTGGTCTGCTTTATTTGACATTGTTTGTTTTCTCTTGCAGGGTACATCAGAGAAGGGTTCCTGGCCGTACAGCATGCCTTGGATAAGGCCATCATGCTGTATCATGAAAGCAGTGCTAGCCAGAAACTGTTTGATAATATCAGTATCTTTATCCAGAGATTTCCACACCCAGCTTATTCTCATGATGGATTAATTTGGATCACTAGTTCCTTCCTCCCTTTGATGTTCATCCTGATGTTCTCTCCAACTGTACTTTCCATCATGCGATCCATTGTCTGGGAAAGGGAGAAAAGATTGAAGGTAATCTCAGTTTCTTTGTTTCAAGTTCTTATTAAATTCCATTTATTTAAATTTATCTAAATTCCAGTTAGTTAACGTATAATGTAGAATTTAGAGATTCATCGCTTATATACAACACCTGGGGCCCATCACAAGTGCTCTCTTTAATCCCCATCACCTATTTAAACCACCCCACCACCCCACTTCCCCTCCAGCAGCCCCAAGTTTGTTCTGTATAGTTAAGAGTCTGTTCTATGGTTTGCCTCTCTCTTTTTTCACCTCTATGTTCATCTGTTTCTGTAAAAATGTTTTTAGGCATGTGGGACTCTTTTGTATAGAGAGTTGGATTATTTCTATATATTTGTCATTAGTGGGTAGTTGTTACATCCCAGTAGCAGGAAACGTAAAATAAGAAAAGTGAGTACTGATATCATTTGTCAGTTTTTCAAGCTGGCAGAATTTCAGAAAGAAACTTGTCTCTTGGGAGCAATGGGAAGAGAAAACCTAAAGGCATGCAGGGGGACAAAAAAGGTCACTGGAGGGATTTAAAGCCTTTAATAATTAGAGTATCAATGAACAGGTCCTGGCTAAATTAACATAAAACCCCACATCTTAGGCCTTTACCTTCATATCTGTTACCCTAATGTCTGGGTATCAACAAAAAAATTATTAGGCACACCAAAAATTAAGAAAAAAACTTGGTCCAAAGAGGCAAATCAGTTACCAGAACCAGACACAGATAAAACACAAATGTTGGAAATACCAGACAAGGAATTTTAAATTACTATAATTAATTATTTAAAGGCTCTAAGGGAAAGGTAGATGTGTCCAGGATCCTCAAGATAGCCCCTTGTTTCTGAAATTCTCTAGAAGGACTAGTGGGACTTGGCATATAGTTATTGCTCACAGCGAGGCATTATTATAGTGGTATAGGAAGTAAATAAACATAGCTGGCTCAGAAGAGGATATGACACAGGCACAGACACAGCCTGGAGGAATTCACCTGCAGGCTTCTTCAGTTAACCCCACAAGAGGTCACACAGAGCACACTCTTGCCCCAGCAATGAAAACCCAGCAGTACGTTTGTGAAGAAAATCCAGCAGTATGTTTGTGATGTTTGTGTCCAGGGGAGTCCATTAGAGATTTAGCACCCGAGGTTTTGATGGGGACTGGTCATGTAGACACCCTTTGCCTAGCATTTACCAAAATTCCACACTCCTAGAAAGCAGGTATTCAGCATAAACCATAGTGTTTGTACCAACAGTTTTGGCACAGTCACCTACACTTACCATTTAAGGAAAGTTTTGTATCAGTGTAGGGAGCAGTTTACCAACCAAGTTCCCATATACCAGCCAAGGGCCAACTTGTAAATATGTCTTTCTTTTTTTTTTTTTATCCCCAAATTAATTTGTTTTTTATTTAAATTCAATTAACATATAGTGTATTATTAGTTTCAGAGATAAGAGTTTATTGATTCATCAGTTGCATATAACACCCAGTGCCCAGTACATGCCTTTCTAAGAATAGTAGTCTTGGGCCTCCTTTGTTAACTCTTTCTACACAGTAGGTAACACGCAAGATCAGATAGGTAATGTTATCAGACAGATAAAAACTATTAGGAGTCAAATAGAATTTCTAGACATAAAAAACATGCTAACAAAAATGAAGAACACTTTTGATGGGCTCATCACTAGACTTGAGGAAAGAATCATAGAATTGAATATGACAGTTGAAATTACACAAACTGAAATGCAAAGACAAAATTGTAAAATGTAAAACATAAATGTAAAAAGTAAAAACCCAGAATAAAGCATTTAAAAAGTATAGGACAATATAAATAGTATAACATATATACAAGTTAAATCCCCGAAAAGGAGACAAGAGAATAGAGCCAAAGAAATAACAGCAGAGAATTTTTCAAATTTAATGATAGACATCAAATCACAGGTCTAAGAAGCTCAGAGAACACACAGCAGGAAAAATAACACACACACACACACACACACAGGAAAAATAACACACACACACACAGGAAAAATAACACACACACACACAGGAAAAATAACACCACACACACACACACACACACAGGAAAAATAACAGACACACACACACACAGAGGAAAAATAACACACACACACACAGGAAAAATAACACACACAGGAAAAATAACACACACACACACAGAAAAAATAAAACCACACACACACACACAGGAAAAATAACACACACACACACACACAGGAAAAATACACACACACACACACACAGAGGAAAAATAACACACACACACACACACACACAATATTCGAACTGTTGAAAATTAAAGACCAAAAAGAAAATCTTGAAAACAACTAGAAGGGGATAAAGACATGTTGCCTAAAAGGAACAAACATAAGTATAGTCAACTGGATTAAAAAAAAAAAAGACACACTTTTCTTATACTCCAGGAAGTAGAGTATAATAGAAAAGAGAGCTTAATATTTCAAAGTTTTAATTTTAGATATTTTACCTTTTGTTCCGTTACAAGGTGTGGTAATGAAGAAAGATCTCTGAACTCAGGAGAAGTCTATTTTAATGCCAGCACTGCCCTAATTGACTGCATAATTTTGAATGGCATACTTTCTGAGACTTGACTTTTCGTATTCATAACATGGAGATGATATTAACCATTCACATAGTTTTTTATGGAGATTTAAATAGAAAAATATATGTAAGTGGTATGAATTTGCTGATGCATTTAATATTTGATTTGTGTTGACTTTCCTACAGGAGTACCAGCTTATAATTGGACTTAAAAACTGGATCATCTGGGCGGCCTATTTCTTCACATTCTTCATTTTTTATATTATTATTATCTCTATGATATGTATTTTATTCTCTGCCAAGGCAAGTGTGTAATTTCATGCTACCCAGTAAAAATACCATGAGTCACATATGTAATACTGGTTTTTTAGTAACCAGTAGAAATTTTTAAAACCATAAAAAACAGGTGAAATTATGTTAATGATATTTTAAATTTAACCTAATACATACAAAATATTTGAATATGCAACCAATTTAAAAATGAAGAGATTTTTTTACATTCTTTTTTATATTGTATTTATTTATTTATATTATTTATTTGAAAGAGCGAGAGATTTATTTATTTGAGAGAGAGCATGAGAATGGCGCAGACAGAGAGACAGGCAGAGAGAGAGGAGGAAGCAGGCTCCCTGCTGAGCAGAGAGCCCGATATGGGACTTGATCCCAAGACCCTGAGATCTTGACCTGAGCCGAAGGCAGCAGCTTAACCCACTGAGCCACCCAGGCGCCCCTGAAGGCAGATTCTTAACCAACTGAGCCACCCAGGCACCCCTACATTTTTTTGTACTGTCTTCCTACTTCAGGGTGTGTTTTATATTTACAACACATCTGAATTCATATGCTATATTTTCATCAGAAATACTTGATCCGGGGATGCCTGGGTGGCTCAGTCTGTTGAACGTCTGCCATTGGCTCAGGTCACTATCCCTGGGGATTGAGCCCTACCTTGGGCTCCCTGCTCCACGGAAAACCTACTTTTCCCTCTCTCTTTACCTGCCACTCTGCTACTTGTGCTCTCTCCATCAAATAAATAAATAAAATCCTTAAAAAAAATAAAAGTCTTCTTTAAAAAAAAAAAGAAATACTTGATCTGTATTAGACACTGCCTTCATTTTTTCAATTTAAATCAAGATAACTAAAATTAAATGAAAATAAAAATTTAGTTCCTCATGGGGCACCTGGGTGGCTCAGTGGGTTAAAGACTCTGCCTTCAGCTCAGGTCATGATCTCAGGGTCCTGGGATCAGGCCCCGCATCGGGCTCTCTGCTCAGTGGGGAGCCTGCTTCCTCCTCTCTCTCTCTCTGCCTGCCTCTCTTCCTGCTTGTGATCTGTCTGTCAAATAAATAAATAAAAATCTTTTTAAAAAATTTAGTTCCTGGGGCGCCTGGGTGGCTCAGTGGGTTGAGCTGCTGCCTTCGGCTCAGGCCATGATCTCAGGGTCCTGGGATCGAGTCCCGCATTGGGCTCTCTGCTCAGCAGGGAGCCTGCTTCCCTCTCTCTCTCTCTGCCTGCCTCTCCGTCTACTTGTGATTTCTCTCTGTCAAATAAATAAATAAAATCTTAAAAAAAAAAAATTTAGTTCCTCAGTCACACTAGCTACCTTTCACGTGCTCACTAGCTACATGTGTTAGACATCTTAGTTTTTGCTGATTATAGCCTGCCTCAATTACCCTTTGGCAGGCAAAAGGTAATTTTATGGTGAACCGGTTGGTCTCAGGTGCCAGGAGAATGAAATACAGATTTTATTTCTGCTGTGGAAACTTAGAGGCTGCTATATCTCTGAGAAAAACATAAACCCTTCTGTAAGAAATAAGTTGCTTAGTTAAATTTCATCTAATTGAGTTTCAGTCACTTAGCAGTAATCTACCACATTAGCACTATCCTCCCTCTTTTCTTATGTTTATGTGACAGTAATTTATCATGTACCTTACCTATGTCATAATTGTTTTTTTGTAGATTTTCAGTGAGCCAATCTTTCGCTTCAGTGACGGTAGTTTCATCTTTGTCTTTCTTATGTGTTACGCCATTGCTTCAATATTCTTTGCCTTTATGGTTAGCACGTTCTTCAATAAAGGTAAGTCTAAGACTCATTCTATAATAGATTTTGGGGGTATTTGTTTACTAAATTCCACTGTAATTAATGTATAGTGTTATATTAGTTTCAGGTATACAATACAGTGATTCAATAATTATGTACATTACTCAGTGCAAATTACAATAAGTGTGCCCTTAATTCCCTTCACCTGTTTCATCCATCCCTTCAAATTTAAAAATAAAACATCCATGTTGCTACAAAAGTTGGGTATTCATCCTTTCTGATAGAGGCATAATACTCCATAGTGTATATGGACCACATCTTCCTTATCCATTCATCCTTTGAAGGGCATCTTGGGAGTTAGAGAGGAGAAGGGAATTGGGGGATATTGGAAGGGGAGGTGAACCATGAGAGACTGTGGACTCTGAAAAACAATCTGAGGGGTTTTAAGTGGTGGGGGGTGGGAGGTCGGGGGAACCAGGTGGTGGGTATTAGAGAGGGCATGGATTGCATGGAGCAGTGGGTGTGGTGCAAAAACAATGAATACTGTTATGCTGAAAAGAAATAAAAAATAAATTTAAAAAAAGTACACTTATCTTGATAAGCACTGAGTAATATATATATAGCCATTGAATCACTATATTATACATCTGCTTGACTTATTTCGCTAAGCATGATACGCTCTAGTTCCATCCATGTTGTCTCAAATGGCAAGATTTCATTTCTTTTGATGGCTGCATAGTATTCCATTGTGTATATATACCACATCTTCTTGATCCATTCATCTGTTGATGGACATCTAGGTTCTTTCCATAGTTTGGCTATTGTGGACATTGCTGCTATAAACATTCGGGTGCACGTGCCCCTTTGGATCACTATCATCTGAAATGAATAAAACACTGTATGTTAACTATACTGGAATTAAAATAAAAAAATAAACATACAATTGATTTATACTGAATTAAATTAATATTAAATTTAAAAAAAACATCTAAAGTAGTCATACTTTATACACAGTATAGAATGGTTATTTCCTGGGAGTTGGGGGAAAGGGAAGCAGGGAGGTATTAGTGAAAGGGTACAGAGTTTCATTATGCAAGACGAAGAAGTATCTTAGAGATCTACTAAAAGACATAGTGCCTATAAGTAATAGTAATATTGTAGTATTACAGTAATACTGTACTATACACTTAAAAAACTTGCTAAGAGGTACATTTTATGTTAAGTATTCATTGTTACCAAAAAGATAATAAGTAAACAGGGCAGAAGGAAACTTTGGGAGGTGATAGATATGTTTATAGTATAGATTATAATGTATTCACAAGTATTCACAGGTATATACCTACCTCCAGACTCATCAAATTGTTTACCTTAAGTATGTACAGCTCTTTATATGTCAGTTATACCTCAATAAAGTGATTTAAAGGAAGAAGGAGACAGTTGATATCATTGTAATTTGAGTGTTTTTTTGTGTTTGCCTTTTTAACTTTATTTTTTTGTTTCAAGTTTTTATTTAAATCTAGTTAGTTAACATATAGTGTAATACTGGTTGCAGAAGTAGAATTTGGCAGTTCATCACTTACATATAGCAGTCCTTGCTCATCACAACATGTGCCCCCCTTAATACACATTATCCATTTAGCCCATCCACAACCCACCTCCCTCCATCAACCCTCAGTGTGTTCTCTATAATTAAGAGTCTCTTATGGTTTTCCTCTCTCTTTTTCTTTCCCCTTTCTCCTGTGTTCATCTGTTTTGTTTCTTAATTCCACATATGAGTGAAGTCATAAGGTATTTGTCTTCCTCTGACATTTCATTTAGTAGTTCCATCTACATCATGGCATAGGGCAGGATTTCATTCTTTTTGATGGCTGAGTAATATTCCACTGTGGGGGGTGTGTGTGTGTGTGTGTGTGTGTGTGTGTGTGTGTTGTACTACATCTTCTTTATCAGTAAGTAGACCTTTGGACTCTTTCCATAGTTTGGCTATCATTGATAATGCTGCTATGAACATTGGGGTTCATGTACCCCTCTGAATCTATAATTTTTATATCCTTTGGGTAAATACCGAGTAGTACAATTGCTGGGTTGTAGGATAGTTCTATTTTTAACTTTTTGAAGAACCTCCATACTGTTGTCTGGAATGGCTGCACTAGTTTTCATTCCCACCAACAGTGTAAGAGTGTTCCTCTTTCTCCATATCCTTGCCAACATCTGTTGTTTTTTGTGCTGTTAACTTTAGCCATTCTGATAGGTCTGAGGTGGTTTCTCATCATGGTTTTGGTTTGTATTTCCCTGTTCCTGAGTGATGCTGAGCATCTTTTCATGTATCTGTAAGCCATCTGGGTGTCTTCTTTGGAAAAATGTCTATTTGTGTCTTCTGCCCATTTCTAAACTGGATTATTTGTTTTTCAGGTGTTGAATTTAATAAGTTCTTTATAGATTTTAGATACTCTTTATCAGATAAGTTGTTTGCAAATATCTTTTCCCATTCCATAGGTTGCCTTTTAGTTTTGTTTCTTCAACATGCAGAAGTTCTAAGAGTTTATTTTTGCTTTTCTTTCCCTTGTCTCCAACGATGTGCCTAGCAAACAGTTGATATGGCCTAAGTCAAAGAGGTTGCTGCCTGTGTTCTCCTCTAGGATTTCAATGGTTTCCTGTCTCACTTTGAGGTCTTTGATCCATTCTGAATTTATTTTTGTATATGATTTGAGAAAGTGGTCCAGTTTCATTCTTCTGCATGTGGCTGTCCAGTTTGCCCAACACCATTTGTTGAAGAGAGTGTCTTTTTTCCATTGGATATTCTTTCCTGCTTTGTTGAAGATTAGTTGACCATGATTTGGGTGTTATCACTTTCTTCTTTAATGTTGACTTTATGTCATCCCAATGATAATCTTAACAAGAATTCTTTTTTGAGCCCATAGGATCCAATGCTTATGGACCTAACCATATCCAACTCTCAGTAGTTAGCAATTTATTCAGCTATTCTTTTTTTTTTTTTTTAAGATTTTGTTTATTTATTTGACAGACAGAGATCACAAGTAGGCAGAGAGGCAGGCAGAGAGAGAGGAGGAAGCAGGCCCCCTCCTGAGCAGAGAGCCCGATGCAGGGCTCAATCCCAGGACTCTGGGATCATGACCTGAGCAGAATGCAGAGGACTGGGTATTTACCCCAAAGATACAGATGGAGTGAAAAGAAGGGCCATCTGTACTCCAATGTTTATAGCAGCAATGGCTACGGTCGCCAAACTATGGAAAGAACCAAGATGCCCTTCAACGGACGAATGGATAAGGAAGATGTGGTCCATATACACTATGGAGTATTATGCCTCCATCAGAAAGGATGAATACCCAACTTTTGTAGCAACATGGATGGGACTGGAAGAGATTATGCTGAGTGAAATAAATCAAGCAGAGAGAGTCAATTATCATATGGTTTCACTTATTTGTGGAGCATAACAAATAGCATGGAGGACATGGGGAGTTAGGAGAAGGGAGTTGGGGGAAATTGGAAGGGGAGGTGAATCATGAGAGACTATGGACTCTGAAAAACAATCTGAGGGGTTTGAAGTGGTGGGGGGGTGGGAGGTTGGGGTACCAGATAGTGGGTATTATAGAGGGCACGGATTGCATGGAGCACTGGGTGTGGTGAAAAAATAATGAATACTGTTATACTGAAAATAAATAAATTTAATTAAAAAAATAAAAAATTAAAAAACATTAAAAAATTAAAAAAAAAAAAAAGAATGCAGAGGCTTTAACACACTGAGCCACCCAGGCACCCCTATTCAGCTATTCTTTATTTGGAGCATTGTGATTGAGATTGGAAGCATATGTTTATTTTTTTCTTTCTTTTTTTTCTTTTTTTTGTTTATGTTTAAAACTTCATGTTTTATATGTTTAAAACTTCATACAGAGCTTTTTATTCTACCCAGTAGTTAAGACTCTGGAAACTCTAGCTGTTATTTACTGATTGTGTGCATTTATAATTTCTCAAGCCCAGTGCTCATGAATAAATCTTTATTTAAATGACTATAAATATCCTGTACACAAACTATTAATTCATTTATTTAACACATATTTAGGGAGCATGTACTGTGAGCCTGATGGTGATACAAGGATGAAAAATAAAGACAAATACTCTTCCCTCATAGAGCTTACATTCTTTTCTCTATAATGTAGTAGAAAAGGTCATTGTTTTGCATATTGCTTTAGAGTGACCTTATAATTTCCTTATTTTCAGTCCATTTGGCTGCTTCTGCTGGAAGTCTCCTATATTTTGCCAGTTTCTTTCCATTTAATACCATTAATCAATTCTACGGACAGATGACCCTTACCAAGAAGGTGGCTGCCTGTCTCAGCTCAAATGTTGCATTGGCACTAGGGATTAGTCGTCTGCTCAAGTTGGAAGTAAGACGTATGTGTTTGCCCTGCAAATTTTGCCTTTGCTGTTTGATTCCCTGAAAGGTGGAATTGAGACAACATAGGTGGGACAGTGGGTAACGAAGTAAGAAAATCCTATACAAATTATTTATCCCTAGATTTGTTTATTGTAAAAACAGTTATGTGAACTAAAAAAAGAAAAACCAGAGTTGTGAAAAATTATAAGTTCCCCATTACGGCACAATAAGCCTCCAGTTATACTCTCAAAGTAGTTTTAAGCCTGTTCTGCTGCTTGCTTTATTTAACTTAATAATCTGTTAGGCCTCTTCTCACATAGAGAAATATTAACTTTTTACACATTTAATATTCCATCCATTGTGACGTACTATAATTGATTAGTTCTCTAGCAATGTATATTTAAGTAGTTTCCAGTTTTTTGCTATTAGTATAACAATACACATATATTTGCTCAAACATTATGCATACTAATGTAAATAATTTTTTCAATATAAAAATACTATCTTATAAGATATTCATAGCTTAGCTTTGATTGCTATTGCTGTTGTGATAACTCAGTAAGTGCAGAGTAGATACTTCTGCCAGTTTGAGCTAAGAATTTAATTTTATTTTCCATATGAAAATCAAGCTATTACCATCATTTATTGGATAATTTGTTGATCTCTACTGGTTTCAAATTCCATCTTTGTTTTATGTCAAGTTTCCACATATACATGTATCTTTCTGGTGATTTTTTCCATTCTTTTGATCTCTTTTATTCTACTTTTGTGTCAGTACTACAATGGTTTTCTCATAGCTTTATAACAAGTCTTAATATGTTCTTATCCCCAGACCTTGTTTTTTATTCATGTCACTTTGAGAATCACTTTATCAAAATCTATGAAAACTCTTACCGGGATTTAGTGGGAATTTCATTACATTTATTCATTAATGAAGATGATTAAGGACTTAATTTTTTCACCTGTGAACAAAAACCTACTCCCAATGAACAGCCAGTCAGAAGAATATACATATGATTTCTGTTTGGATACTTGCATTTTTCTTTCTTTATACCTGAAACATTAAAATTTCACTGGTATTTATCTAGATGTGGGATTTTCATTGGCTTAGTCTACAACAGAATGTATACTTTTTGGTTTTCTAATTAGTTTTTTAAAAGGTTTTTACTTATTTATTTGAGAGAGAGAGAGAAAGAGAGTGAGAGTATAGGAGGGGAGAGGGTCAGAGGGAGAAGCAGACTCCCCACAGAGCTGGGAGCCTGATGTGGAGCTCGATACAGGACTCCAGGATCATGACCTGAGCCGAAGGCAGGCGCTTAACCAACTGAGCCACCTAGGCACCCACTTTTTTGTTTTCTAATTGAATTATTTTTTATTGGGTTAGTTTATTTTATTTAGTTATTTTTTTCTATATTTTCTCTTTCGCAAACTCCTGTTGTGTTCTGGCTGGGAGGATTTCTCAAGGTACAGCAGACTTCCTAAAATTGCATTCTACCTTTGTTGTTGTTGCTAATTTGCTGTTCACGGTCTCTCAAAATGGCTTTCATTTTGATAATTTTTTTTAAAGATTTTATTTATTTATTTGACAGAGAGAGATCACAAGTAGGCAGAGAGGCAGGCAGAGAGAGAGAGGAGAAAGCAGGCTCCCTGCCGAGCAGAGAGTCCGATGCGGGACTCGATCCCAGGACCCTGAGATCATGACCTGAGCTGAAGGCAGTGGCTTAACTCACTGAGCCACCCAGGCACCCTCATTTTGATAATTTTTAACTCTACCAAATACTTTTTCTTAAGCTGTTACTTTTTTATAGCTTTTTCAAATACACAGTGCTAGTGAATATTCTGATGGTATTGATCTATAGGAAAGGGAGGCTGAAGCTGAAGAAAGGACAAGTTTCACTGACCATATTCATGAAATGTCTTTGAATTAGGAGTTCACTGCAAGCCCCCATGCTTTTTCAGTTATGCTATACTTTGTCCAAAAATAGAAGAAATAGAACAAAGGATAACTTTTTTTTTAAGATATTTTTTAAAATTTTATTTATTTATTTGACAGACAGAGATCACAAGTAGGCAGAAAGGCAGGCAGAGAGAGAGGAAGAGAAGCAGGCTCCCTGCTGAGCAGAGAGTCCCATGCGGGGCTCAATCCCAGGATCCTGGGATCGTGACCTGAGCCGAAGGCAGAGGCTTTAACCCATTGAGCCACCCAGGTGCCCCACAAAGGATAACTTTTTTAATGATTTTTCTTTTTCTCTTCTATCAGAACTTTATTTATTGATTGATTTAGAGAGAGTTGTATGTGCCATGTGTGAGTGGGGGAGGAAGAGCAGAGGGAGAGGGAGAGAGAGAATCAAGCAAGCTCCACACCCAGCATGGAGCCCAGTGCAGGGCTGGATCTTACGACCCTGACATCATGACCTGAGCCAAAATCAAGAGTTGGACACTTAACCAACTGAGCTACCCAGGTGCCCCAGAACTATATTTAAGCAAAATCTCTTTTTCTTCTGCTTTGTAATATAGTCAGCATCCATCTCTAGTCCTGTTGAATATTTTTCCAGATTTGTGTACTCTGATGGTAGTTTAAATGTGAATTTAGTATGAAGGGATAGAAAAATAGGATCTAATAGACTTGCTTTTTTCTTGCCATTTTTGTTATTATTGTTTCATTCATTGACCCTGTCTCAGTCATTCCTATTTATTTTTGTAGATTCTAAATTGAGGTCAGAAGAACCCAGTATTATTACATATTCTATCATTTTCTTAGATGACTTAAACAATAAGGGTATTAACATATAGATAATTCACAGTGACAGGATTTAGAGTATCAACTTTTTTCTTTGCTGTTTCACAGAGCTGTCATCCATGGTGTATCCTTTTTATTTCAGAAACTGGTATTAGATGGAATAATATTTGGACACCAGTCGGCCTTGAGGATAATCTCATGTTTGGCTATATTTTGTTGATGCTTTTACTTGATGCTTTCTTGTATGGCCTTGTGACCTGGTATATAGAAACTGTCTTTCCAGGGCAGTATGGTGTGCCCCAACCATGGTACTTTTTTCTTATGGTGAGTACTAATGCTGATGTTATTATAAAAAGTCATAGTCCTTTTGAGCCTATTTCTTTTAATATTTATAGGCAAATCAAAAGGTCAGATGCAGAATAATTTGCCTGTGCATGCCAGCCATATGAAAATGCTAGCTATTTCTTGATCTCTTAAAGCCTTCCACATATGCAAATGCATATCTGTGGATAAGACACTGAAACCCCATACATTTAAAAATTGCGAGTAATAGAACTCTTCTTCAGCTACATGGTACATTGTAAATTAGATTGAGGGATAAAGAAACCTGAAAGTCTGCAGAAGATTTTCCCAGCTAAATAACATGCAATGATTTCTTAGATCCTGGTAAGTAGAGGATTGGTTATTTCCCGTATCTCTGTCCTTACCACCTGTTTACTTTCAAGGAGTAGAGCAGTTTACTTAGAGTGGAAGAGTTTCTGCATCTTGCCCTCCACATTATTCCTGAATAATATACAGTACAAAGAAAGTATTCTGAGTGTGATAAAATGCATTGGCTGTGACTTCATTGTTGAATAATTCCGTTTTGTCTCTTCTTCCTGAACACTAACATTTCAAAACAATTTTTACTTCTAAATCCTAGAGACATAAATAATACACAATTTTGCTGCAAAGTTCAATCCCTTGAAGTATGCAATAGCCACAGAGTAAGCCAGTGTTTTTTCAAGTTCTTAGAGTACTTCATTTCTTTTTTCACCTTAAAATTTTTAATTCCAATGAAATTCATATGTTAAAACTAACTATTTTGAAGTGGAACAAAACATGGGAGGTTAGTACATTTACAATGTACTTGCACATATCTAGTTCCAAAATATTTATCACCCCCAAAAATAAAGCCTTATACCCATTAAGAAGTCACATCCCATTTTTCCCTATCCCAAAGCCCCTAGCAAGCACTAATCAGCTTTCTTTTTCTATGGACTTACTATTCTGGATGTCTTTTATAAATAAAATCATATAATATGTGACTATTCAGCTTCTTTCACTTAACATAATGTTTTTGAAGTTTATACATGAATATGTATCAG